>NC_067225.1:19659454-19979454 GCF_019924925.1 Ctenopharyngodon idella | reverse complement strand
ATTTCTTTGATTTTAACTGTAGCTTGTATATCTCATTTTTAATTTTAAAAAACAAATGTAGCTGATCTTTTACCAAAATTCATTTTCTCCAGGAATGTGAGCACAATAACCTATAACTTTAAATTATCTTCCAGCTCTTTCGACACTTGAAAGCTTGATTACATTCTCCGAAATTAGATGTACTGCTGTTATTTTCTGACCTGTCTATGGGCACGTTTCCCTTGGATCATGAACTTGAAAGAACAACATTCAGGTTTAGCAGTAATAGCTGAAACAGGCATCTGACTGGATGTTCACAGCCAATGGGTCATGGTACATTACTCCAATCCAGGACTTGGAGGAGGACTTTTTTTTTTTTTGCCTTAAAATTCGACTCCTATGAAAATCGTTAATGCAAGAATTGTGTTTGCATGTTTTGGTTTACTAAAACATCTGGTGAGAAGAAAGCAGTTCATGTGTCAGTAATTTATGTCCTGTGTGGGGGAAACTCTTAGCTGAGCTGTTGCTCTACTTAATAACTTTCTCCAGGGAACTCAGTATGCATCGAGTAAACGAGAATTCACAGAAACATGGTTAATCAGCTGTAACTCCTTCACACAAGTGCAGTATAGACCCAACGCAAAAACAACATCCCAGTTTTCTGAAACCTCTTCTGGTTTATGAACTTGGTTTTCCCTTATAGCACCAAACCATTTTCCCAATGCCTGTGGCACTGCAGCAGCTGACAATGCATGTCTAATGGTGATCGATTACTAGTCTCCAAGGTTAGTTCAAGCTCTCTTTGATGTAGATTGCAGGCCTAGATTTGGAAAGTGAATTAATCTTAGCTTATTTCACAGGACTAATGGAAGAGACTTCTCGAACAAGTGTGTATATCAAAGTGATATTTGATCATTTATGCTGCATTTATTTACAGTCAAGCGGTTAATTAAATGAAAATTCTCAAACATTTCAGTCTAGACTTCTAATTTTTTATTTTATGTATTTTATTTTATTAAAACAGTTTTTGGTATAATTATGTAAGTAACATTTTTTTATGGCCGATTTCTTTTTGTACCAAGAAGTGAGAACAGCGTATGACATTTTTCGAACAAAAATCTTTCAGTGGCAAAAATTAAGTTGAATCCCTAAATTGAAATATCAATGGAACAGTTACTGTATTACTGTAACATACTGAACAGGGAGACATTATACAAATTTGACGTTCATAGTTGTGTAGGTATTAATATGTTTGTTGTTGTATTGTTTTCAGCTAGCGAAAAAGATCCGTGAGAAGTTTAACCGATACCTGGATGTGGTAAACAGGAACAAGCAGGTGGTTGAAGCTTCTTATACGGCCCACCTCACATCCCCTCTCACAGCCATCCAGGACTGCTGCACCATCCCTCCCTCCATGATGGAGTGAGTACTTGTTTGTTATATCTTTTAATTTTGCTAATCTAACTTTTTTTTTCTCCACAGCACTTCCAAAAACAGGACAATTTGTGCATTTAAAGCATGTGAATGTGATGCGTCATCATATGTATGTGTAACGGGTGTGACTAAGCTTATGTCAGTGTGAATGAGGAATGCATTTTTAAACACCGTAAATATTGTGTTTAAATCAGTGAAAGGCAATGATGGGTTAGCCGAGTTGTCAGACTTCGCTTTCAAAACTAATCTCTTTTTCCCAGAGCAGTTTGCAGATTTGTTGCTCTTTCTTTTGTCTGCTTTGTGTCTTGACTGTCCCTCCCTTCTGTCTGTCTTACTGACCATCTCACTCACACATCCAGTCTCATATGTTTGGCTCTACACTTCTGGATTTTCATCTTCTCTGCAACCCTTTATCTCTGTTTGAAGGCTTATTCTCTATCATCCAGTGACCTTCACAGCTATGTTTTTTTCATTCTATATCGTTTCATATTTTTCCTGTCTGCATTTCCTCACTATCATCTGACATTTTAAAGGTTCTGCTGGTTATTATGAGTAAATTAAGTTGTTTTCCTTTATGTCTATTTTTTTCCCGCTCTGTAAATGTGTTCAGTATTCCTAAGCTCTCTTGGGAGAGAGAGAGGCCATGTTTCCACATGATTTGGTTGAAATTGAATTAGATAATAGATTAGATTAGATTAGATTAGAAAAGAGCACCCACAGTCATGGAAATTGTGGATGGGGCCTATATTTAAAAAAAACTTAGACCTGGTAAAGTAGTGGAAATTAATAAAATAAAAATTGATCAATTAAATTTATCAAAAATGTCAGTACATACATTTATAGTGTTACAAAAGATTTCTATTTCAAAGAAATGCATGTTTTTTTTTTTTTTTTTTTTAACTTTTTTTTTTTTTTATTGAACTTTTGATTTAAGAAAGATTTCTGAAAAGAAGTATCACAGTTTACACAAAAAATATTAAGCAGCACAACTGTTGATAATAATAAGAAATGTTTCTTGAGCACCAAATCAGCATATTAGAATGATTTCTGAAGTATCGTGTGACACTGAAGACTGGAGTAATGATGCTGAAAATTATGATTTGCATCGCAGGAATAAATTAAATTTTAAAATATATTAAAATAGAAAACTGCTATTTAAGTTAAAATAACACTTCACCGTCTTTCTGATTTAATGTATTTTGATAAGTTAAATGCAGCCTTGGTGAGCATAAAAGACTTTAACATTTAAAAAATCTAAAACATTTAAAAAAATATATTATGTATACGTAGACATATACATAGGCTAGAAATTGCTCTCTATCGCTGTCAGATTAAAAATCCTTTACCCTCTCCCTCAAAATAAGTTTGCTCTGTCAAAATGTGTAGTTTCAGAAGGCTGTTTTGGAAAATATCTCTGTCTCTGAGGCACAGAAACATCTTTTACGATGTGTTGTAGGAAAGTAAAGTTATAGTAGGCATTTAGATGAGCAATGTTTTTTTTCATTTAAGACTACAAATAGAAGTTTACTTCTGGTTTTCCACTATGTCATCCGGTGTCCAGTATCAAAGTCAAAGCAGTGTAAATACCACCTGAGGCTTGATTTAAAAAGCATGACGAGTTGGCTAAGAGCTGTTTTATCCTGCAAGACAACACTTGGATGTATTTATGAATGACACATCATTGGGCTTACACCTTCACACACCTGTCCAATCAGCTCTTCGATCTTTATCTAAACCACCTCTTCAAGTTTTCTTAACAATGGAATGTATTATACGCCACCTTGATATTATCATGTTACATCCTGTCTGTGGGTTTTTGAAAATCCTTTGGTAAACAATATGATGTATGTTTTTAAATGAGTAGAACTTTTTACAGGTATGTTTAAAATGGTGTGTACTTACATGATACAAAGAGTGAAGTCATACCAGTGATCTGTAAAAAAAAAATGAAAAAAAAAAAAAAAAATCATATTTTGCATAAGGGTGGTCTACCCTCATGGTGGCCACCACATTGAGATCACGTGACCTGCTGTGTCCTATCAAAGTCTCTTTAAGGTACTTCAGTTCACTCGATGGCCATCTTGATAATGCTATTTCTATGCAGATAAAAGACATACTAGTACAGCTCTTGTGTACTTGTTTGGGGAAAGACTGACATCTCCAAAAATCTTGTTTGTTTGTTAAGATTTTATTTCAGTAATACATTTTTAAAAGCAATCTGAAAATATTGGTTTCATAAAGTTACTTCTTTAGCTTAAATCACAGTATAAAATTGTATTTTCATGCAGCATTTGTAGGCCAAGATCACTACTTAGTATTAGACAGTGAAACATAAAATACTAAATTAAAGAGGCCGTCACACATTTGCCCTCATAAAGGGTCACAAACAAAATGCATGTGCTATGATTAATGTAAAAATAGACTGAAGAGATGAAAATGTCATTTTCAGACAAGGTTTATAGAGATTTAAAGCTTCCATATGACATCTGCTCTGGCATTGTGTCCTCTAACAGACCCCAGTTCAGCTGCCCTCATGAAGCCCAGTCACGGCCGAAAGATCAAATGTTTCACACTATATCGATGTCACATCCCCATCATATATCCCAGCGGTGTCTGTTCTCCCACGAGCGCTGACCTCTGGCACAGGAGAATGCTTTAATCAACACTCACCCCTACTGCCTCCTGCTACACTTAACAAGCGTTGAAACTGTCTAGAAATAGCTCCTTACTCAGGACGCATGTGATCGCTCTCTCTCTCTGCTTAGGGGGATTTAAGTGTCGGTGGAGTGTTAAGCTACATTTATGCATTGCCCAAAGGATGAACTTCAAAATTAATGATGTTGAAGTGTCTGTGTGCATGTGTCTACAGTCTCCACATGCACAATTGATAAGGCTGGAGTCTTTATCACTACCATGTTTTTTTTTTTTTTTTTTTGGACATGTACCATGGTACCAAAGTACTTTGGAGAATATGTGTATGTGTGTGTGTGTGTGTGTGTGTGTGTGTGTGTGTGTATATATATATATATATATATATATATATATATAATTTATGACAGTTAATGTGTCAGTGCTGCATCATCACGAAAATTTAAGTCTTGCCAATTTAAATATTCAAGCACATTACTCATGTGCCCAGAAAACATGTGCAAGTTGTATAAATATGATTCTTAATGAAAAAAATGTTAATGAAAGATGCATTAAATTAAATGCTTAATATTTCACAATATTAGTTTCACTGTAATTTTGATTAAATAATTGCAGTTTTTTAAATGGTATAGTGTATAAATGATGTGTATGTGTATATATACTGTGTGTGTGTGTGTGTATGTGTGTGTATATATATATATATATATCAGTGGCGTGCAGTGGTGTTCTGAAATGAGGCAAACAATGTCCTCAGTTTTTTTATTCATTTTTAATTTTTTATAAATCAAATGTAAGTTCACGTCTCTTACTCTCAACGTTGTCACATTTTCCTCGCTAAATGAACTACTTTACATTACATCAAAAAAGAAAAAAGAAACCAAATACAATTCTATTTTGTATTTTTACGTTAACAATGTAATTAATGTTCTATTTATTAAAACCAAGTCAGTCTCATCAAGTTAGTGTTTTAAGCATTTTTACATTTATTCCAAAATAATAACTAAAGGCAGTAACAATTTAAACAATATATAGGCGGAGCAATGAAGAGAGGGGTGGGTTTGTTTGGATTGATTTCAAACAACAACGTCCAACAGCGTTCTTCAAATTCTACTTAGAGCACCTTTAATTTCACCAAGCTGATCACTAAAACCCCCGCAGTCATCATGTTTTCAGGTCTTTTCTAGTTTGATTTTGATATGACATAAAGTGGTGAAATCTAAGTGGGTGAGCTGTTTACTTTTCAATTATTCTTCCCATTGATGCCATCATTTTGTTTAATCAGACTGACGCGCGGAACGCGTACATAAACAAGAGGCGGGATTTATCGCACAAACCAATCATATCCAATCATAACCGATTATATGCAATCATAGCGCGTCGGAGGCATTGCCTCCTCTCACGTGACCTCCCCCCATTCATTTTCTGTTACCCCCCTCTAAACCCACCGCACGCTTTAGGGGCTCTGTTCATTCTCTATGAGCTCAAGGGAGGCATGAGAGACGCGGACTCCCGCTGTAACTTTACCTGGCGGGACAATGTTCCTTTAGAAAAACGAGTGATAAAATATATATATATATATATATATATATATATATATATATATATATATAATATTTTATGTTTCTCACATTTAAACAGGCTTTTATTACGACACAATCCTGGTGTTTGTCAAACAGTAAGGCATTTTATTCAAATTTTCTTTTATGTGGTGGGAGAAAAACATTTCAGAAAAGTTTGTTTTTATTACGGCAATGAATTCAGACTAGCACATGTAAGTACATAAATTGCATCACTCTCCTTTTTTAATTTTTTTCACTTGGATCTTTGTTTTTCCGGTGCTTACATTTCTTTATTAGGGATTCTGCCCCCACAAACAAACTCTCATTCTCTTGATCTCCTTTCCTCCATCTTTCACTCTTTTTCTCATTCCCTGTTCACTGTTAATCTGGTCTGTATCTCCCAATCCTTTTGGAGCCAGACCGTTTGGACAGGCTCTGAGCCTGAGCTAATAAAGACAGTGTTACTGTGAGAGAGAGAGAGAGAGAGAGAGGGATGCAGAAAGGGAACGAGAAGAGGGGCTTAAGTCACCATAAAGGGGTCTTAAATGCTGCTCTGCCGGACTGCATGCTTTCCTGAGTCCATGCAGGGTGAAATAGGGAACCTCTTTTCCCATAATCCCCTTTGAGCCTCCCTCTTAACTCACGGAGACTGCTGAGCTAATGAAGCCCTGCTCTGATAGACGCAGTGAGAGTGTGAGTGTGAGTGTGTGTGTGACAGACAGAGCTGATACCGCAGTGGTACGTGCATCTTATCTCCGCCACGTGGCGAGACATCACCTATCAGCCAGCACTCTATTAGCCATGGAATAGAATCACAGGGACTTGTTCTTGTCACCGTCAAGCATGAAGTGCCACTAAATGAGGAGTTCATCTTGGTACATAAGGACGGCTCTTCACTGAGTTTTGATATTAAGAGGCTAAAAACATTCACAGCTCATAGTAGATTCATAGAAGATATTAATGTCTGTGTATTGACACGGATTAAACCTTTGTGTAGAATTACTGTTCAAATGCCTGATCATACATTTAATTGTCATCTTTCTGACAGTATGCATTATAGATTAACCATTTTACTATAAGCACAAAATACTATTTTGTGTGTTTTTAAGAATAAAGGGTTTATTTTTCTTCAATTGATATTCAATATGTTGACTAGGTTGATCAGTTGACCAATATTTGCCCTTTTTAAGATCCCTGCATGCTTGGGCCAGTTAGCAGAAGTATTCAGTCCCCCACTGTAAAACTCAATAAGTTCAGAATACTCAAAACATTTTAGGAAACTTATTACCTCAAATCATTTATGTAAACTAAGTCTTTTTTTTATTTTATTTTATTTTTTTTATAAAGTTAGTAGAACTTATAATTTTTGTGACAAGTGGGGTGGGGCCGAGAGCCCTGGAAGCTGATCAAGGCCAGTGTGGTGCACAGGTGTCTCTCATTAACAATCACGTCACCGGCATCCATTCACTCCCACAGTTCTCAGCCTCACCCCACTCATCATTATGTTAATTACATACAGTTAATTTACATAAACATCACATTCAGATCTTGGTTAAATGTTAGATATCAAATAACGCATGCTATTTTAACTATCAAAGAGACTATCATTATATACTTGCATGTATAATCAAACAACAAACAGTATATGTGGTCTTAAAAGTTTTGCAGCCCATCCTCAACCTAACCACAGGCTCTTCTTTTCACCACAATGGTAACTCTACAAAACTAACACAACAAAACCCCCTGTAAATCCCAACATAACACAACATTAAACACTAACTTATGTCTCCCTATTTTAATCTTGTGCAAAAACACACAAAATAACACTTAATTTCAACATTTAATACAGTCTGACGTAAAGCATGCTGGGAATTATAAATCTGCAACTCAATCATATTAAGTTCAGATTAATACAATCAAATTTTGAGTTCATGCAACTTTTTTGCTGTTAAGTACAATGAACTTTCATTATTATTTGAGTGAAAAGAGCTCATTTCTATAATTAATTTCACTGTTCGGTTTTACAGTGCCCTTTGTGTCAATTATAAGTCCTAATGACAACCTTGTCAAAAAAAAAAAAAAATGTTCTGTTCTTTTTTTTTTTTTTTTTTTTTTTTTTTTTTTGTAATAAGTTGGTGTCTACATATTGAAAACATCATATGTTTAAGATGCCATGTTTTTATTTCCTTTTTTTGTGCGTGAATTTAGTCTGGTTTGAACTAGATGATGTAAAATAATTTTGTTGTATATTTGTATATTAGGCCTATGTTGTATATTTTTCCTGGTAATACACATCATGAAGTTTTTAATAACAATTTAAATGCATATTCTGAATGTAACTTTTACCATTTGTAGTTATTTATTATAGTTTAATTATCAACAAAATCAAATTAACATTCATTTGAATTGTCAGTTTTAAATGGTTTGAGATCAGTGGCAGTTGGCTTCAGTTTTAGCATAATTTATAATGTGATTGAAATTGAAATATGCAATTAGAAGTGAACAGCAGATGTGTTTTAAATTCGTGGTTATTTTATGTCAGATGCTGTTTTTCCCACCCGAGGGCTTGTTTTTCCATTTATTCCTATTTTTTCCTGTTCATTCTTTCTGAATGTTTTTGCAGAGACCCTAATTTGCATGTTGAACTTCAATCAAAGATAGAGGAGGAAAAAGTCTCAAGCTTTTATTCAATATATATTTTCTCTCCTTCTTTCTCGCTCTCGCAGTTTCTTTTCCCCCCCTTCCGTCTTTTGCTCACTTGCTCTCCCGTCTTTTTTCTGATGTAAAATTCAAAGCAGCTTGCAAATTTATTTTTTATCTAGCACATTTGCTTTGCCACCACATGTAAAGTGTGTTGAAGGAGAATTCTAATGACTAAGGCCTGATGGGAATTAAATGTCTGAAGTTCAAAGCGCTTTGCACATCACAGCAGCTGTCAATCAAACAGCAGCTCCGCTCCGGCTCTGTGAGACGATGATAATAGGGGGAGAGAAGTGAACTTGACGGTGAGAAAGACACTAGTTTAGTAATGGGTGATGGACAAGAACATGCGTAGTTCATGTGGGAAAGGACGAATAGGGTGCATGTAGATGAGAGCAGTGCATTGTGGGTATTGTGTGAAGAAGAATAGAAAGATGAATGCAGTAACTGCCATCAGACCATAGTCGGTTGGCAGATGATGAGAAAATGATGGCTGGAGTTGTTAGAGAGATAGTGTGTGTGTGGCAGTGTGTATATAGAGGCATAAGGAAGATGAAAGAGAGTGTGGCAGTGCAAGATCTCTGGAGACACTGCTTAGATCAGTGCTCGATTAGTGCAGGCAGAGACCTGAAACAGCAGCATTATGGGACTGCTATGAAATGTCATTCTTTTGCTGCACATTCTGAGTAGATAAGAGTCGTGGTTGTTGATTACAAATCTAGTTGGGTTTCTGAACACTTACTGCAATGCAGTATTAATCCAACTAACCATGTAACTGTGCATAGTTAGCATAGATGAGATATTAAATATCAGCCAACTAGGCAAACAGAAGGAGATTCTTTTTCTCTAGTGTAAATTCATCTGTATCTTTATAAAAACAGCCAAATTTGACAGATTCCAAAATGGATAGGTAGAATGACATGTCCTTATTCTCAAACCATGAACAAATATGTAAGACAAAGGAAGCCAGACTGCATTAAATACTTGTTTAGTTGCAGTGAGGATGAACATATTTTTTTTGCCAATCACAATTTGTCTTGTGTATTGCATTAATGGCTTAATATAATAAATAAGTAATAATACATTTCAGTGTTTGTCAAGAACCACCTATTTCAACCTATTTCAAATCTGTCTGACATACATTTATAGTCTTACCTATTTAAAGGGGACCTATAATGCCCCTTTTACAAGATGTAATATAAGTCTCTGGTGTCCCCAGAATGTGTCTGAAATTTCAGCTCAAAATACCCCACAGATCATTTATTATAGCTTGTCAAATGTGGGTTGTGTGCAAAAACACGCCGTTTTTGTGTTTCCATTTAAATGCAAATGATCTGCTGCTCCTGGCCCACTTTCCAAAAGAGGGCGGAGTTTTAACAGCTCGTGCTTTGGTTGCTTAACAACAACAAAGCTGAAGAATGGCAACAACACTCTACTACAACAACTTTTCATCTTCTCTAAGGGGCCAGTCACATATCGCGTCTAAATGCGTGGAAAGCACGGCCGCGTCGCTTTCTCCTCCTTTCCAAAGCGATTGCATTCCCGTGGCGTCTGTCGTTGCTATGCAACCATGAACTGCGCTCTCCACGACGACGAGGAAGTTTCAGCAAAGGATAAATGGATTTCTAGCCCTTGCATTAGCTTTACTACTAGATATATTTATGGAGATTATATATAAAAACCTGCCCTGTACAGCTATGATCAGCTGTTTGGCTGAGCTTTCAATGTTTTGTTACGGAAAGGCCGAAGCTGATCGGTTGGTTCTTGTTACATGACCTGCAGTGCGCTTGCAGCATTCTGAAAAGTTGAGAATTTTTCATCTCGATACACCTGGAAAACGCGCCGCATCCGCGTCGCTTCCATTATGAGCATGACTGCCGCGCGCCTAGTTTCGAAATAACGAATTTAAGCGTGCAAAAGACGCGATATGTAAACGGCCCCTAAAGCAGCCCAACATGGCCTCACCCACTTTGTTGCGTGTTCTCTTTATGTAAATGTTAGGGTTAGTGATGTCACTAACCCGGGAAGAAGCTCGTTGTAGTCCTTAAACAGCAAAAATATCTCCCTTTGCGTTGAACTTTGAGCACTGTAACTTTGCAGATGTTGTTTAACAGCAACATTACACACTAAAGTTAAAAAGTGAAATCATAATCAACCACCCCTTTAAAACATTACTACACAGATTTAGCCTTTAACCTTTACCTGGAAGATTTGAGTTTTCATCCTTAAATTAAATATTAAGACATGCATATCTCAAGTTTTATATTTCTAAATATATATCTTTTTTTATTTTTATATTACTTTAATTTTTATATGTACACTACCATTCAGGTAGAAGTTTGGGTTGTGCTACTTAATTTGTGTGAACACCTTGATATTGATGAATAGAAGGCTAAATAGAACAGCATTTATTATGAATAGATAGCTTTTATAGCATTGTAAATGTCTTTACTGTCAATTTTGATCAACTTTATGTAACCTTACTGAATAAAAGTATTAATATCTTAAATATTCGTACTGACCCCAAATGTATAAACAGTTTATTTTTTTCGATTTCTATTTGTGATATTTATACTTAATGTGTAAATTTTTCTCTTCGTGCCTGTCTAAAAGTGTTGAATGCTGTGAATAAAATCAAAAGGATTCTCCCATTTGCTCTCTTGCTCACCCTTCTCCTCCCAGAATGCATCACTCCATCTTTCTCTTTCATCTTCAGAAGAAGAGCAGTGCAGCTGGTAGAAATAGATATTGATGCAGTCTTCCTCAGGGGATTTTACCACAAAACTGTAAAAGCTGTTATTATAGCATGGGAAACACTTCAACAAACAACACTTACCGATCAAGTGCTGGACTGTGTTTCAGTGTCACTTTCTAATTATCACCGGTTAAAATGATCTGTATTGATGTTTTGTCTTCTCTCTAATTTTAGATTCGATGGTAATTTTAACGCCAATGTTTCGAAGACCATCAGCTGTGATCGCCTCTCTCCTACTGTCAATAGCCGAGCTTTCAACCCAGGACGAGACCTCAACTCTGGTGTGTATAACACACACACACACACACACACACACACACACACACACACACACACACAGTGTCTAAGCTTCAGAAACCCAAAGCCAATTTTCACTTATCCAGCTGCTGCCATGGCAACCATTTGCAAAGAACAATATTGCTTTTCTGACGTCAAATCTTCAAAGATTTTTTGGCCTTTTGAGTGCGACAAAAATGAACAAAGCTGTCGAATACGTGACCTTGCTCACTTGTGTGTGTATTTTCTCTCCTCTCATCTTTCTGTTTTTATTCCTCCCCTTTTTACTGACCACAGCTTTGTACCTCTGTGCTCTTTTCCCCTTTATATGTGCTCTACCTCACCAATCAGGAAATGTTTTTATCACTTTATACACTGAGCCAGTGTCAACACTTCCTTTTCATATCAGATACATCAGTGTTTTTGTAATGGGGAAGCCCACTAAGCCTCCTATAGTTGTTTTTAAATACATGCAAAAGGATACTTTTTTACTAATTAAAATGCTATTTATTACAACAGAATATTTATGATGACACATTGTCATAAAGATAGTCAGTAAGTGAGTCAGTTAATTCAGTAACCACTGTGATAGATTCAGCAAGTAGTGTGATTCCAACTAATAACTTGATTCCTTTTTATCAATTCTTTAAAAGAACCAGATCAAAATGTTCATTAATTGAATTACATTGGTCCCCATATTATATTTTTTCAATAACATTATCTGAAATTGTGCATAGGTATTAGGGACTCCATCGAATTAGTGAGTTTTTTTTTTTTTAATTGCCCTAATTCAGATTATTTCATTGGTCCCACTATTATATATTTCACTATAAAAATATCTAAATTGGCTCATAGGGACTCCAATGAATTAGTGAATCATTGTTTTTCAACTATCCAAATTAACTGATTCGTTAAATATGAGAGAAAGGGCATTATAAAGTACAATAACAGCACAGCTAATTTTCAGTTTTAGCAGTAAACAAAGTTGCATTTTTTTTTTTTTTTTCCTTCTCCAGCCACCTTGGTTCAGACTCTCGTTCTGGCCTCATACACTCACTCTTATACTCCAGAACAGATTATCCCAATTCATCTTCATACTGATGCTTGTTTTTGTAAGGCAGTCATCAGGAGTTCATGTTACCAGTCTCCCTCCATTTGTCATTGAATACTGACCCCGCTAACCATGCAGGCAGTCATCAGTCACATTTGATCTGTGTTAGTCTAAACATTGATGAAAAGGAGGGGGAGAGAGAGGGGAAAAGAGAAGAAACAATTAAGAGAGAGGAAAAACCTGGAGAATAAAGCGATAAAGCAGAGAGAGCGAGAGAGAGACAGAGAGAGAGAGAAAGATATGTTAGTGTGATGTGAAGTCTTTGATTTAGTTTTTAGGGTTGGTTCCTGTTTCCCAACATTCCCCCATTCTGTGTCCTTTGTTTCACCTTTTACTCCTCTTCACATCTCCATCTGTTTATTTCCTAGAGTTCTTTAAGAGTTCTCTTGACTGTCACATGGCTGTGTCCCAACCGACATTATACTATATAAGCACTGAAAGTATGTACTTTGCTGGTGTTAGAAAAGTGCATACTATTGGGGTCATGAATATAAATAAATATATTTGTCAAGAAAAATAATACTTTTATTCAGCGAAGATTCATTAAATTGATCAAAAGTGTCAGTAAAGAAGCAAATTAGTGCTGCGGTCAAATTGTTTTTTTGTTTTTTTTTCATCTACGACGTTTAAATCAAGTCTTTTTGCTAGACATTTTGAACAAATCATTAATTTATTTATTTAATGTTACCTAGACTATTGCAACACTCTGGAGTAAGTCAGTCCTCTCTAATGCATCTCCAGATGGTCCAAAATGCTGCTGCCAGGTTGTTGACAGGCAGACGAAAGTTCGTTCACATTACGCCCATTCTGACCTCGCTACACTGGCTACCGATTACATTTAGAATTGTTTTTAAAATTCTAATATTTGTTTTTAAATCACTACATAATCAAGCACCCTCATATATTTCTCAGAAGTGATTTCCACCCACAAACCCAAACAGGTCCTTGAGATCTGGCAGTCTTGGTCTCCTCTCCGTTCCCAGAACTGGTTCCACTGCAGAGGCAGTTGCTGGTCCTAGTCTCTGGAATAACCTACCAGTTTCTGTTAGAATGGCTTCCTCTTTGTTTTTAGTACTTACTTAAAAAACATTTATTTTCAATAGCTTTTAGCCAGGTATCACTTATTTACTGTATTGTTTGTATTATCTTTCTATTTTGTCTGATTTTACGTGTATTGTACAGCACTTTGGGTCAACCAAGTTGTGTTAAAGGTGCTTTATAAATAAAAGAAAGAAAGAAAAGAAGTAAAGATTTTTTCAAATTCCATTGCCAATAAATCCTGTTCTTTTGAACTTTCTATTCATCATGGAATCCTGAAAAATTAAACCGCACAACTCTTTTCAACATTGATAATAAGAAATGTCTCCTGATCTTTGAATCGGCATATTAGAATGATTTTTGAAGACTGGAGTAATGGCTACTGAAAATTCAGCTTTGCCATCACAGGAATAAATTACATTTTAAAATGTAATAAACAGAAAATAGTTATTTTAATTTGTAATAATATTTCATAGTATTTCTGTTTTACTGTATTTTTGATCATAAATGCAGCCTTGGTGAGCATAAGAGATTTCTTTCAAAAGCATTTAAAAATCTTGCCGACCCCAAACTTTTGAATGCTAGTCAGTATGCCAGTTTTAGGATATGCTACCATAAAATATCCACAAATAGTTAACCTTCATTTGCCAAGCTAATCAGCTTAGCCTACTAGCTTAGCATAGTGTTAACTGGTTAAGGAGAGCAGCTTTGCTTTGAGTTGAGTTGAGAATGAGATATCGTTATTGATAATGCTACTCTTTTGATTAGGCATTGAGGCTCTATGGGGGATTGGATCTTGCAGCATACTATGATTTGGGGACATTAATTTTTATCCTGCATTCTATTTATGCTCACAGACTGCTCGAGACACAACATAAGGTTTATAAGTGTTGCTGAGGAGATACTCTAGAGCTCATTTCTTTGCTCTTCAGTAAAAAAGATGCAAATGCAAAGATTTTTGGAGTTAAAATAAACCAGGAAAGTGACAGCACTGTAGAGGGAGAAGAAATATAACAGTCGGTGGAGATTTAAAGGGGAATGAAGGGATAGAGGAAATGAAGGGGTGTCACATCATGACTGCTTCTCAGCTACTCTAAACACTGAATGGGGGATTAAGCACATGTGTATGATTTTTTTTTTTTAAAGCTGTCAACATGCTGCAAAGTTCCTGTTTATACATTGGGTGCAGATTGATGGCTGATTTGTGGTTGGGACGCCTGTTCGTGCTTAGCATCCATTTTTCTTACTCTGCAGGTTTCTACAGCAATTTGATTAACTATGTTTATTTTGATCTGAATTGGGAAAGGCTCTTCTATATTTCTGTGGGACCTAATGATAGCATTTACTCTAATAAACCTATTATATTATATTATATTATATTATATTATATTGAATATGTATTCTTTGACATGTTGAATCACTTAAACCACTTGCAGGTGTTTCTGCATGTTAAAGTGGAATAGATGAATCACAGGTCTTTTTTTTTTTTTTTTTTTTTTTTTTGACCTGAGGAACCTCTCTTAGCACACATTCATCCTCTTTATACGACTCAAAATCCTTTTTATTTTTTTAAACTTTGGGTGTAAAAGATCAGAGTAATCTTGCTTAATGGATCATGCATATAATCAGACATACTGTATGTTGAATGCTCCCACTGCTTTTCTTTCAGTTGTATTCCTTTTCCTGACTTTTCTTGTTCTTTTCCCCACTTTCCTTCACATCCCGGCTCCTGTTAAGTAAATAAATGCTTGAATTGATGGCTGCAGAGTGGTGATCGCTGTGCTTCTCGAGTGTTTGGAAAGGATCAGCTTGTCTGGGCTCCGGCCGTCACACAGCTGGGGCCTGTTCAACTGACACGAACCCTACAGCTGCCTGCTTAAAGTGCACACATCATTCATATAGATCCATGCTGCATGGCATATTAAATTAGTCATGGATGATTGTCTTTAGCAGTTTGTGATATTTAGGTACTAATATTTGACAGAATGCTTGAAATAAATACATCCACTTTACACGATGATACATGACTTGACAAGTAGTGATTGAGATTGAAATTTAATGCATAACTTAGTCAACTGTTTATTATCCAAAATGTAAATTCAGTATTTTTTTTATTTTTGTTTTTTTACTTTATTTCATTTTATTTTATTTTAGAAGAGGCCATGGACTAATACAACAGATATCAAACTTTTTAAACTGTTCTTGCTTTCTCATTGACTGTAGTGCTGGCAGACAACCTCAAGTCCAATCCAGGGATCAAGTGGCAGTACTTCAGCTCAGAGGAGGGCATTTTCACTGTGTTTCCTGCTCACAAGTTCCACTGCAAGGGCACATATGAGCACAGGAGCAGGTACAAAGAGCTTTCTCTCACTCACTCACTCACTCACTCACTGTCCTTTAATTTTCCACTCCAAACACTGATATACACTACAGCAAGGTATTGAGTTCCATGATGCACTATGGTTATCAATGTATTTAGGGCACACTTGGCAATGATAATTTTTTTTAACTTTCCTGTTTAGAACAAATTCAAACACATTCATTCATTCACTCCATCCAAGTATTTGTCAGCACAGACTATTTAAAGGATTAGTTCACTTTCAAATGAAAATTACCCCAAGCTTTACTCACCCTCATACCATCCTAGGTGTATATGACTTTCTTCTTTCTGATGAACACAATCGGAGATATATTAATATCCTGACGCATCCGAGATTTATAATGGCAGTGAGTGGGATCAACGAAAAAAGTGAAGAAAGTGCCTCTATCCACATCCATCCATCGGCTCCGGAGGGTTAATAAAGGCCTTCTGAAGCGATGCATTTGTGTAAAAAAAATATCCATATGTAACAAGTTATGAAGTAAAATATCTAGCTTCCGCCAGACCACCTTCCGTATTCAAATTACAAAAAAAGAACGGAACTGGCGTCGCGTCAGTTAAGCTTTTTCCTTAAGTTCTCATACTCGTTGATCCTACTCACTGCAATTATAAAGCTCGGATGCGTCAGGATATTTTTTAATATTTCAGATTGTGTTCATCAGAAAGAAGAAAGTCATACACTTGGTTTGAGGGTGAGTAAAGCTTGGGGTAATTTTCCTTTGAAAGTGAACTAATCCTTTAAAAGAAGCTATTTAGCCAGAAGTTTTTTACTCCTTGAAGAACCAGTCAAATGTTTTTGTTCTTTATATTGATTTTTATTTATTAATTTTTATGTTAATATTTTCAAAATAAGGATTTGTCTCTCTCCCCAACTCACACTGTCATGGGCGAATTTGCCGTCTTGTGTGGCAGGGAGTAAATTACATTCTAGGGAGGCCTTTTACATCTGTTTAACTTGGTTACAATAGGTCCCAAGCCCTTGACTGGAATGCAGGGTCGCCCCTAATAAACCCCACTGGAATCTGCCACCCAGTGTTGTGGGCACTGTGTGCCTGTGCTGAAAGATGGGCTCATTTCTGCTGCCGTTCCCACAGCTTCTCTCCTCCTGCTGGAGATAGCACAAGAAACTCTGATACTCACAGGTTTTCAACCACTTATAGGATGTAAACAAGATTTAGGCAATATAGCTTTCGTTGTAAATGCTGTACTTGAATTCTGGACAGTTAGTGTTGGAGTTGAAAAGGGTTTCCAAAACAACACAATAGAGTGCAGGATCTCTTGCACAAACACTGTAGTGAAGAAAGCAGGAATCACGCCAGGACTGCACTTGGCTTCATGCCGTCAGAGTCCAGGAAAAGTCGTTCTGCAGGGTTCTTGCATCCTGCAAATAAGGTGACTATAAATCTTTGTCTCTGTGTGTTGGCAGGCCTGTGTATGTTTCGGCAGTAAGGCCACAGTCAAAGCATATTGTAGTGATCATAGACCATGGTGCCTCTGTCACTGAGACCCAACTCCAGATCGCACGTGACGCTGCGCTAATCATCCTCAACTCCATCGATGAGCATGATAAAGTAAGGAAGTGACATCATTGTCATCATCATACACCCTCCACTGATTACATTTGTTCTTTTAGCACTCTCAACCTCTATTTTTTCCTTAGATCTCAGTGTTGACTATAGCAGATATTGTTCGTTCCTGCTCTCTGGATCAGTGCTACAAGAGCTTCCTTTCACCTGCTACCAGCGAGACTAAGAGGAAGATGAGCACCTTCATCAACAACATTAAAGCTTCTGACAGCCCTACCCAGCATGCACTGGGCTTCCAGAAAGCCTTTCAGTTGTTGAGGAACACAAGCAACGTCACCAGACAGCTGACTAGTAAGAGACAAAGCTTTTGTACAGTGACTTTTTTTATGCATTTTTAGTGTTGTTTAATTGTATATTAAAAAAAAATTCTTGATTGTGCATTAATTGAATAAATAACTACAAAATTTTCAATCAGCTGTTCAATTAAACAAATGATTTTTTTAAATATTAAAAACATTTTGTCATATTTTGAAAGAAATCATATTTGTAATTTCCTTTTTGACCATATTTAAATGAACACAATAAAATCACATTGGCATACAATCAGACACGAGTCATAATATACTACCTTCATTATATATAGTATATAATGAAGTTACATTTTAACAGAAAGGATTAACTTTTCACACATATGTTGTCACATTTTTTTTTTTAGGCTTTTTTTTTTTCCCCAGTTTGTGATTGTTTTATATATTTCAATATTTACTGGCCAAGTCACATTTATCTAAAAGACATATATAAGATTTTATTTCAAAGTCAAAAAGTATTTATTTATTTTTTTTTGGTAACTTTATTTTAAGGTGATGTAGTTACATGTTACTTTATGTATTTACTATATTAATAACAGTAAATTATGCATAATAAACTAAACTAAACAACTTTTAGGCATGTTTTTTCCTTCATGTGAATAGCATATAATGTAATATTAAATATCTAGCTATAAAAAATATATTAATATGTTTTTTTTTTTTTAAATATGTAGACTTAAAAACTTTAAGATTATGTGCCTATAAAGAATTGATTCTGATACCTGCCCTGAGAAATATTTACTGGAGTAAAAAATGTGTGAGTGGTCTGAAATTCCGCTTTGATGGTGGTTATTACATTCAAAATGATTGATTATTGATCATCTTCCCCACACAGACACCGACATGGTGATAATCTACCTGTCATCGGGCATCACTTCCCGAGACTCATCCGAGCACGAAAAGAGAGCGACCTTGAGTGTGGTAAAAGATGAGAACCGCCACCTCAACAACTCTGTCATGATCCTCACCTACGCTCTCATGAACGGTGAGATATTTCCAAGGAGAGAGGCTTTTTTATTGGCTCTTTGTCCCGTAGCCAGCGAGGGCTCATAGGGAACACCTGTGAGCATGTTTGTGCTTTTTCAAAACATGCTCAGCTGTTTTTACCCCCTTCATCTTTCTTCTGCTCTTTGTGTGTGTATGTTTGTGTCTACCGTAAGAAACCTCTCTCTATTATATTGCTCTCCTCAGCTGTTCCTCTCCCCGCATGTATTAGCCTCTCATTAGCATACATTACTTTGGCATCATGAAAATTAAAATGGAGATCATCGAAAAGAAGAAAGAGAAATGTGACAATACATCAAAGGGCCACTCAGTGACATGAAAGAGTGAGAAAGGCTTTTTTCCTGCATTAGATGACTCAGACATATGATTCAGATTGATTAGCTTGGCCGTGCAGAAGAGGGTTATGCTACTTTGACTAGGCATTTGTGAGGGTCTGAAGGACACACACACAGTGAACTACTCATATTTCTTTGTTTATTTGAAGTCTGGTTCATTTATGACAAGTTGTATTATATTCACATATTAAAACCTGTCACAGTGTCAAATTAATAGACTGAAGTGTTGAAATTCATGTCCAGTCCAATAACAGTTCAACAAAATTGAATGTTCCTCCAAAAGTGAAAAACTGACTAGCAAAAACTTCCATTTCTTCTGTTAGAGGTCCAAAACCACCATTCCATGATGGAAATAGATTAAGTGTGATTTTTAGCTGTGGTTAAGTAATCCATGTGGGATATGAATGGCTTTCTATTACCGCACTCTAAATGGGCTGGAGAAGCAAAACCTTTACAATACACCCACAATATCTGTGATATCTGTAAATATTTGGATACCAGGCAGATTGAGGTTGACATTAGCTTTGTTCCAAAACCCAGTGAGTGCACAAGAGACACACATATTGAGTAAAAATGTCCATTTTAATTAGACCTTTTGTATCACCGTCCTCAGAAGGAGTAACAGGACTCAAGGAGCTGGCCTTCTTACGAGACCTAGCCGAACAGAACTCTGTGAAGTATGGCGTTCCAGATCGTTCCGCCCTGCCCGTCGTAAAGGGCAGTATGATGGTTCTGAATCAGCTCAGTAACCTGGAGACCACAGTGGGCCGCTTCTACATTAACCTCCCCAATCGAATGATAGACGTGGCCTCCTTCAGCTTGCCTTATGCGGACCAGATGGGAGACGGTAAGTTAAGATCTTGAACTTGGCATAAAGCTCAAGTCTGGCACACTAACATTCCTCTGACAAACCATATGCACTCAGAAGACCTCAGCAGAAATGGCTTTGCAACAGAAAGTTTCCATGGTAATATATACTGTAAACCTAAACTATAAGTAAAGCCAAAAATCATAAATGCAGAGTATACTTTTATGGGGCTGCTAGACAGGAATGCATTCTGATGAAATTATAGCTTGATTGGAAATGATGCATAATATAAATTTGCTCACAAAGTGATATATGCCTTTATTTTTATTGCTTCATAAAATGTCTCGTATCTAATTTTCTAAATTTTGATAAAACTTTTATTAGGCTGTGATGGTAATGACGCCACAACTAAGGAACAGGCATAATTTGATTTCAAATATAAAAAGTAATATTTTTATCAAAAACAGTCTTGATAAAAAAAAAAAATAAAAGTAAAGAAAAAAATAAATAAAAAGGAGCTGAAATTTGTTTATATCTGTTTTAAATAAAAAAAAATCAGCCCTTGTGACAAAGTCCCAAAAGTTAAAGAAGAAACACCCATATCTACTTGAAACTGTAAACCTGAAAAAGTTGGCAAAACTCAAAAAATTTGAGGCAATCAGTTGCCTCAAATTTTAAGGTAAGAAATTCAAAATTAAAGCAAGCAGAACTGGTAGATTTATATTTTGTTCTCATACAGTTTAATTGTTCTTAACTTAAAATGTTTACATTTAACTTAAAATTATCATGTAACCCCAATGTGAACATTTTTATTAGTGAAAATTAGCTGGTTATAACAAGCTAATTCAGAAAAAGCTAACTTGCTAATTTGCTAACATGTTAACAATAGCATGGTATAGCACTTGCTGAATGAGTGCAGCAATATAAAGCATTTAACATACTTGCTCTCAAACCAAGCCGCATACACCACTTGCCACCATGATGGTAACTATCCAAAAACCCACATTAACAGAAACTCTTCTAAATTAGCATAACAAAGCATTAATCACTACTAAATCTCCCACTTAACATTAATCTTGCACAAAAAAACAAAAAACAAACAAAAAAAACATTATATAACACCTAATTTTAGCATTTACTCTCCCTTTCAAGTGCCATGGGCAAAGCATGCTGGGAAATAGAAATCCCAGCCCAGTTTCAGTTAAACTTAAGTTCATCTAAATTAAAAGAAATAAGTTAATAAAACTCAAAATAATGAAACAGTTCAGTTTACTTAAAATATATCAGTTCTGTGTACTTGAAAGAAAAAGAAAGTGCTAAATACTCATAAAAGTTAATTTGACTGAACTAATTTGTTTAATTTAAGTTTGTCCTCAAACCAATTAATTATTTTGAGTGTTAGGGTTTACAGTTTACTTTTGAGTATTGTTGATCTTTTGTCAATGGCTTGTACATCACAGTTAATACTATTTCTTCATGAATTACTGTTTACATAGTTTGATTTATTAGCATGGGGATAGATTGAAAGGAACTTCCTCTGTTTTTTCGTTTGTAGGTTTCATAATGACTGTCAGCAGGCCATGCTACTTCGGAAACTTGTTGTTGGGTGTAGTTGGAGTGGACGTGAATCTGGCATACATACTGGAGGACGTCACCTACTATCAAGACTCCCTGGCCTCATATACGTTCCTCATAGACAATAAAGGTAGGGAGATGCATGTGGTGTTTATTGTTTTTAGTGGAGATCTATGTGCTTCCATGAGCCAAAATTAGCCAATTGCTGTTTGCTTCACTTCAGCTTGACTTCTCATCCTGACTTGGGAGCTTCAATGACTCAAAAACATTGGACTGAAGGCCATTAACCTTTAACAGGTCATTAGGGGAATCAGCTGTCCCACATTGGGCGGCTCAGAGCCAACATGGCTGACATCACACCAGTGGATGGAGTAGGAACAGCAAAACTCTGTGGATTTAAACATTTTAGTGTGAACAGACTTCTTGAAAAGGAGCAGTAGTAGCACTGTGTAGATCCTACTTTTGTAGATCTTTTCCACCAAAAATGAAATTAAGTATTGTTGGCTTTCATTTACTTTTCATCCATCTCTAAACAACATCTTTTTGTTTTTCCATGACTTCACCCAGCAGGGTGAAGTGTCTCTAAATTTACAAAGCTGTTAACCTCCACTTAATACATATTAAAACAATTAGATAAGCCCACCAGAAAGTTCTGCTTTGCGCTAAAAGGGTGTGTTGTATTACATATGTAATAAAATCAGGGTGATTATCTGTTCCTGAGAGTATACAGTCGGTCCTAATGACTGGGATAATGAAGTGGCACCTGCTGTCTCCAGCTGTTCAGTAAAGAGATGTGTTATCACTGCCTCTCTGTGCTTTTTAAAATGTAAGCTTCATGCAATTTCAAGGGTATGTGTAACCTAGTAAAATCTTGACTGGTAATTCAAATGGTTGCAGATTCAAGCCTCAAAATGTTAGCACAATGTTCTGAAAACCTGACACAATAAAAAAATATATATATATTGGACCAGGCAGCATAGTCATAGCTTACAAGTAAATGTTATGCATTTCATATGCAAATTGGATGTTTACAAAGATGTCTTAAAGGGATAGTTCACCCGAAAATGACAATTCTGTCATCATTTACTCACCCCCATGGTGTTCCAAACCCGTAAGGCTTTCGTTCCTCTTTAAAACACAAATGAAGATATTTTAATGAAATCTTAGAGATTTCTGTGTCTAGATTGACAGACCACGCAACTACTACTTTGACACTTCAAAAAGTTCATAAGGAAATAATAAATCTAATCCATATGAATTGAGCAGTTTAGTCCAAATTTTCTGAAGAGACTCGATGATTTTATTTACACGTTTGAGCTTCTGCAAGAACCGGTGAGGTTCGTTTTCACGCATCAAGCAGTTACGGTTGAGCTTCTGTTTATCTTCGCTGATGAATGTTTATATGTGAATAAATTAAATCTGTTCATCATATAAAGCGATCGAGTTTCTTCAGAAAATTTTGACTAAACACCTCAATTCCTGTGGATGGCCAAACAGAATTGCATAAATTCTAACATTTAAATTTTTTAATTAAATAAAATGAAATGTATGTTACTCACTTTTAAATGTCTTCCAGGCTACACACTCATGCACCCGTCACTCACCCGTCCATACCTGATGACTGAAGCTCCTCTCCATACAGACATCATCCACTATGAGAACATCCCAGGGTTTGCTGCTGTGCGTCAAAACATTCTCAGGTGAGTGTTCATGGGATTTCTATTTTTTTTTTTTTTTTTTTAAATAACTGGGTACCTGTTGTTGCTGCAGTTTGCTGTGGTAATCTCATGATTGCTAAGCTCATGTGTGCTTCCTGTTAGTCTGCCCCTGGGGAGCCAGGTCATTGCTGTGCCTGTCAACTCTTCTCTGTCTTGGCACATGAACCGCCTACGTGATCCCAGTCGAGATGCCTACAATGTCAGCTACGCCTGGAAACTGGTACGCCATTCCTTCATAGTGGCACAAATGTTGGCTTAGAGTAGCCTGAGGGAGAACTAGACTGTGTAGAATGAATATACTACTCTGTGCCAGTGTTGTTTTTTCATTTTATTTATTTTTTGTTTGTTTATTAGAGAAATCTTTGATTAGAAGAGAAAAATTTTTATACGGTTCCTCTATTTCTCTTATCTTGATCTTTAATTTGCAGGTTCAGGACACTTCGTTTATCTTGTGCATAGTTTATGTTCAGCCGGAGATCCCAGTGAAGCAACTGAAAAATCTGAACACGGCACCCAGCAGCAAACTCCTGTACCACCGCCTGGATCTGCTGGGGCAACCCAGCTCCTGCCTTCACTTTAAACAACTCGCTACAGTCGGTAAGTTCAGACTAAACATCAATCTAAACTTTACATATTGTGTAAAAAAATTATTAGCATTTCTCTTAGCATTTATGAAAAAAAAAATACTAATGCATGGTAGGGGTGTAACATTACAAAAATGACTAGACATAAAATTGCTTTTTTTCCCCCAGTGGTTTACTGAACAAATTGTGTCTCTGTCTTTAAATTAATTCAATTACAATTAAAATTTTCTTAAGGATAAGAAATATATATATCTGCTAATGCTATATAGGGAGCCCTTATTTGCACATTACTATAATATTAAAGGTTACAATTAACAACAGAGCCCAAACTATTCAATTCAGTTGCTATTTATTTTTAGATGTAATAATCAACAATCAAATAAAAAAATAATTGTATGCAAACATGTAAATTGTACATATGGCAGTTTTTGCATTAACTTCTGTATCTAATTAAAAAATTATGTTTCTACTTCAATACTTTGTTGAAATATAATCATTTACACTGTGGCTGTCATAACGGATTTATTTAAACATAGGCTACATTAAATAAGACATCACTGACAGGTTAAGTAAAATATAATTAATATATAAGCTAATATAGTGCATATATTTAGCAAAATGCTCCTCTAGAGTTCATTTCTCTAGCTAACTAACAAGCTGTGGACACTGAATGGCTTTTCTGAGGTAATACGTGACATTGTTTACAAGCTGTTTTATTAATGTCTTTCCGCGGTTCAAACACTAAACGATTACACGAGATATGATATTTTTCAGTAAGTTTTACTATATCAACATACCTTCAGATGTTCATTCATGTTCATTCTGTAACTAGTAGTTAAGAGGAAGAGATGATTGTGCTCACTCGCGTTCTGTGCTGTCCCTTGAACTGAGGCGCCTATACAGCGATATGTCACGCCAACTCAAAAAGCATCAGAATGGCATTTATTGTTTGATTATCATGATAAATTGGACAGAATTTGAAAGATGACACTTTGTTTCTTATCAAATCTAACAAAGGACAAAGCTTATTGAGATTATTGGTGGCTAAAAGTGTTTTGGCTACAACACTGTATTCATCGTGTACACGTGTGCACCGAACTGTAAGACGTACCGAAAATTTGTGGGACGAATACTTGTACCATTACACCCCTAGTTCATGGTATTCTCATTTTTGTTTGGACATATGCCATGCAGAGCTTGCAATTAAAATTGTTTTATTGTTGAATTATTGTAGATTACATATTACATAGTTTTCTTTCTTTAAAAGGAACTGAATGTGGTAATGTGCTAACTATGAAAAATACACAATCACACTCAAAAGTTTGGGGTTGGTAAGACTTTTTTTTATGTTTTTGAAAGAAGTCTCACCAGGGCTGTATTTTTTTTTTTTTTTTGTAACAATGTAAAGTCTTCATCACTTGCTGAATAAAAGTGTTAATTTCTTTCCCAAAAAAGAACCCAAACTTTTGAATGGTAGTGTACTTTTTTCTTTTTCTTAAGTGACTATTATAGTTAGTAAGAGATGATTAATAATGGTTTGGTTAGGGGCTAAAATAATCAAACCGCAGAACTGATTCATCTCTCTTTTTTTCCTCAGAGAGTCCCACTGTGATGTTGTCCGCTGGTAGTTTCTCCTCTCCGTATGAGCACTTGAGTCAGCCGGAGACCAAGCGCATGGTGGAGCACTACACCGCCTACCTGAGTGACAACACCCGGCTCATAGCCAACCCGGGCCTAAAGGTACACACAAACACACACCTACTGCCCATCTCAGCAATACATGTTTCGTAGCCAGCCAGATAATGACTCAGTCTTTCACAGTCAGTGGTCACATGTTAGTTTCTCAGTCTTTATTGGCAGATGTTAGTTGGCAGTGTTCCTCTCCTCTTTAATTCTGCTTTTTCATTAGGGAAATGCAGTGCACCACTCTTTACGATTCTCAGATAAGTAGAATTCTTTAACACCCCCTCCTTTTTCAGTCTTCTGTGAGGAATGAGGTGATGGCCACCAGTCACGTGACAGATGAATGGATGAGTCTTATGGAGATGAGCAGCCTCAACTGCTACATTGTGAGGCGTTACATAGCAACGCCCAATGGGGTGCTGCGGATTTACCCCGGTTCGCTCATGGACAAAGCCTTCGATCCCACCAGGAGGCGATGGTAAGATTTGAGCCTCAGGACGGAGGTCTTCAAACTCCTAGTGGGACACTGGTGAACAGATCCCACAGTCTGTTGACTAAAGCTTAGCAAACTGTCAGATTCCCAAGGAGATATTTTAAGTTCATATGTAGCCATAAACACACCTCAAATGAGATTGTATGAAGAAAAATCCTAAACTTTGATAAATTTGTAAATTTATGTTTAAAATGTGGTTTAACCATTGACTCTTTTGTCTTTTAGGTACCTGCATGCTGTAGCCAATCCTGGTCTCATCACTTTTACTGGACCCTACCTGGATGTTGGTGGGGCAGGCTATGTGGTCACCATTAGCCACACCATCCATGCCTCAAGGTCAGTTCATGTTTAGATCTAGTGGTTCTCAACCATATGCAGGTGGGGGAACTTGTGTTGGAGTCACAGGGTTTTTGAGTCAAAAAGGTTGCGAGCCACTGGTTTAAACACCAGATTTTATGTATTAAAGCATTCATTTATTGAATGGACATTCATTTATTTTTGCTCATTCAGACATTAGCTGCAATTTGATGCCTGTATGGATCAAACTTTAAACCCGATAAATGAATAGTTCAACCATAAAATTAAAATTTTGTCATCCTTTTCCCTACAATGAAACGGCCGATGCTTTACACTGTCAAGCTCTTAAAATTACAAAAAAAGCACCTTACTATCATGAAAGTAGTCCATATGACTTGTGAGCTATGTAACAAGTCTTTTGAAGTCATACAATAACTGATTTGCTGTCTAGCTGAATAACACGTAGCATGTATAGTACGTAATAGTACCTGTTGCTAATGAAAAACAACTGCCTTATCACAGTCGGGTTTGTGCTTGGTACAGTGTGTGTTTAGAGATATGATGAAGCTGTTTGAAACTGGCAGTGCTCCAGAATGTCTGGTGTAGATAAAGTATGTTTTCCCTCCATGTTTTCCAATCAGTTCTCTCTTAAGAGGAGGAAATGTGACTATGGAGTGTGTGATCTGATCTAAAGCTCCATTGCGGTGACCCATGATACTGTAGATCTCCTCATCCTTCATATTGTTCAACACACTTATCTGCCTCCTTTTCCAGTTCCCAGATGGCCTCCGGGTACACAGTAGCGGTTATGGGCATTGACTTCACTCTGCGCTACTTCTACAAAGTTCTGTTGGATCTTTTGCCGATCTGCAACCAAGACAAGGGCAATAAAATCCGGTAAGGCCTTCCCACTGACCCCAACCCCCCCATCTCATTTCTGGTGGGTTCTTCTCAAACTCTCTAGTGCTTGCCAAGACCCCAGTGGTTTCCAGCGTAGTGCCTGAAGCTATCGATGCCCCACAGAGGCTCTTTAAAGTTCTTTCAAATGAAACTAATCAGATTTGCTTCTGTTGGAAAAGAGGCATTCACTTAGTCTTCTCTGCATGATTCTAAGCTCGCTCTTTTAGGATAGAAGGAGATGGAATGAAAAAGATCTGAGGTAGGGATCAAGAAACAGTGAGGGAGGGGTAAACATAGAGAGAGAGAGGAGAGATAAGAAGGACATATTTTACTAAGAAGATTTTATTTTTTTTAGTAATATTGAGTGGTGCTTGCCCATGCAAAAGTCACTGCAACAATACTATGATGTTGTGGTTGTCAGGGTGTTGTTATTGCTAGGTGGTTGCTTATGATATTCAGAAAACCAGCAATCCTAGTTGCAGAATAAATAAGCACAAAGTTAAAACTGACGCACTACTAAATATTTGAGCATCGCACCATTACATTTTTTTTTTGAAAGCATAACATATTTTTAAAAAAAGCATTAAAATATAAAATAAAATAAATGTAACATTTTCCAGTTTGTTCCATTTATATTTTATTTATTGCCCCTGTCTAATCTTAGATGCAGTTCCTGAATATTTAATATTTGCATATTTAAATAAATTATTTAGATCAGTGGTTCTCAACCAGGGGACCACAGCAAAGTTTAAGATGACTTAAAATGTTTTAAAACAAGACACAACTTTGATATAAGCTAAAACAACTAAAAATCAAGATTTAATTATTTTAATGATTTTTTTTTTTTAATTTTCTTTTATTATAACACAGTTTCTTAATTTAATCTATAGACACTCCTAATTTCTGTAAATTAAAAAATGGGGTGGGGGGTCAATTATATCTCTATTATAACTCATATATAGTTATAATTGATATCGTAATCATGTATCATATTCAAATGGAAATCTGATTTATATAGTCACCAAGTCATCTAGTAACTAGTAGTCACTAAGCCCCTATGTGAACTTTACATCCAAGTTTAAATAAGACCTTACGAATGACCATATATATGCCTTTTAATGCAAGTCTAATGGATTTTTGCAGACATTTTTAATATGCCATGCAAACATCCTAAGTCCAATCTCTTCTTAAAATAATAAGAGGTATCCATCTCTTATTATAGGTATCTATGATGTCCGTAGCACATCATTTTAACCCTAAGAATTAGCAATAGTAATGCTTGCCTATGCAAGCACCGCAGGTAAACTCTACTGATACAATATATAAGTGCCTCGGAAGAACAGGGTAAGATTTTCAGGACTGACTGAAAGACACAAAGGGAGATAAGCTGATTAGGGCTGCATTCCAGACACATCCTGTTATGTTAGGTGCCAGTGCCCCCATTTTATCCCCCCTCTCCCTTCTTTTCTGTCTCTTTTACCCTTCCCTCTCATTCCTCTCTTCCCTCCCTTTTTCTTTTTTCTTAACTCTATTTCTACCAGTTCGTCTCTCTCTTTGTCCCTCTTCACGCTCTCTCTGTCTCTTTATCTGTCTGTGCTGTGGAGGCCTCAGTGTTCTTTGAGTTTTCAGTGCTATGGTCATTAAACAGGATTAGTGAAGTGGAATGCCTCAGTGTGCCACACAATAATGGTCTGAACTGCAGATGGTACCCTATGAACATACAGGAAGCCATCTACTGTTTCCTTCCACCTTTCCCCCTCTAAATGTCATTTTGGATCTTTGTACAGGCTCTGATTGCTTGATTCTGTTTGTCTTGGCCTTTATATATGTGTAGGTGTTTTATCATGGAGGACAGAGGCTATCTAGTGGCCCATCCGACCCTGATTGATCCGAAGGGCCACGCTCCAGCAGAACAGCAACATATTAGTCATAAGGTAAGGAACTCTGGATCTGAGGCCAAACTTTACCTCTCTTGAACAAGAAAATAGGCTTTTCATGGCATTTTTCTGAGTTTTTTTCCCCCTGAGGAAAAGGGGACTGTTTTTCATCTTTAGCCATATTATGTTCAAAGATTGGTAATGAAACTAAAAAAACAAGCTTATTGAGTTCATCAGCTTGTTTTCTCCTGTTTTGCTTGATTTTAGGAGCCTCTAGTGGCCAATGATATTCTTAACCACCCCAACTTTGTGAAGAAGAACCTGTGTAACAGTTTCAGTGATCGTACCGTGCAGCGTTTCTATAAATTCAACACCAGCATTGTGGTGAGTGGAGTCTCTTATGAATTATGTCATATAAAGCTGCTGTAAACTCTGTTTTAATTGACAATCCCGCCATTTTTACCATAAGGTTAGTCAGTTTCTTGTATTAATGATGTTAGGACGCCACCTAGTGGAGGTTATTGTAATAGCAGCTATAGCAGATGTGCTTTACAGTGTATTAATTTAATTCTTTTTTTTTTTAATGAACAAAGTTGTGGCGTTTTATTCATAAACTGTATGCATAGAGTAAAAGACTTAAATAATTCTTGATGCCTTTGTATGTGTTTGTGATTTTTAAGGGTGATCTGACAAATCTAGTACATGGCAGTCATTGCTCAAAGTACCGGCTCACCCGTATCCCAGGAACCAATGCGTTTGCTGGCATTGTGAATGAGACCTGTGATTCACTGGCCTTCTGTGCTTGCAGTACTGTGGATCGGCTCTGTCTTAACTGCCACAGGTAATGTTTAACTTCTGCAAAACTTTATTAATTTATGTAAATGTTAAGGCATAGCTTTATTTATTTATTTACACTACTGTTCAAAAGTTTGGGGGCAGTAAGATTTTTTTTGTTTTTTGAAAGAAGTCTGATCAATTTAATGCATCTTTGCTAAATAGAAGTAATAAATTTGTTTAAAAAAAAAACAAACAAAAAACGTTCAGACCCCAAATATTTGGATGGCATTTATTTATTTTGTGTGTGTGTGTGTGTGTGTGTGTGTGTATGTGCTTCGTAAGTTTGTAATAGAAATGTAATAGCCAATTAAATTAAATACAAAAATATTTCATTACACTTCATACTAATAATGTACCTGTCTATACTTTAATTTCTCCATTCTCATATTTAAGGACCCATTGAAATGGTATGAGTTTTCCATCATGGGTTAGTGTATTTCCTAGAAACTGGAAGTTTGGGTTGGACACATTGAAGGGTTAATATTTTTGCCAATTGCCAATAGGCTTTAGTTATGGTCAAGTGTGCCACACAAGTCCTGGAAAGTGAAGCTAAAGCATTTTGATCGCCCCCTGGTGACTGGCTGCAGTATATGTCATAAACCCCACCCTCTCAATGTAATCGAATGGGACGCGAGGCAAACTAAAAAATCCAATTACACTTCAAAAAAAATTTTTTTCCAAAGAACATTTCAATCATTTTCGGCAGTTCTTATGATGCAGACATATGTTCAAGTGTTCATTTTTCCAATAAGTTTGGTTTTAGTTATTTGATGCTATAAAAATGTGGTGTAATGTCATGATTTACAGTTGTGCTTGCAATTGAGTTGGTGAATGTGGCGGGACCTTGATACTGTGGGTTCACTACTACACAGACTCGGGCTCCGAACGACATAAGCGGCAACGACCATTACTGGGATATTTTGGCTTTATTTTTCTACAGTGGAAGGAAGCGGAGATACGCTGTCCATCTTTTTTTTTTTTTACAGTCTATGGTTACAGTCATGAACCATGAACATTTTTTATTTTTTTTTTAGTCAGGGAGACTCCATTTAAAATACATTTAACTGCTAAAAATATTTTTTATCAACTTTTAGGAATACACTAACATAGAGGTTGCTTCAAAGGTGATTTTTGCTTTTCTGGGTCTTTGTCACTTTATATAAAAAAATAATCAGGTCAGAATCCTTCAAACAGAATTTCTCAGTATATTCCTATCTTCCTCAGAATGGAGCAGAATGAATGTGAGTGCCCCTGTGAATGCCCTCTAGAGGTGAACGAATGTACTGGCAACCTCACCAACGCTGAGAACAGGTAAACCACTGCTGCTCTACAGGGCAGTCTTGCATTATTTATAGAAAGACTCGTAAAAGTAGACATTAAGTCATTTAAACCGTGTTACATGTTGTACACAATGTGTTAGGATGCAAAGGTTGCCCCTTAAGTGCTTGGAGAATAGACTGCAACAATATATGATCCAAAAATTAATCACTGGACCACATGTCCAGATTCTCATCAGCATGCACTGGAATGAATCACACTTAGTCACACACACACATACACACTTCTGCCTGTCATTTCATCAAGTTCTTGTTTGTCACGATGAATAGATATCCAGCCACCTGTGTCCTCAATTAGCCGTTCAGCTCAGAATTGTTCCTCAATAGACATTTAGACACATTCAGGTTTGTCGCGTTATTCCCAGCTGAGAGATCTCAAGGCATTTACCTTTCTGTCACTGCGCCATCTGTTCATTTAGTGAAAAATTGTACACTTGAATACTGATAAATCCATACTTTACTAAAAAAGAGCTGTATGGTAAAAAGAAGTCTGGGTATTATTCATTGTGTAACAATAATAATTGTTCATTTTTTGTTGTCTGTTGAATGTCATTTATCTACAAAACAACATTGTTGCCAGACTGTTAGTAATTACAAATAGCTTTGACTTTAATGAGTTCCATGTTGTGTTTAGAGCCTAACTGACTTAGTTTGCCTTACTACTGCAGAAACCCGAGCTGCGACGTGCACCAGGAGCCTTTGTCTTTGACTGTAATTGAGCCCAGTCTACAGGACACTCTGCCTCAGTGTATCAACACCAGATGCAGCCAGCGCTTCACCAGCAGGTATGGCCATATACTGTATCAGTTGGGATCAGACTGCCCTCAACAGAATCACAGAGTCACTGAGAGTAATGATGATTCTCCTTTCACTCAGCACAGCTAATCTCACATTATTTATTTACAACCTTTGCTGACCAGAACAAAAAGCATGCGTGTTTCTCAAGATCAGGCAACATCAGCTATTATTAAGCCCGGAACACACCAAGCCGACTGCGGGGCTGGCTCACGTCGGTAGCGTCTGGGTCCAAAGTTGCCCTGATACACCAAATCGACGCTCGACGGCCAAGTAGCACGTCCGTTCTGCGCCTGTGTAAGAAGAAATGCCTTTCCGTACCAGCAGGTGGCAGTAGCTGAACAGCCAATCAGAATGATCAGATGTCCCGACTGACCGACGAGCTCCGGTGACAATTCAACATGTCAAATCAGCCAAAAAAAAAAGCCGACGAGGACCAACTTCAGCTGACAGTGTGGAACACACTGAGAAAACTTAGTCGGCCGACGAACAAAAACTGCCCGACGGTCGACCGTCGGCTTGGTGTGTTCCGGGCTTTAGAGATTGACAAACCAAAAACTCACAAATAGCTCATGAGTTATGTGTTTGAATATTTTAATGATTTGCATGCTTTTGTTCATTGTAGACTCAAAGAACCAGAACTGTGTTTTGTGTCACTGGATGTTAATGCTTATTCACAATATTTGAAAATAAGAAAATAAATAAATATAATCTACTTTATAAAATGCTTCTATGCATTGTATGTATGAAGACTGGAGTAGCGTATGCTATATATATTAAGTATGTTTTGGGTTTCAGTGACTGTTTTGGTGTTCTGGACTGTGAGTGGTGTACTGTGGACAGCGATGGAAAGACCCATCTGGATAAGCCTTACTGTGCCCTGCAGAAGGAATGTTTTGGAGGGATAGTGGGTGCCAAGAGTCCTTATGTGGATGGACTGGGCATTTTAGGTGAGCTACCACTGCTTGTAGTCACACTTATTGTGGTTTAATAATATATATTTTATGTTTATAAAAGCATATGTTGGTAAATAGCTGAGGGATTGGTCAACTAGTTTGTTTATCTCTTTTTTTTATTTTTTTAGTTTTGCTGTTTTAGAAAGATATACACAGAAGTTTAGAATTACACTGACTTAATGAGTCACACATTTGCAGGATCTTTTCTAGTGTGTATGCTGTATTTCATAATTTAATTTCATTATATAATTAGTTTTGTACTACTTCATCTCTGTGCAGACGAGGAGTTGGCTTCGCTGAACATGATCAAGAGTGCACCCGTGGGGCCAGTAGCAGGAGGGATTATGGGTTGCATCATGGTGCTGGTGTTGGCTGTGTATGCCTACAGGCACCAGATCCACCGTCGCAGTCATCAGCACATGTCCCCACTGGCCGCACAGGGTGAGTCTGGACACCCTGAGACTTAAAAATGAATGTGATTCTTACCTGAGGCCTTTGGGAAATACTTTTTGACTCTGTTGTCATTGTTTTACTTTAATAGTTTGCACTGTAATATCCAACAAGTTAAGGTAACTCAAACCATTTTGGAAACCGACTTAAATCATTTAAGTTTAAAAGCTAATGTTTATGAGTACTGTGAACTTAATACATTTGAGTTCACAAAATGTTAAACTATAATTCCAGTTAAATACTTTATACTTTATGACTGTTAGTTTTTACAGTAGCATTGGATAAAAAAGAATCCGTGTTAAAGATTATTGAATCAAAGTCAACATGACACAGCGCTTACAACCAATGTTACTTCCATTATGTGACATATTCAGAGTGAAACAGGATATTCAGGGATTAAAAATGTAGGCTGGGACTTTATAAATCAAGAATTGATTAGAAGGTGAAAAGTGATCTCTTGACATCACTCTGGTGATGTCAGCCTGCAAAGAAAAGTCTTTTTAGAGGCAGAGCAAGTAAAACTCAGTTTAATGAGGGGAAAAATTATTGAGTGCACTTTTAAAGTGTGCTACTCCCTGTGCTAATGAGATACTAAAGCATAGCTGACCGCTAAAAGGACCTTAGAAGGATATAAAAGTAATTTAAAGAGTTTAATTCTCTCTTCCCTTGCTCCCTAATGATCCCAATTTAGCCTCTATATGTGCACGACTAGGATGCATAACTTTTGGTTGGATGCAATATAAACTTTCTGAATCAGTCTGAGAAGTGCTACTATTTTTTTTTAATAGACTTTGAATTGAATAGACTAGAATGTTATATCCCCTTGAATTGGCTCCCTTTCAGTTTTTCAATATCTGATTGGCATTTTTATTTTATTTTTTTGAGAAAGAAAGAAAGAATGTGGACCAAAAGAGAAGACAAATGATATATTACATCAAATGTGTTCAGGGTTGCTGCATCTTTCTAATCTTTTCCTCTGTCTGTCTGTCTGTCTCTCTCTCTCTCTCTCTCTCTCTCTCTCTCTCTCTCTCTCTCTCTCTCTTTCATCAGAGATGTCTGTGCGGATGTCCAACCTAGACAACGAGCGAGATGACCGAGATGAAGACAGTCACGAAGACAGAGGAATAAGTAAGATACCCGCCTACCTGTCTGGCACAGCTTTACACAAATTAACACAAAACCTTGAATGCCCATTTTAGCATTAGTAATTACACTGAGGGTTTTTATGTACATCAAAATCTGCAGTAATATACTTTGTACCATTAATGCTGTTTTTCACTGATTCAATGCATCAGGCACCAAATGAATGATAATCCTTGAATTCTTTGTGTATGGTGTGCTGTTTTATTCTCCTAAAGTAAAAAGCGAGCATTCATGCTCACAATGGTACTGTGCCATTCTTGTTTGATAATTGCCTCAAACAGCCATGTGGGCTAGTCTGATGTCGTAATTGGTCTCGTCTTAAGTGACAACAATGTCTTCCTGATCGGCTCTCTTGTTCTGTTGTACATTTTGTAATCAGAATCATTTTCCATACCATCTGATTTACATCACAGAGTTGTTTTAATTATATTTTGTGCTATGCATAACTGTAAGAAACGTATATTATGAAACATTATGCATAACTGTAAGAAATCTAAATGAATGAGTAACTCTCAGTATGGATATAATCCTGATTATCAGTGGAAAGAATTAGAAATGAGGAAAAATGTGTGCTAATGCTCATACTAATAACTCAGTTTGTAAAAACAGACAAAACATACAGAATGGTACTTCCAATGGAAGTCTATGGGGCAACAATTCTAAGTGTATAACTGTCAGTGAATTTATTTTATTGGATTTTTGTTTTACAAACTGAGGTCAAGATCAAAATTATTTTCTGTGGTAATCATCATTATGCCATAAATGGTGTAGATTGAGCTTAACTTTGGGAATTAACCCCAAAAAATTCCCTTAAATTGAAGGAAAAACCAAAAATTGTTTGGCAACAGTTTTCTGAACTGTGTTCGTACATATGCGGAATTAGACAAAATATGGTAACTTTTTACAAAACTGCTCAATTTGTTGTAAAGACATCTTAAACAAACAATGAACAACTATTTATGGCATTTAATAACATTGAGTTGGTCATTTATAAATATACTGTACTGTTGTTCATTGTTAAATTAAGTTTATTTATTATACATTAATAATAATTTATACAACTTAATGTGTAACAGATTAATAAATGCAAAAATTGTTCATTTTTAGTTTATGATGCTTAATGCTTTTATTAATGATTAAAAAAAACACACATTTTCGATAGTGTTAGCCAAAATATTTATAATGATAATATCCAACCTGATAAAACTAGGCAGTTTGAATGGTACTTTAACGCACTGTACTGTTTATGTAATGGAATTAACATACAGTGCTCATAATATACACACAGTGGTGATATGGTGCTTTGGAAGTCAGAGTTAGAAATCTTTTTGATTTTTTTTTTTTTTTTTTTTTTTGCTCATTGTTTACCAAGTTCATCCTCAGTATAACCTTTTATATGAGAAATATCTACAAGTGTTATTGCCTTTTAAATTTCCTGTGCTCTTTCTGGTCAGCCTCAGACCCAAGTGTTTTATTGTTATATGACCGTTTGGCTCTGTTTCTGTCTCTCTCTTCAGTCAGTAACACTCGATTTATTGCTGCTGTTATTGAGAGGCACACACACAGTCCAGAACGACGGCGGAGATACTGGGGCCGGTCAGGGACAGAAAGTGACCACGGTAAGCATGTGTCTGTGCACTCTTCCCTTAAACTCTAAAGAAAAAAAGATATTAGTAGGTTTGAAAAGATCCTTTTAAAACAAGGGTCAAAGAAAAATTCAAAAGCGTCACCATCAAATTTCTTACCTGAAAATATATTGTGAGTGTTATTATTGAAATAAAGCAAAGCCTACCCCAGGAGCTCAGTGTGTGCTTGTGTTCAGCATCTATTTCATTGGTGGCTCCAGGCTTGGGTTACACAGAGTCTACAGTGCATGCTAAATCTGCTGCCCCTCAGGGATGAGGCTTTCTGGAGATCATTGTGTAACCAGCAAGAGGAGAAAGGGCAGCCCTATTCCACAAGGAGAGGTGCAATGAGAGAACCGGAGGAAGAAAGACAGCATAGGAGGTAGATTGAGAGATTTGAGAACAGTTAAAGGTGGCAAAGACCAAGTACAGAAGTTTCTTCCCTGTATTTTTATTTGGCTGGGTTAAAGGTCGCCTCCCACCGCCTGCTCAGTCATCCAGCTTAAGGGGTCGTTTTAAAGCAATATCGATTTGGCTTTTGAGTGTGTGTGTATGCGGGAAAACAACGCTGAAGCTTTTTCCTGTGCGCTCTGACTCATTACCGCTCCACCAACACAGAGTTTTCGCCAGGAGCAACGCAGATATAAGAGTTCTCGCTGTAAAACGAGGTTTAAAGAATTTCTCTAAACAGAGATGTGTTTACTGCCAGGAAGATGCTTTTTAGTACTTGTTTGAATGCTTTGCTTTTTGATATGTTTAGGGATAGATCCTGATCCAGAATCAGTATCCTGACTGTTTCATTCTCACTGCAGTTTTCAAAGCTGATTCTAGATCTGCTCTGAGGCAGCTCATGCAAACATTGATCAAAGTCAGGATCATAAGAGGTTTTTGACCTTTCTTTTTACCTCCGATCCTGTTTCAAATGTCAAATGTGGCTGGACGTTTGGCCACTTGACAGCAGGACCAGTCTTTTTTTTGTGCTCTTTGTACTGTAGCTTTCATTTAATTCAGGATTATTTCACAAGTTTCCTACACAAGTTTTAGTAGGCATTGCAAGATTCTTTCCCACCATACATTTAGTTGCCAGAATGACATAACTGTTATTTGCTTCAGCTTATTTTATGTTCATCTTTTGCATTGTTGTCTAAAGAGGAACTGTAGCAGTATGACAGAGGAAATTGGATTTGGGTAGTTGATAAATAACATTGACATTGAGCTTCTTTGTTCAACATCAAGATTTTAAGTTCAAATTCAGACTTGTCACCAATTGTTTCCAAGTTTCTCACCATCAAGTTTTTAATCACATTTTATGTATTTATTTAGTCGATTGTTTATTATTTTGCAGTTAATGACACATTCAAGTTTGAAAGTAGAAATATTCTATATAGTCTCTCACGTCTGTATATTTAAAACTGCTTGTTTAATAATAGGTGTAGTAGGAAGTAGGCGTCAGGATATTGTTCCCCAATGCAAAACTGGTAATAACATGAACACCACTTTGCACTAATGCCATTCCTCTGCACCACAACTTCCACAACTTCATAATTATTATAATCATTACTGCTACTGTATCAATACATTTCAAATAGCTGTTTTTATCATTATAATATTGCATTGCACTAGTTAAAACAGTGTTATTTGTATCCCTGATCCATAATGTTTTTATTATATTTTTTGTTCATAGTGTTTACTTGTAGTTACTGTTATATACGGTAGTGGCCAAAAGTGATGTCCAGAGGAGATATTTGTTTGATTAAACCATCAAAATATGAGGAAAATATTTTATATTTGTAAATATTTTAAAATGAGGGACAAGCATTTATTTATTTGACAAAATTATATGGCAAAAAAAGTGAGTGAAACTACAGCTACAGGTTTTATTTTACTATTCCAAAAAAAAAAAAAAAATGCATAGAGAAAAGCTCACAGGAAAAAGCATACATTGACTACAACATATTCGGATATTAATATTTCTCTTGAGGACTTTTTACACTACGCTTAACCCTGGGTTATTGTCGTTCTAAACGCCGCTTTTAACCCCGGGGTAAAGGAACGTTTCACACTTGTAATTTAGGAGGGGCTTTTTATCCGGGGTTACCACTTTTGTAGTGTTAACCCCACATTGCAGTGCCAAACTTGTACAGTGTGAAACGATGCAGTGTTAGAATGTTACAGCTATACGCTTAGCAACAGACAACCAATTGCGTACACATATTTGCTTGCTTTGGACAGTCACGGAAACACTGCGCATTGTATATAAACAGTAAATTCAGCTTTTGAGAGGAAAAATTTCAAATGCTGCCAGAAAACTTGACAATTTGAGTGAAGAAGAGACCGTTTCATTCTTTCCTTTTATAGTCCATAATGCCCATTCAGTATATACTCGATATACAGTCGACAATACAGGATGCGCAATGCTAGAGTTATGTAAACAGGTCGCATGCTGCGTTTATCCAATCAATGACACTGACACCCGCAAATGTGCAAATAAGAACATTAACCCAGAGTTTAGGAATGTACAATGTGAAACATCAGTTTATGACTGCCCCTGATTAATTGTTAACCCTGGGTAAATTATGAGCAGTGTGAAACGTGAAGCAAGATAACCCAGGATTCCGTTTACCCGGGGTTTAGAATGACTCAGGGTGTTAACTATTTCAAGTGTGAGAAGCCCTTGGCATGTTCATAATTTCTTTGTATGACAGCCTGGCCAATCAGCATATTAGAATGATTTCTGAAGGACCATGTGACACTGAGGACTGGAGTAATGATTCTGAAAATTCAGCTTTGCATCACAGGAATAAATTACATTTTAAAATATATTAATACAGAAACAGTTATTTTAAATTGTAATAATATTTCACAGCATTACTGTTTTTAATGTATTACTCTATTAATGTATTACTCTTGTCATGAGTTAATTACTTTTTTTGCATCAGATTTGGAATTCATATAATTCTTATGGGAAAAATAAGATTGTTCCTTTTGATTTTTCCGTGTGAAGAGAGATTAGAATGGATTATGATTCATTAAGATGATTAGTTTAATGAGGGACTAAAGTGCTCATGATTTCTATCTGCAGTTTCTACAAAATTTTCAGTTTAAATTTCTCTAACTCTTGTTTTCGAGATAAAGCTGTTAGCTATACTTGTACAACATTTTAGGTTCAAAGTTCATTTATTCTGTAGCTTCCCATAATATTGATTGTGTGTCCATGTCTATTCATACGTAGGTTATAGCACCATGAGCCCTCAGGAGGACAGCGAGAACCCGCCCTGCAACAACGATCCTCTATCGGCGGGCGTTGATGTGGGCAATCACGACGAGGACCTCGACCTGGACACGCCTCCGCAGACAGCTGCTCTTCTCAGCCATAAGTTCCATCCCTATCGGCACCCCCACACGCACCACCCCCTGCACTTGCACACGCACCATCTCCAGGCGGCCGTCACCGTGCACAGCGTGGATGCCGAGTGCTGATCCTGCCCACCGTAACCCCAAACAAATCGCCAACCCTGCCTTTTATGCCACTGATATCTTCACCCACCACCCCCAACATCAGCAAGCCCTCCAGTCAGGCCCTGCATCCTCCAAAAACAGGAGAGAACCTGAACTCCCAGCTCTCCCTGGGCATCCACCGATGGTGGTCAGAGGTGTTTTGTGCTTGGTGGCCATGGGGGCGAACATTTGACCTCTGTAGAGGTCATTAGAGAATGGATTTGGCAGGTGCATACGATACAAAGCTCCTTATGTTTTTTTTTTTTTTTTTTTTTTTTTTTTCAAAAAAACAATGAAGATGAAAGGATTATTTTTTTACTATTTATTTAACAGGAGTGGAGATGGAGATAAATGAATGGGAAAAAAAGAGAAATTGACTGACTGAATTTGTCAGCTTTCTACTTGGCCTGTGGAGCTCATTTTAGGACCCGGCCCTGGTTTTGTCCTCGACTAGACTGCGTAGCAGCCTTGAAGGATTCAATTCATGGCACATTTGAGTCACACACATGCCATAAGAATTTCTTGTGGGGAGAGTAAACAAAGCATTTCAAGGAACAATAGACATGAATGCCTGTGCTGCACATCAAGGAGACGTGAAAAAGTGCTGTATTCTGATGAGCTGTCACTCTCTGCTTTGTTTGGTTTTTTTTGACGGTGTGAGATGATGGTGAATTTCAAGACACTGTGCAATGCGACCAAGGTGCTCTGGGCCACAAACCCAGTGCAGGATATTTTAAATTTTTAAAAGATGACTGGGAGAGAGACTATGCTCAGTCCTGCCACTGTGTGTAAAAGCTCTCGTCGTATTTCTGTCTGCCTGATTATTTTACATTTGGTGTACGAGAAAGAGAGAAACTGAGTGTGCATGTGTTGGTGCTTGTGTATGTAGTTGTGTGTGAATGCGATTGGATGTGTGATGCCACAGATGGATCGTCTCCATTAATGTTGTCGTTTTTTTAAGTCATTAGTCAGTATTGATGGAATTCCATGATATTTTTCAGATCCTTCTAAACCCATGTGCACTTTTACTCAACTGCCTGATTTTAGAGGGATTGTGTCTATTGTTTTCAGAATGAAATGATATACCGTGTATATACATCTAAAATTTAACAAAGTAGCTATAAATGTGTCATACACTACAAATCTTTTATTCTCGTCAGAAGTGTTTTATTTTGTCAATGTTTATTAAGTTGGATTTATGGGAGCTGTTTTTCTGCCTATGCTCTTAAATTACATTGAGATTTGGGTGGGGGAAATAGCTAATGCATAGTTTATTATTTTAATTTATCTGTGACAAGAAATCATGGCCAAAATTATGAGTCAAGTGATCTGATCAAACACAAGCAAAATGCAACTTTTCACACATTATGATACAGAAGTCTGGTACATTAGGTCTGTCCAGCCATGTCCCTGTGAAATTTCAACCTCAATCTGTTACAGTGACAGTTTTAAGCAAGCATACCTTAGAGACTGCTGAATCATATCTATGAATCATATTTTATGTGCTTAAAGTTTAATCAGTGTGCAGCTATCATTCCTATTTGGTCATATAACACTTTAAAGATGATATTCAGATATATTTCAGGGTAAATGTGATAAACTGTTCTACTTTGAATGTGGCTGCGATCAGTCTGGTCATATGGTATCTGCTGTGATGATTACGCAAAATGTGGCATTTATGTTTATAATATGCAGTTCTGCATTTAGTGTCATCTGAAAAGATCCCAAATTAGCTTTATTAAAATGTCTTACAGAACAAGTAACTTCAATACTTGGTGGATAAATATTTCAGTCAGCTCATAATTCAACCACCCCAGGAGGATTGTGGGCTAGTTGTCACACTTTTTACTCCAGTGAATAGGGTGGAGTTACTGAATAAATCAATTTCTGTTTAGGCACATGCCTTAAAGTCTTGGCTTCCAATGTTACTGCCAATGAAAAAAGATTCAGTTGATTAAACGCATTGATTTTTGCAAATTATATAGGGTAAGGGGAAATCTGCCTATTAAAAGGCTTTTCTGATAAATGAAAATTAATGTTTTGAGCTAGTCTCAAACCAACATACATTTGTGTAACTGGACTTTTGACCTTATAGTTACTGAGAAGTATCCCAAGTGTCAGCTGCTCTGGGGTGCATTTCCTGAAAGCATCATTAGCCAACTATGGTCGTAAGTCCCATTGAACTCTATTGATAACGTCGGAACTTGAGACCATAGTTCGCTTTGGGAAACGCACCCCTGTTTGACAACTAGCCCCGGTGTCCTTTAAATATTATTACTCAATTAATAGTTATCATCAACATTACAACTTTCATATGGCAAAACATTAAAGTGCACCCTATTATATATTTTTTTCAGTATATTCATCATAACCCACAAACATTCTTTCAGGATAAATAATGTGTTGACTGTTTAATTTTCAAATATCACTGCATAGGTATACAGTGAATTGTCTGTGTAAATGAAGCAAAACATTGGGATTTACAGGGCAGAATTAACATATGAGTCTGCTCCATTGTGACATCATCAGCCCATTTCTGACCTACATTTACAGTTTTGGGTGCAGTCACATGCACATAACGGGCAAATAAGGTCATGTGAAGTGCGGGGAAATCCTCATGCGCTGCTGCTGCCTGGGATTTGCATACAAGGTCAAAAAAGTGTTACGGCACCGTTGATCCTTCGTGGATAATTTTAACCCAAACGTGAGGTGCAAGTACACAGTGAGGTTGACACAAAGTGGAGCACTTCTGTTAAATTAGGGCCATGGGGGACAGCATCATTTTTTCATGAATTGGTTCTTTGGAACGATGTGTTTCAAAGTACTTTAAAAGACAACGATTCATATATACCTTACATCCACACATAAAAAAAGATGTGAGGATGCAAAGTCATCATATGCCTCCCGGCGTTGCATATTTTGCTCAGTTTACGCCATGTCGTGATGATCTACTCAGAGCTGTTTGCGTCCTCAGACTCAGAATTATTCGTTTCTATAGCAAATTAATCTGCAGGGTCAGGTGGTACAGCGGTCATGTGTGCAAGTTGGAGCTCTCTGAAAATTTCCAGTTTACAAGTTGTAATTACGAGTTCTACAAGGACGTGAGCATTGTAATTTCATAATTATGGTAATTGTTGGGTGTAATGCATTACTAAGTAATTAATTACTGTAATTTAATTACTTTTCCCTTTTTTGTTATTTAATTACAGTAACTTCTGATGTAATTGCATTATACTGTATAGAACAATTCTATACAAAACAATAGTGAAGTTAACATCAAAATTTAACGTCTAATAATAAAATGTATGTTTTTAATGTAACCTTCTCCCTTTAAATACTTTGGTCAGTTTAAGAATAATTTATGCAATTTTATATTGTTTATTTGAAAGAATTAAAGAAAGAACTGCTCTTTTAATTCTTTCAAATAAATAATTGTTCAACTGGTCGAGGTGGCTATGGGATTTAGAAAGTAATTAATAATAAGTAATGCAATATATTTTTGAGGGAGTATTTAGAACAGTAATGTAATTACACTCAATGTAATTAGCTAGTAATTAAATGCTTATTTAATTAACAACATGGTGTTGAACGCATCTTTACATACCCTAAAAGTGTTTCAATATGCCATATGTAAACATTTTTTCCTATGAATTTCATTAACAAGTGTTTATTGTAATTTCATGTGTTCCGTTTGTTTATTTGAATTGCAAAACAAACAAACAAAAAGTAGGCCTGTTTAGAACCTCTATGCAATTTGCATTTAACAGTAGGTTACTATTTACATTATGGATGAAAGGGTTTTTACATGTTAAATACAACAAAATGCTATAGCCTAATTAAAACCAACTCAAACCCCAAATAAGTCAAATTTTCAGAAAACTCAATGCGTTTAAATTTGGTTCATTCATTGGGTGTCGGCTCATTACCAGTCGGGTTCACTCTGACAGATTCAGAACGATTCATTAACTAATCGTTCGGTATAATGAACCGGTTCAGCTGATTCAGTGAAAAGAGTCCGACTCGAAAGAATCCTTCGTTCACGAATCGAACATCGCTAGTCGAAGCTTCAAAGAAAACCAGTTTCTTAAGTTTCCAGGAGCTTCTCAAATGTTTCTTTCATTCCATCATTACCGCGAGGCAAACGTACCCTGTGAGATGTGCGAACTGTTCAGTTTAATTAGTTATTGTTCTCTCACTTTACAGTGCCCACAATAATGTATGCATCAGTTGTGAAATCAGACAGTCGCGCATAAATGAATAAATCGCCCGTGGATTCGCGATGCTTGAGACCGCACACACACACACACACACACAAGACTCGGATACCGCCGCCCACGCACACTACGCACTCAGCACAGCTCGCGGTGAGCAGTTGAAGGTTCCCATCACCCCTTTACATAAACACACGCGCGTCCCAGATGCGCGATCTGCCCGCTCCAACACTCGCTCTAGCGCCCACGCACTACTTTTCTGAGCCATTGAAATATTCTGGTCTTCTCTCTCACTCCCACTCAGAGACGCGCTGAATCACAGCTTCAGTTCATGCTCAGGTAATTCAGATGAACACATAAATGTGAGGGTCTTTCTGAAACTTCCCATCCCAACCCACCCTGATGGTGGAAAATCATCCGTGTGCACTGTGCAATGATGGATTCATTAATCCGCGCAATGCAATATATTGAACTGGCAATATTTATCAAGCATTGCAGTCGCAGTTTTTTTTAAATAGGCTATATTTTACATTTCCGTGCGCTTTAAACAGCAATGTCCAAAATTGCACAGGACATTTCACGCTAAATAAAATTTTCAATTGTTATTATTAGAATGGTTCTCGTGTCGAAAAAAAACATCCAGAATCAGAGCAATGTACTATCCTCATTCTTAAAGAGTCAAACGCAATGGTCTGTAAATATTGTTGATGTGGGATGTGTAGCTGCTGAAACTGAAAGCGTTCATTCAGGGACATTATAAGGACTCCTGTGATGGAGTCTGCCAGGAGATGGCATTTAGCACACCCACGAAAGACGGCATAAGTCATTCATTCCACACCAGACCCAGTGTATAACGAGTCAAAAGATCTGTCAGGCATGCACGATTTTCTGCAGGCATGCTTTTAGATGTTTCTGGCCATATATAATCTCTCCATGCATTTTTTTTTTTTAGCTATAAATGTCATCTTGTCCATACAGTTTATTTAATCTTTCATGCAACAGTTCAATAAACAATGTTAATACTGAATAACTTACATTTTTTAGACATTACAATGTTTACTCCAATGAAAAATAGTTCCAACTGAAAAGGTTTGTGCATCTCAGAGCAACACACAGCAGTGGTGTTTCTTTCCTGAATTGATCTGTATTTTTGAACGAATCGGTTGAGTGAATGATTCAATAATGACAGTCACTTGTCGCTGAATAATCGCCACTACAGAATGTTGGGAGCGTGAAATCAGCGAAGTGATACAAAGACAAGTGAAAAGTTGATTGGCACTCTTGAAATGCCAATTAATTTTTCTTCCAAAATAAGCTACTGTTGCACTGAATATCAGAATAATGTGTGGTCACACATTATTTGGCGAAGTCCAGTTGTTTCAATATAAATCCACACGATCAGGAGTCTTGTGTGTGGGCGAAAAAGTTCCCCATGCAGATTTTGCTCATATTCAAGTTTGTCACATGGATTTGCTGCACTGACCGACAGGAAGCTTCTTGATTTGAGTGACTTCTGTGTTCGCGAAAATGAACTGAAATATCTGAATTTCCCCCACAAAAATTTATGGAACAACGGTACATGTAACTGTACTTTTATACACACTACATAAACAATCGACATTTTTTGCCTGTGAAATTTGGCTGAAATTACAATAGCAAGCTAGCTTTGCAGGCATGAGATCCCACCCTCCCTTCAGAGCGCTCTCCAAAGCCACGCCTCCTCCAAAAGACATGCACATGCACAGCAGAGTCTGCAAAGCATCACGAGACAGCATTAAGCTATCTCATGTCTCAAAGCACATTACATTACAATAATAATGAATGTAAACAACTTACAGAGCTCTTACTTGTACCACCTGACTGCTGCAGATTCATTTCAGCGTTGATAGCGTTGACATAGAAACGCAAAAATCTAAGTCCAAGTTCGGGCCAAATGCAATGATTGGACGAACATTTTTTGGTTCTGAGATTCCACATTAGATATATGTACATGTTTTAATATTTTGACCACTTCTATTATTGATTGCTCTCAGGATGTAAAGAGTTTCAACCTACCTTGAAACTCTCTTCAACCTACCTAAATTGCCTACCTTTAAAGTTGGCACGAAACACAATTTGCAATAGTCTTTTCTTCCGTATTATGACGTATAATCAAATGAAGCAGCTTCTCTAACAAGAAAAACAAATGCAGGGCAGGACTTTTTATCCATCGGGAATTGATCGAATCATTGTCCTTTGCTATTGCTGTGATCTCATTTGATTGACAGGTTGTCCCGCCCTCACAACGAAAAACACGTCATCAGAGAAGAGATGTCCTTGCAAGTGGGAGCGGGGCACATCAGTTTTTTAATGATGTTCACGGATAAATAATTTATAATACATACTGCAGTCCATAAAAATTTTCATAATAACTGTGCTTTTAAATAATTTGCACAAATAAATAAATAAATAAATACTAGATTTACTTAAATATTGCTAATGTTTTTAATATACATTTGTTATAATAACACTACGTATATGATCTGCACACTAGAACTATATTATTTTATTACATCATCCCAGATTGTTAAAGAGTTTTGTTATAGCGTTACTGTTTTATTATTATTTTTTACTTGCTGTCGTACATATGACATTGTTCTTTTCAGAGTAATTTTTTTTTTTTTTTTTTTTTTTTTTTTTTAATACTGTCCTGATAATAAGGAAAAAAGAGACTGATATTCAGAATGTTTAGTTTTCCATCGGTGGAGGTCGCCAGCTGTACTGTGTCGGGCTCATCCACACTTACTTTCTAGAGTGCCGTCGATGGGTTTGACTCAAAGCACAGACGCCCACCTATCCGCTCTCTCCGACTCACTTTCCACCGAGCGCTTCAAAATGGCGGCAGCTTCATCCATCCAGCCGCCGAACGTGCACTCGATAAAGCGGGAAAATTCACCTCACCCGGAATCCGACAGCCCCGCGAGCCGACAGGAAGAGGACGCAGCATCCGAGGGGATCACCATCCTAAGAGATCTACCCGAACTTGATCCCGAGGAGATCGAGAAACGGCTGGAGAAAACTCGCAGAGAGCTGAGCAACAGGAGGAAGATCCTTATTAAGAACCTGCCACAGGATACAACTAACCAGGTAGAGACATTTACATACATCAGCCTGACAGGTGAAAGTTTCACTGCTCACTAGTTCATGAGAAAAAGAAACACATTTCCAAGGGCTTTTCTTTATAGAATTAAGTATGTTTGTTTGTTTGTCAAGATACATAACAGCTTTTATTATTTCATGTTCTTACATCTAACGTATATAAACAGACAGTTTAACACAGCACGCACGAGCGCTACGATGTATAGGCTATGTTTGAGCCAAAATAAATGAAAATAAAATAAAATGACAAGCACACTTAAGTTCCTAGAAAGTTACATTTAAACAATTATTAGTTTGAAATATGGATATTGGGCATCAAATTAACAGCCGAGTAAACGCAAACGGCTCATTTTAAGTGCCCTTGAAAGATGAATGAATAGATAATTGCTTAAACTTTTACGTTCATCGTCGGAAAACCTGTAGGTATAACTGTTTGCGCGCGACCCAAAACGTTATCTGTCTAAAAAAACAACAAAATTTCTATTGTGAATCACCACTGAAGTGAAATGAAAACAAATAAGGCGGAAAATATGCAGTAAAATAACAGCCCAACGGCACCTTTTGAATGACCGCGCGCTCCGTCTGTATAGCCGAGTCCCGCTGAAAACGAGCTGCTCACCGTCTCTATCTAGCTCAGTTTTGAATCAATCTTTTTGTCTTATGTACCCCTACAACATAACCATAAATACGACTAAAATACTGCTTCATTAACTCCAAACCTTCATATATTACGTGTAACTATTAATATACTGGACTTCTTTCGAAATAAATTCATTATGTTAACACTCACTGCAAAAACCGAGTGTCATTTCAATGAGCCCTAATGGTTTTTATTTATTTATTTTAGATTTTATGTTTTGTCAAATTATACCTAATGAATTGTTAATATGCTTTGTCGTTCCTTATTAAAACTGTTGAGATATTTAAATAGGACTACTTATTAATGAAGTGCATACAGCTGCTTTTATTAATTTAGTTGTGGTTAGACGTTGTCTTGAGGCATGTTTGCTCATGGAGACAGACATACTGACTGAGATCCGGCTGAGGGCGTTCAGGCAGGGAGAACAGCACAGCGGTGAGCTGAACTCTGAGTGGGAGATTTTCATATTCAACGAGCTGAGGTAGCTGCTGCCGATGGCATATCCTACAGAGTTTTCCCACATTATTAATGTCAGTAAACATGTCGGATACCCGGGTCCTTGAGGGAGGTGTAATATTTCCCCAGCTTCAGGAGGAGATGAATGCAGTTAATATCCAATTGTTAGTATCTGCTGAACAGACACCACCGCACTGTATGTCTGCACTTCAACAGTACACAAACCATGCACTTTCATGTTAGATTGTCATGAATATCTTGTGCAATAGCAGATTTTTTTATATGATTAATTGTTTTGACATACTATTGTATATTATTTCACAAAACATATACTGCATGTTGTATTACGAGCACCTATAACCTTAGACAGCACGACAGTGAGTAACAGTTTGGAGAAGAGTGTCAGGTGCACACCACCGCTGTGATCAGGTCACAGAGTAGCGGCTTATCACTAAGAACACGTGTCAGGCAAAGCAGCTCTCTCTCTCTTTCTGTCTGTGTCCCTCATTCATACATACACAATCACTCCTCTCCTTATACTGAATAATTTAGGAGCAGGTCGGTCACAGGTTGGGGCAGGAGAAATGTCAGAAATGACGATGATTAGCTCTTTGTCAGGTGACATCTGGTGCGCTTCATATTTTGGGTGATCTCACCCACTCGCCACTGTTGAGCTCTGTCCACTCTTCCACAGGTTTGTTGTTGGTTTGGGTGTCAGTAGCAGATGTTCAGCATTGGAGTATGGAGGTGCATGTTCTCTCTGAATGCTCAACACAACAATACATAAAAATAAAAATGTGTGTATATATATATATATATATATATATATATATGTACACAGTCAAACCAAAAATTATTCAGACGTTTTTGATATTTTTGGTATATTTTTACTAGTGGGTGCAGGACACTATAGTTAATTTATGTAAGTGAGGATAGCAAAATAAAGTAAACTGTGACATATTATACCCAAAAATTTTTAATACAGTGGACTACCAGTAAAATTGATAAAAATTTGGAACCAAAAATTATTCAGACACTTTGACCTGACCATGTTTTGCTTAAGTGTTATCTGACATAATTAAGATTATTTTTTTCTGACACAGTTTAACTCTGAGATCTTGTCATATTTTATTACCATTTTTTTAAACTATAGTGAATAAACTGTATTAATGAATGAAATGTTCAAGGTGTCTGAATAAATTTTGGTTTGACTGTATGTATATATATATATATATAATATATAATGTAAAAGTTTTTGAATCACTTTTTGAATTACAAATGTTTTTCTTTACTATAAACTATTACCATTTATTTACTTGTGTTATTTTATTATCAAGATACTATTAATATTTTGTTTACTATTTATTAATAATTTTTATATTATATTATTTTTATTAGTTTTATATTTATATTATTTTTTCCTTTCATTTTAATTTTAAAGTTTTAATTAGTTTAGTTTAGTAATTTTGTTGTTTTTTTTTGTCATTTTTTTTAAACTTTTTTTTTTTTTAAATATGTCTATAGCTTTATTCATTTTTATTTTAGTTTTAATTAATTTAGTGCATCAAGTTAAACTAAATGAAAATGAGAAATGTTGCCTTGGCAACTAGATGAAATAAAATAAATTGAAGTTTTTTTGTTTTGTTTTTTGAAGTAACAAAAATGTTTTTAATGCTTATACGTGAAACAAATTATTAAAAAATAAATGATAATTTAAATAATAATTTACTGTCAGTAATCTTTGAAACCAGTAGGCCTTTATCACCTACCCCTAAATAAAAATAGATTTCAAATCTGTCAAATATTTAGAGGAAATATGTAGGCTTATATGTTTAGAATTGCTAAGGGCTCAGATACCTAGTTGTAGAGGTCATTGCATACTGTTTAGAGGGATGCTCTGATTGATCGGCCGCAGATCAGTATCGGCCGATAATCACATTCTATGACTCGATCGGGAGTCACTAAAATAGACAGATCTCACCAACCGATCGCGACATCAGACTTTAGCGCCGCAGTCATGTAGTCACCAGTGTGAAGTTATTACACAGTCTCAAGAAAGCCTTGCTGTTTAAGAACAACTGATTTGAAACCGCTCACGCACAGTACAGTGCTCATTTGATATGTGCGTGTGCTGTTTGAGAGATGGGTTCTGAGCGCATTCAGCACACACACCGGGAACGCACGCACATAAAGCTGCTGCTCATACAGCGCGTGAGTACTTATCTTACTGGGCGTGTGTTGATAGTTAGCGACTATTCAGTACAGCCACATATGATTTGAATGAAAAGAGGTATAGACTCCCCATGCAGAAAAGCTAAAATTTATAAAGAGAATCCTGCCTTACCTATTTAAGTAGGACGTAGGAAGGACACAAATACTCAGTACTTGCTGAATAATATTCCTGATCATTTTTGTATCAGACTACTCATTTTGTTTATTAAGGAGTTGCAGTGTTTCTGTTTGTTTTTGTCCTCAGTCACGTATTGGACAATGTTTAATTACACCTTATGGGTTGTAATTATGTTCAGTTTGACATTAAGTCTTGTAGACTCTTTAATAAGCCAGAGTATCATAATATGGATAGTATTTTGCATAAGCCCTGTTTTTAAAGGCCTATTAAAATGTTCAATGAAAAATTAATATTTGTTGTGCTTATTTATTTAACTCAATTAAAACAACCTATAGCATTACTGTACGTAATGTCTGTGGTATTAAAACTGACATTCAACAGAGAGCTTAATTATTACTTATATAAAACTTGAATGATCAGGATCAGTATCGTCCGATCATGCTGACATAAAATCGGTAATTGGTATCGGCTGCAAAAATCCTGATTGGAGCATCCCTTCAGATAAGGCTTTTGCGCCACGTTCTGCTTTGTAACTTTGTAATGCGAAACATTGGTAAACCATAGTAAATCGCACACCTTTATTTGAAGCTGGTTGTCTCGATTCAAACTAACCCACACACAACATAACATCATGCGTAGATCTTGAGAAAATCCTCACGGAGTGACATGACATGCTGCTTGGATTAAGCTATAGGACTTCTGGGATCTGATCATGTTGTGATCATGACTCAGTGTTTTCCAAAGTCATTTGAAAGTTTAACTAATGGAAACTGTGAAGAAGAGGGAAAAAAACCAAAAAAAAACAGAAAAAGTGATGCAATATTTGGGCTTTGCAAGTTTGGGCTTGTTCACAGTCATGTCAACTGCACCTCGGCCAAATTTTGTGTTCATATCAAAGCAATCAAACGGTATGGCATTTGGAACCATGGGATCCTTTTTATTAAAAGTCTGAAAACCTCTCCAAAGTACAAATGAACTGAGTGTTTTACTGAGTGTTTAACATAAGAACTTCCAAACACGACCATAATCTATTTTCTTCAAAATGTTAAAGGTTTTCTATCAAATGAGGCCATGTACTTGATGGTATACCGTGGTGTTTTGTAGAGTTATCAGCCATTACTTTTAAAGGGTTAGTTCACCCAAAAATGAAAATAATTTCATTTATTACTCACCTTCATGTCGTTATACACCTGTAAGACCTTTGTTCATCTTCGAAACGCAAATTATAGATATTTTTGATGAAATCCGATGGCTCAGTGAGGCCACAACTGAGAGCAAAGCCACCAAACCTCTCAAGTAGGGCTGCAACTAACGATTATTTTGATAATCGATTAGTTGGCCAATTATTTGTTCAAAAATCCTTTTTTTTTTTTTTTTTTTTTTTGGGGACAAAAAACACATTATTGCACATCCTGCCCAGTGTACTTCAAACAAATGTGCCAGTTGAATACTATGAAAACATACAGTGCTTAATTTATTAGACTACCTGTCATAATAAAGAGAGAACACAAATATTATATGAATCTATCAACTTGTTTAAAACTAAAAATGTTATTGCCTATTACTAGGCAAATAACAAACTGAAACAACTAAATAGTCATTATTCACACATAATATCCAAAAAAATACTTAACAGTCTGTTGTTATTGACTGTATTGCTTTACTTTTGTTTCTGCCTTTCTTGTAAAACAGTAAAATCTAAAATTCATGAATAACAACAATAATTATTTTGTAGCTTTAGAAATACTGCTGTGACTAAAGAACACATACTGGTGGATTAACCATTACAGAGGTGATTTTGGTAATCACCAATACTGATAATTTAGGACAGCTGTGGCACAAACCTTACATTGGGTGGCAGAGGTCTAATAAATTTAAGCACTTTATATTGTGAATATAGTGTAAATCTCTACATTACAAATTAAGATAGTAATAAAGACAATAAAGAAAAAAACACAAACTCAGTGTTAACAAACAGGCAAGATAAATGTTAAATGAACACACACATTCACTCTGGACACAATCACCTCTTACGGTCATGACTTTATCCTGTAAATAGGCTATAAGAAATGTCTTACATTTAAATGCAGGCAGGAGTACATGTTGTTATCCCTTTACAGTTACTACTCTCATAAAATACTTGAATGACATGTTGATTTTTAAATCTAAATTTAACTTTAAACAACAGATATTTCAGCAAAATTTATATTTTTGTGCTGAATATTAATAGTCTCCCTCTCTAGCGCGTTCCGTCTGTCTGACGCGGGTGCGTGCGCCGGCGCTCATTCAGTAAAGTCTGACGTTTAACGCAGACGTGAATTTGTAACATTTACAGATAAGGATATAGCTGTAGAATGAACGTTTTGCGCTGAGGAAACGCATGCATCTGTAAAAGCGCCTGACAGGGCAAGCCATTACGCTAATGCATTAGCTTGAAACTTAAAATAAAGAATTCTCATGTTTTGATCAGCTTTGATCACGTACCTTTCCCGCAGCTGCTCAATCTGTTTCCTTTACTATTTTTAGATGCATTTTTGTCCATAGAAATGCGTTATTCAGTGCTGTAATTTGACGCGACTGTCAGATGTTTTCAGTTCACAGTGGGCAGACCCGACTAATCGATAATGAGAATCATTGTCGATGATTTTCATTATCGATTGTTATCGATTATATCGAATAGTTGTTGCAGCCCTACTCTCAAGATCCATAAAGGTACTAATAACATATTTAAAACAGTTCATGTGACTACAGTGGTTCTACCTTATAATATAAGATATAAGAATATAATATCTCTTGATGGCCGATTTCAAAAACACTGCTGAGCTTTACAAATCTTTTGTTTCGAATTAGTGATTCGGATCTCCTATCAAACGGCTAAACTGCTGAAATCACGTGACTTTGGCGCTCCGAACCACTGATTCGATTCGTAAAGCTCCGTAGCAGTGTTTTGAAATCGGCCATCACTAGATATTGTTGAAAAGTCATTATTTTGTTTGTTTTTTTGGCGCACAAAAAGTATTCTTGTCGCTTTATTATATTAAGGTAGAACTACTGAACTCACATAAACTGTTTTAAATATGTTTTTAGTACCTTTATGGACCTTGAGGGGTTCAGTGGCTTTGCTCTCAATAGAGGCCTCAGTCAGCCATCAGATTTCATCAAAAATATCTTAATTTGTGTTCCGAAGATGAAGGAAGGTCTTAGGGGTGTAGAATGACATGAGGGTGAGTAATAAATGACAGATTTTTCATTTTTGGTTGAACTAACCTTTTAAGTATGCCATTTGAAATCACATGAAATCATTAAAAATGCCTTCAGTGTGTAGGGAGTTAACAGTGACCGTCAACAGATAGCATATCACTGATATAAAGCTTGAATGATCAAGATCGGCTGATCGTGATGACAAAAATCTGTAGTTGGTATCGGTTGCAAAAATCCTGTTCAGAGCATCCCTACTGTTTACCTAGTGTTGCTCACTAGAATAAATTGTTTTCCTTCCCCTTCCCTCTGAAGATTAATTTCTGTCTGGTTTCAATTTCTCTCAGTTCTGTCCTGACCTGTCATCACCTTGGCTGTTGACTCGGGTCACCACAAAGCAAAGCAAGCTCTGCATCTGAAAAGAGTTTTCTACTATCTGGCGTCCCTGTGTGCGCAAACCCTTAACTTTCATCATGTGTCTGTTGTGGTAGGAGACAGCAGCCAACTCAGACCCATCTAAAATACAGAAAATGCAATGAAAGTGAAACAATGAAAATCTCAGATAATTATATCCGTTTGAACATTATGAACAGTTTCTTAAATAACATTAAATTAAAAACAGTAAATTAAATTAATTTACATATTAATTAAGGTCATAGTTAAAATAACTAAGAAATTGACAGCACCATAGTATGTTGTAGAAATGTTAAATATTGCATGAAATTTGTGACTAAATATAATTACTAGGACTAAATGCACATGTAAACTAGATGTTTTCGTAATCCCTTAGGTATTGCACAAAATCCTGTTATTTTTCCATCCATGTTTGACAATGACATTGATAGGAACCGGGCTAGTATAAAAGCTTCTCCTACCTACCAGCAGTAACTAAGGGGGTGGAGCTTAGTGAAAGATTATCTCATTGAGTGACAATGACAAATTCACAATTTGTCCTGAACATTGCAGATTAAAAATGAGAAACTAGCATATTGAAAAGTGTGAGTTGTGATATATATAGTAGTTAGCAGCTTTCATCAATGTCACATTCAGAAAACATTACCCATGTCATTCGCGGCCATGTCTTCTCGTTCTCAGCAGTACAAAATTATTAAGAAGTGAGCATATTTAGACTCTCACTGTGATAAATTGCTCTCTCTTTTAGTTTTAACTTCCCTCTTTTAGTTTTAAATCCTCTTGTTAATGCAGACTGTCTGTAAAGCATTTGATTAAGTCACATGCAGCATGACCTGTGCTTCATTGGTGAACATACGCAGAGACGTTAATCAAGGGCGGTAACCTCCATCCTTTCTGTTAGCTTTCAACCGTCCCAGATGTTTAGTTGAATCATAGCAGGCCAATGCTGGTCCTGACATTGTGATCCATATCTAATTGTATCTGGATGCTCACTCAGGCTTTCTGGCCATTTATGGGCCATTACAATACATGTGCAATGCGCTGTGTTAGGAGAAAGCCATCACTGAGGCAGACTTCATTGTGTGGAAAGTGTCTTGTTGACTCTGACTATAGGGAAAGGAAGGAAGTGCACTGCTTATTGAAATGGCAATGAAAGTGAATTAGACAAAATGTACTTCCATTTACCAAATGAATGTACAGAATTTGAAGCTGATAAAAAATGTAGTTTATGTACTGTATATAGCAGATTAGACTGCATGTCTGTGCTGTCTACTCAGTTTCATTTGGTTTTCAGATATATTGAAGGAGATGAATGTATTAACAGATAAGAGTATTCAAGTAAATTCAAGTACTCATATCAGTCTAATTCCTTTATCATTTACTCACAATCATGTTACTTTCTTTCTTCTGTGGAACACAAAAAGTGAAGTTTTTAAGAATTTTCAAGCTGTTATTATCTATATAGTGAAATGTAGTGACCTGGATCTGTCAGCCTCCTGAAAGATCAAAAAATAAACAAAACCATAAAAGTATCATTAAAGGGTTAGTTCACCCCAAAATGTACATTCTTTCATCATTTACTCACCCTCATGTCATTCCAAACCCATAAGACATTAGTTCATCTTCAGATGACAACAAATTTAATGAAACCTGAGAGAGTTCTGTCCCTCCATTTAGAGTTCATATAAACAAAATTTACGGGTGTAAAACGACATGAGGGTTAGTAATAAATGACATAATTTTAATTTTTTGTTGTACTAACCCTTTAACCCAGTCTTCTGAAGAGACACGATTGCTTTACATGATAAACAGATTTCTTTATTTTTTTCAATGTTTTTTTTCCCACATTGATTAATGCGCATATAACACATCAAATATGGTAAATGGAAGCTCAGAGTGCTTGCTTGACTAGCAAGAACTAATGAAGTTTGTTCTCATATCTGATGCTAGCACATTTGAGCTTCCGCAAGAACCAGTGAGGTTTGTTCCTACATCAAGCCAGTATGGTTGAGCGTCCGTTTACTATAAAAAAAAAAAATTAAAAAAAAAAGTCACAGTTCACACAATACCAAGGTAACTTTAACCTCTTAAGTCCAAAGTACACTTCAGTTTCGATGCAAATATAGTGTATGCGTACAGTCAAATGCATAGCTTTTGAAAGCATACTCCATTTGATAGCATGTGAGAGCACAGTTGTTGACACTGAGCACTAAAAAGTTGCATGCTTGTCTAGTGTCTGTGCTGTTAATCTTCAGAAGTAATGACAGCTAAATATATTTTAAACTTTTTAAACTTGAGTTGTGTTTGTCTCTTAAAGTCTCCCTGCAGTCAATCATTTTATCTCTTAAATCTCATCTTTGATAATCAAATGACATTTAAATGTTTTTTCCTGTGAAAACATTTTTTTCATGCCATAAAACAGCTTGAATGTAACTACACACTTATACGCAGAACCATTATGCAAATTAGTCCCACACCAGCTCAGACTACCTGATCCACTCGGTCAGCTGTAGTGAACGCTACACAATGGCAAGTGGAAATATTAGTTTAATTCACCTGTATTTGTTTTAACCAGAAACTGATTCAGAAGAAGAAGAAGAGCGAATTATACGTAGTTTCGATGTGTCAATGGTAATGTGTTTAATGTATCACTCTCTACAACATCAGACACATAATGGTAATTGAAATGATTTGCCTTAGGTTTGATTATGTTATCAATCAGCCAATAATGTGTTACACAAATCATGTTCCTGTTCACCATCTCAGAATCAGACAGCTGCCTTCTAAAAATCAGTATCCTTAGAAATGTCTTGAACAATGAAATGAAAAAAAATGAAAATTCTGGACCAAAAGCAATAATTCAGGATGCATTTGGCCAAAAACCGAAATCGAAAATAAGTAATAAATTAATAATCAATTCATTTTATTTTTAAGGTTATTTTATGCTATAACTAGTAGTAAAGAGGAGATGACGTGATCGGTTCGCTTTTGTAAAATAAAGAAAACGAACAGGATGCGCTTTCTGCCGTTTCGGTCTCTGAACTGGAGCACGTCACAAAAATGAACCGAAAGCTTGAAATACTTTTAAACAAACCAATTCAAATCGAAAAGAAATACTCTGTGCTTATGTAATCCGTATGAAAGGTGGATGCTATTTTCTTCTGACACATTCACAATCATTACTTTTGCTGGTGCTTTGCGGCAAGATTTATGCATGTGCTTGAGCGTGGAATAGGCTATATTACGCCTTTATATATTAAACGCTCATTATGGTTTAGTATTCTCCTCCGTATATATATAAGTAATTAAATCAATATAAATGTGCGATTAGTCGACTAATGGCTTAAATGAACGACTACTAGTTGACTAGTTGAAAAATTTTTAGTCAGGAGCAGCCCTAATTTTCACCACAGGGGGTCTTTAAACACCTTACACAAGCACTTGTCAATGCAGTTTTCTAATGTTGTTGCGGTCTCCAGTAGTTTGTTGTTGTTGTTGTAGTTCCAACTTTTTAGTTCAGTTTTTCAAGAAATGGACAGTTCTTTCTTAACACTATTATATACTCACAAGTTGCAAGACAGGATCATGAAACTGGTCTAATGATACACTTCTTAGAAAAGTTAAGGGCTATAAAGCTACATTAAGATCAACATGAAATTCACAATTTTATTTCCTCAGTAAAATCATTGTGAATGTTCGATAGACTGCCAGCATTACTTGAAAGTACATCTCGCAGTGAACAGTAACATTAACAGCCCCACACTGTTTCAGTATGCCATGTCCTTTGCTGAATCCAGAAGTCCTTTTGTCATAATTCAAGTGTGTCCTTCTAGATGTTCCTTGTGACCAGCTAGAGAAAACACAGCCAGTGTGGGCACCTCTGGTTTATCTCTCTTTACACATGTTCGAGATGTGACAGCAGGGCCTGCTGTGTGCATAAAAGGGAAGAGGAAGAGATTTATGAGACAGCATTCATGTGTGTTTATCTGATGGATAACAACGGACACTGTTTCTTTCTGTGGCTTCAGTTGGGAACCTTATTTTCATGACCACACCTTAATTGTATCGATTTTCATAATGATAAAAGAACATTTGTTTGTATGGTGCCCTATATATCCGGATGATCACTCACTGGATTATTGTTACTGAAGCTCTGAGTTTTTAATGATATTTCTCTGATGATATTTTTCTTATGCGTTTCACCAGAAAAAATGTTTATGACCTTTATTTGATTTTAGAAAATGAAGAAACCCTTCTGAAAGAGACATTTTATGTCTCAGATTCTCTCTAAATGATGGCTGGAGGCCAACTGCGACATTACTCACATAATGTGCCAACATTCTTTCCTCCTGAATCCTCACACAAATGAAATCATCAGCCCTATACGATATAAATGCATGCAAGAGAAATGATATCTGCCCTATAAAGTTAACACCTTGTTAAACCAGTTATGCATTCTCTTCAAATCCTTAGTATGAGTCTATACTATACTATAGTATAGTATAATATACTATACTATACTAATATACTATAGGGCTTTTCACACTGCGCTTAACCCCGGGTTATTGTCATTCTAAACACCGGGTTCTTTTAACCCCGGGTAAAGGAAGGTTTAACACTTGTAATTTAGAAGCGGGGTTATGAAACCCTGCTCAGCCAAATAAATTTAAGGAACTAACTGTTGTATAATATAATTTAATTTGTATCACGAAAAACAGAGTTTTATTCTCACACTCTTTATTTATACATAATCTACATACAGTACAGTATAGAATTAATTTGCTCACTTTTTCTCTCTTTTTTTTTTTTTATTCCCCCCAGGAGGTCCATGAAATTCTGCGAGAGTATGAGCTCAAATACTGTTTTGTGGACCGAAACAAAGGAACAGGTAATTGGCCTCCTTCAGTCATCCTACTGCTCTCATGTTTCTAATGGTTCTCTTCCATCTCAGCCATCAGAATCCAGACCTCTCCAAAAAAAAAAAAAAACCTACTTAACGCACCTGAGATGTTAATTTCCTGTGGTGGTGAATGAGCACTTACAGAGAATTGTTCTATCTTGATGAAAGGTCTCAGCTCTCTAACTGCAAAAATGTTGCCTGTTCCTTTGAAGTAAAGTGAAGCTTTGAGGTTATTTGAGTTTGTACATTCTGTCACAGTGCTGATTTGTCCATTTCTATTTCTGTTCCATATTAAATATTGAATCAAATGAGCAGGTGCATTTTAGATTTCATATATAATTTTAACTTCATAATAATACTACAACAAACAAAATGTATTATTTCAACTTCAGTCCATCACTTACAATAATGATCTAATACATCATAAAGAGCTGCTATTTCAACTGGATTTCAGACAATTGAAAGCTCAGGGTGACTTCCAAAACAAACAAAGCTTGTCATTTTCATCCATGCAGAAAAATAATTTCAAGTCTAACATATGGTAATACATTCTTAAAGATAAATGAGGGCATATAAACAAAAATGTGTTGAAGTTAAGCAAAAGTGTATTCATTATTCATTAGTTCATTATTTCAGTTTAAGAAATTAGAAGAAACAGCTTAAAAAGAGGAAAGGCTTATTCACTTGGAACTGATAGTTCATAAGTTTGATGATTGGATTTAGACTCAGTCATAATAGGAAATGTATGAAAATAATATTACAATATTAGCTAACAATGTAAAGGTTTGCTGTTGTTTGACTGAATCTTTACTGCTGCTACAAGTAAATTGTGGTAGCATTTGTCCAAATGTTTTAAATTATGAATCCATTTTAATTGGGTTTAGCACATTCACTAGTCCATGAATGATCATTTGCCATTATCTTTATCGACCAGTATTCACACTCCTCCAGACCTGAAAATGTAGGCAAATTGCACACACGCATACATTTTCAGACTGCCTAAATTTGGCACAATCTTTACCATGTCAGTTCAGGAAACAAGGGTGTAGTATATGTTTAGTCCAGGGCTGCGTTTCTCAAAAGCATTGTGAGCTAAGTTGATCGTAGAGACCATTCATGGCAATGGTTCTACGATATACTTAGGCCTACGATGCTTTTGGGAAACGCAGCCCTGTTCATGGGGTGTGAACAATGTACCTTTACTTTGGGTGTGGATTGAATCAAAAAGCAAGCATTTCATTTTAAAAATTTTCAATTACTAGAATTATGACAATTGCTCTTCTAAATGCAACAGTTTTCTCTGAATGCTGTTGTGATGGAAAAACAAGCCTTTTATCAAAATTCAGTGCAGTATTATAGACGCAAACCTGGCCAAATTTTCAAACATTCTCACAGCGTCTTGCAAAGTGCCACAAGCAACTTGCTTTGAAATGTTGTTGAAAAATCAGCCCTAATTTCTTGTTAATTTTTTTTTTTCCAAAATGTTGAAGGATGAGTTAAAACACTCTAGCATCACTTGGCTTATCTTCATGTCAGTATGAAAAAGCATGAATGATCAAAGCTCTAATGCTTCAGTGTAATGGGGTTCATAAGAGGTGAAATCTATTCTGAGTTGCACAAAGTGAATGTAGCCAAGAAAGATGTTTCTGGATCAACGTTCTTTGTTGGTCTTGTAAAAATATTTCTATGACGGTCATCCCTTCCTTTGAAATTCGAGAGAAATTATTGGTTGATAAGAACATTGTCTTATAACATTAAACATTGTCCTTAACCTTACAATCTGATTGGTCGATAGGAATGTTAATATTTTATTTCATATCATATTTACAAAAATAGAAGTAATTTGGAAAAAAAAAAAAATCTGTAAAGTAAAACACTACAATAAGGTTCCATCAGTTAACATTGTTAATGCATTTACTAACATTAACTAAAAATGAGCAATACATTTGTTACAGTATTTATTAATATTTGTTAATGTTAGTTAATAAAAATAAAATTATTGATAGTTTCTGTTAGCTCAGGTCCACTAAATAATTTTAACGGATACAACTTTTAATAATGTATTAGTAAATGTTGAAATTGACATTAACTAATATTAATAAATGATTTTAAAGAATTTTTAATTGTTAATTCATGTTAACTAATATAGTTAACTAATTGTAAAGTGTTACCAATAAATCAATATGGATAAAATAATTTGAATTTGATAAGTTACTGTTCTCAGCGTTGTCAAAATAAAAGTCTCTGCACTATTGGTATAAAAAAAAAAAAAACATTTCCAACACTTATCGGCAAAACAAGAAAAACCTGTTGACCTGTTGCGGTTTTTAGGGAAAAAAATTATATCAGCTGATATATATATCAGATGTAGCCAAGCCACGCGTGCCCACTGTCGGAATGAATCTTAGCTAGCTGCAAGATTACTGTGATTACAGCTGCATATTTCACACATGGGTATTTTGCACAGTCCAGTGCTAAACCTAAGGCTGATTATCAACCTGCACCTTCATGTAATACCGGGATTCTGGTCTGTTAAATGTCGTCAGTGCCTAAAACCCCTGGCAGCATGGCAAACATTCCCACATGCTCTAATTAGCAGTATCTAGGGATAAAGGTGAAACACCGTGATGATCTCATCCTCCAGCCGCTCAGGGCTTGTCACCTCCTGCCAGCACCCCAGCAGAGGCTCTGATGTCAAGGATCAGAGTCCAGCATGCCTGCGGGAGGTGGAACGCTACTTTTGCTCTTCAGTACTTGCCTGAAACCAGTTGAACAATTTAAAAAATGAGCGATTCACATGGCATATGACCCGCTCTTTCAATTTGAGTTGAGTTTATGTTGAAGAGCTATGGAGAGTTAAAAAAGAAATGAGGAAATACCAAGAGAGGAAATGAGGAAAGGGAAGGAAATATTGATAGAGACTGGGGGAGAGAAAGCAATCAGAGGTAGAAGAAAGAATGACAGCTTATGTGATGTGAAAGATGGGGAAAAAAGAAATCCTACAGAAAAGAATTTTTGTCTCATCTGGCGTACAGCCCAGAATTGAAATATGCTCTGATATTCCCAATGCTGGAGGCTTACAGTAAGGGAATTACACACCTCCCCCTTCTTGCTCATGTTATAGTTGCATCGTACTGCATTATGAATGTTCCTAGGCTAAATGATCTGAACATATGCTTTTAAGGCCTGCCAGGGAAGAGCAGCCTTCCAAAACAAAAATAGTGACAATAGTGGCAAGCTCTCATTTCAAACGCTGGTTCTTAGAAGCACAAGTCCGTATTGTTACTGAGATGTCACGTCAGACATGGCTAAATCTTTGTAAGGTCTTTCTCAGTCTACCGTTAATAAGTAATAAAGTGAAGCAACTGTAATGTGTGTCTTGGAAAGAATAAGGAGCAGTGTTATTTTATTATCATTAAAGGGTTAGTTCACCCAAAAATGTAGATTCTGTTATTATTTACTCACCCTCATGTCATTCCAATCCTGTAAGACTTTCGTTCATCTTTGGAACACAAATTAAGGAAAAAAAATGAGAATAAAAAATAAGAAACTACATGGCAACTACCTGAAATAAAATAAGTTTTTAAAAAAAATATATATATTTCAATAAACGTTTATTTTATTTCAATTTGTTTTTTTTTGTTTGTTTTTTTATGGTTTTGTTTTAGTTAACTATAATAACTCTGAAATGGATGTCCTCTATGTTCAGACTCCATGTTATTAACCTGCCAAAACATAAGGGGCTTTCGCACCGAATAGTTCTAGGAACTTAGTTCTAGGAGCTAGCCACTAGGATAGTTCCCCAAGAGCTAATTTCTCCCCCGGGCCATGTCCCTGGTTGCATTCGCACTGGGAATAGGAACTGCGAAGCGGACGACAGCGGCGTCTTTAAGCGCGGCATTTACAAACGCTAAAAACCGGTGAATGGAGGATGCCGCGATCGGAGCTGTTTGTTGTGTGTCGTGGGATTTGTGATAACAGAATGGAATGTAAACACATAATCTACGCGACTGAAAGAGCAAAAAGTAGGGCTAAGAGATGAAATCTCCTATGACAACTTTAAGTATCAAGGCGGAGAAAAGAACACAATCCTGCAGACAACAGGTAAATGCCATTATCACTGTTTTCCATGTTTGTGAGGTAAATATGTTTACACAGCTTTTTAAAAATGTCGGGTGCCGGTGTTTGACATGCGTTTGACCAATCAACATACACTTACGTCACTGATAGTTCCAATAGAGCTGGTTTAGACCCTACTCTGAAGTAGGAGCTAATTTAGTTCCCCCAAAAGGAGTTCCTAGAACTAAAACTAAAACGTTCCTAGTTCCTGCGGTGCGAACACGGCAAAATCCGGGTACTTCAGCCAATAGTTCTTGGAACTATGAAAAGGTTCCTCTGGTGCGAAAGCCCCTATAAAGACATATAACATCACCCTGACAAGCTCAGTTTAATAAAATCAGCTCAGATTTGCTTTCACACTCAGTGCTTTTATTCCTGAAGCCTCTTTAGAGAGGTTAAAAGTCACTTGTGTGCACATGAATCTCCCTCATGCCTTTAAATGCCAAACAAGGCTGGTGGACAGCTTTCTCCTTTAGCAGCTGCAGGCCCTCCAGCTTTATAAATGTTTGGATTGTCTGGACAGGTAGGCAGCTCTTTTTCAGAGTGGTATTTTCAGTCTGTGGAATGCTGATGATATAAATTAGTAACTTTTTCCCTTGGAGATAGATGATGGTACACGTCTTACAAAGATCTGCAGGTGTGTTGTGTTTAAGGGGTTTTCAAGGGCTGTAAATAGCATGAAGCAAAGATGACAACACTTAGGTTGCGTAGTTCCAGAGTTGCATACGTCAGCCGAGTAACTGCCATGCAAGAGAATTGATGTTAAGTGATAGCTCTCTCCCGGTATATTAGACATCTTTGGGCGGCTCAAACAAACAGAGCAATGTTTTGATAGCGTCACAGAGCCAGTGTTTACACTGTTTGGTTAAATCAACATACGAATCACTCAGAGATAAATTATAGGACGTATATACTACAGCTGCATGATTCTGGATAAATTTTTTGTTTCAAACGGAGATCATGATTCTCCTATGATTCTGAATCTCTTGAATAAATTATTCAATGACAAATACATTTTTTAACAATCACTTGTTGCCACCTGGTGTCATAACAATGTAATCGATACAATCGTTATTCGAATAGCCAAGTTACTTTGAAAAGGTGATTTTGGTCTATTTTGTTCGTTTCTGTAGACATCAGTGTTTATATCCGCTCTATAAAGTTTATATCCACTCTCTAAATCCAGTCTTTATCCCTGTACTACTGTGATAATATGAATATTTGTAACATATAAATAATGATACTGTGTGGTTGAAAAGACTGCTTGTGCAGCTGTTTCATACCTATACATGATTACAGCGTCAGGGAGGGGACACTTAGGTTCTCTTAGTTTTGTCGTGGCCACGGCATATTAACTCGTAGGAACGTGATAATATGTTGTGGCCACAAGATAATTTTGTCAAGGTAACAACATCCTTATGTTGTGGCCATGCAATGTGAGAGATCCCATGAGGGAATAAGACATGGCATAAGAGGATTCAACTTCTTGGTGCCTCTGAGGAACCTGATGATCAGGTCGTGCTTCCCTAAAGACTTACCATCCACTGCGTCGTGATGTGATGCTATGGAGGCCACATACACTTTCAGGGTTGACGGGGACAGCCAACCCTCCAACCTATCCTGCAGGAAGGAAAGCACTAACCCGACTGCACATTTCTGTGGGTCATCCTTTTGGGAAGCATACCAGTTAGCAAACAGACTCCACTTCAAAGCATAGGCCTGCCTCTAGCCTAAGTGATAGTGTCTATCACCTCTGGTGATAGCCCACTCAAATCTTCTGTGTCCCGTCTAGGGGCCAGAAGTGGAGGTTCCAGAAGTCTGGGTGCGGATGCCAGATTGTGCCCCATCCCTGAGAAAGGAGGTCCCTCCTCAGTGGGATTCACCAGGGAAGGGCTGTTGCAAGGAGCTTGAGCTCCGAGAACCAAGTCCGGGTGTGCCAGTTCAGCACAACAGGACCTGTTCTTCATCCTCCCTGACTGTGCACAACATCTGTGCAATCTGGCTCACTGGGGGAACCGCATATTTGCGCTGGCTCCGGGGCCAGCTGTGTGCCAGTGCGTCCGTGCTGATGGGGGCCACCTTGCGAGATGGTGGCATAGAGAAAGCACTTTGTCGACTTCTCGGCAAGGTTCAGGTTCCTGGACCACTAATGTTGAAATTGCATGGCCAAGAGCCCGCGCTGTGGCTTTGGTCACCCTGAGAGTGAAAGTTGTCGAAGTGTAGTTCCTGCATCAATCCCGGCTCAGAACTACTCTTGTGCAGATCTATGAATGTTTTGGCCTGTTAGACCTGCAGGATGGCCATGGTATGCAGGGTGGAGGCGGCCTGTCAAGCGGCACTGTAAGCCTTTGCCGTCAGAGACAAAGTGAACTTACAGGCCCTGGACAGGGGCCTAGGCCAGGTGGCAGCATTTTGCAGGCATAAATACACCACAATCAAACGTTCCACCTGGAGAACCTATGAGGAATCTGTTCACTCGGAGCAGAATCAGTATTTTAACGTTTCTGTTCATTCATTCCTTCTATAACATTACAGTTTTGAAAACGGTTTGATTTAGAAAAAATACCGGTTAATATTTTTTTACTATACTTTATACTAGAGCTTGAATAGAACTTTATACTAAATCGCTTTATACTAGAGCTTTTGACTAAACCTCAAACTGTCTGTAAACCTCATACAGTACCTCCACCCGCCACCATTTATAATGAAGTGCCGCACAAATTTTGGAGACCGTCTTTGCCTGTTTGCAGTGCAAAGGTAAATAAAGAACTGGTTCTTTGAATAAGTACAGAGTTTTCATTATTCAAAAAAAACGATGTTTGTAAAGGCTAATGTTTTATGTATTTGAGGAGCCGAGAAGAGTGTCAGTCTGGTATTTGTCCTATAATCATAGCCAATACAGCCTACTTCATCTTTTAAAACATGAGATTTTGGCCAAATGTTTTAAATGCCGGGAAAAACTGAGCACCCACATAGCTACAATAAACTTTGTAACTTGTAAGTTGATGAAAACGTAATGCTGAACTTACTACCTCATATGCAACCGTTAAAGGGATAGTTCACCCAAAAATGAAAATTTGATGTTTATCTGCTTACCCCCAGGGCATCCAAGATGTAAGTGACTTTGTTTCTTCAGTAGAACACAAATGATGATTTTTAACCATTGCGGTCTGTCAGTCGTATAATGCTTGTCAATGGTAACTCCATCTATAAGAGTCAAAAAAACATGCACAGACAAATCCAAATTAAACCCTGCGGCTTGTAACGACACATTGATGTCCTAAGACACGAAATGATCGGCTTGTGCAAGAAAACGAACAGTATTTATATCATTTTTTTACCTCTAATACACCACTATGTCCAACTGCCTTGAGCGCATGCACGGCATCCGGTGCGTGAGGTGTGTACGCGCTCTGGCGTAGTTTAAAGGATTAGTCCACTTTCAAATAAAATTTTCCTGATAATTTACTCACCCCCATGTCATCCAAGATGTTCATGTCTTTCTTTCTTCGGTAAAAAAGAAATTAAGGTTTTTGATGAAAACATTCCAGGATTATTCTCCTTAACGAAGGTCAAAATTACAGTTTCAGTGCAGCTTCAAAGGGCTTTAAACGATACCAGACGAGGAATAAGGGTCTTATCTAGCGAAACGATCAGTCAATTTCTAAAAAAATACAACTGTATATGCTTTATAAACACAAATGATTGCCTTGCACGTGCTTCCGCTTTCCGTATTCTTCAAAAAGCTTACGCTGTATGTCCTATGACCAATCGTTTCGCTAGATAAGACCCTTATTCCTTGTCTGGTATCGTTTAAAGCCCTTTGAAGCCTCACTGAAACTGTAATTTTGACCTTTAACCGTTTGGAGAGACCATTGAAGTCCACTATAAGGTGAATAATCCTGGAATGTTTTCATCAAAAACCTTAATTTCTTTTCGACCGAAGAAAGAAAGGCATGAACATCTTGGATGACATGGGGGTGAGTAAATTATCAGGAAAGTTTTATTTGAAAGTGGACTAATCCTTTAAACTACGCCAGAGCGCGTACACACCTCACGCACCGGATGCCGTGCGTGCGCTCAAGGCAGCTCAAGGCGTGCGCTCTAGTGGTGTATTAGAGGTAAAAAATGATATAAATACTGTTCGTTTTCTCGCACAAACCAATCGTTTTGTGTCTTAGGACATCAATGTGTCGTCACGAGCCACAGGGTTTAATTTGGATTTGTCTGTGCATGTTTTTTTGACTCTTATAGATGGTGTTCCCGTTGACATGCATTATACGACTGACAGACTGCAACGGTTAGAGTTAAAAATCATCATTTGTGTTCTACTGAAGAAACAAAGTCACCTACATCTTGGATGCCCTGGGGGTAAGCAGATAAACATGAAATTTTCATTTTTGGGTGAACTATCCCTTTAATGACTGACAAAACACAAATCTCCGACATTTGCTGGTGAAAAACCTTGTAACTCCATTTGAACTTGATTTTGGGAAAATGTTAATAATATGACACACGCAAGTGTCTGACCATACATAAAGCCACAGTACTAACTTTGACATGTTTAACTATTTTAAAAATATATTTTTTCCTGTATAGTAGCAGTTCTATATTAACCTGAAAATGTCACTCCACACACACCACACTGGATTACCTGCCATTTATTTTCATAATACTTTAACAGTTGGTGACATATCCTCAGAAAAACTCCTGAGATCCAAAAGCAGAGACCAATCATCCAACCATGTAAAACAAACCAACACACCTGCGTGACCATAGCAACCTGGGATTATCAGAATTCGATAATATTAATGAATTAATATTTTATTTTGAATTAGATGGCAAAAAGTGTGTAATTCAGAAATGATCATATTAACCTATATTATACCACTATATTATATTGCGTGTGATGTTGCCTATAGACAATTCAAATGAAGTTTATTATCAATAAATGTTAAGATTAAAGATTATGTAAGAACATAAAATAATATAGGCCTACAAGAAAAAAAAATATCCATCCCATCCCACAGCCTTTTAAATTCATTCACTGATTGTCTTTTTTATTTAATGTTTTTATATTATTAGTAGTATATTAAGTAAAATGTTTTTAAAGACATTAAGAATAAAATGACATCTACTAACCTTTAAGTAGTTTTTTTTTTCTTTCTGAAATGCAAAATATATATAAAGACGTTTTTAAAAGTTTTTTTTTTCTGTGTTAGAAATAAGCAGAAAATATTTTTTGAAGAATTTTATTCTTAAGAACGTTGTGTGGATCTGGCCCCTGGTGCTCCTCTGAACATTTTAGCAGCAAGATAAAGCGGTTTTACTCGAATACAAGAGACAGAAGGTCAGGAAGACAGAAAAGGACTGAAGATTTCAAAGGAAATACATTCATTATTTTTATTCATGTCTCTTATGGACAAAATGTTTTAGTTTTTTTTTTATCAGTAATAATCCTGCATAGGTTTATTGTTTAGTTTTTGTATTTCTACACTGAGAGCTGCTGTCTTTATTGCACTCAGGAGTGATGTAGAAGTACAGACTCACTGCAGTTGGAGAAAAGTGCAGAGAAAAAAGTAATACAAGAAAACCTACACACTAGTACATTTAATTGAATTGTCAGTGTCTGGGAAGACAATTAGGGATTACACCTTCCTCTGTCTCTCCCTCCCTCCCATTTATATGACTGCATAGCTTTTCCAGTAAAATAATGCATGTGAAGTCTACTTTGTGTTCTTATTTTTGCTTCTAATGGAGGTGGTAAGTGTGGCTTCTGAAGACGTTTTTCCCTGTAATTACAAAACAACAGACAGTGTGTGTGGAGGTGCACACTCTCGTAGAGGGATTTGCTCCGGGCTGTTGCTTCATCTCTTTAGGTAATGAGGAATATTTATCTTCCATCTCCTATGCAAAGTTTACTCAAGATTCGCATCAGTGAGCACAACAAATTTGCTCCGTGGTTTGAAAGCAGTTGTTAATGGCTGCGCATTACGAAACAAAGCCTGTTAATTTAACACTTAGAACCCACCGCCAGCCGCACTGGATTTTCCCATCCACTATAGTTATAGAACTAAAAAAAAGCTCACTTGTTTCAATAGGGGCATCCATTCCGTGATGGAATTCTGAAGGAATGTGTGGTGTTCCGGACAGGCAGCAAAATGACAATGGATGCGGTGGGCATGGGAAAAAGTTAAACAATGGGACTTTTGTTTAAACTGCACTGTCCTATAATGAAGACACATGCGGATCAAAAGAGCTTACGCTGATTCGGCTCAAACCACACCGGCTCAATAGGCCTAGTTAACATTGATGCCAAACTACATGAATAATTGCTATATTTTGGAATTTGCATGTAACTTATCATTTCAAACAATGTTATGTAAACAGTTGGCTTTCTCCAGGTATTATCGACCTCCTCTGCACAAAATAAAACACATAGCAATGTTTTGATAGTGCCAAAAAGTCACAGTGCTTATTTTTTTCAGGGAATTAACCTAAGAAAGACTTACTTATAGTTGTCTCTGCGAGTTAAGCTTAGATAGGAAAAACATCTACAAACATCTAAAAAATTACACACAGTGCCTTTGACATCAGACATTTGCTTCAAATGTTTTTGGAGAACTGAGAATTTAAAATGCATACTGATAATCAAGCACAAAACTGGCTTTTCCCTCTCAGGACATCATAATTTAATTGGATAAATCAGTAATCATCTACTTTTTTTATTTTATTATAATACCACATTATTTGAGGCCCCATTTACACTAGTGCGTTTTTGTTTTAAAATGGTGTTTTAAAATGAAAACGATCCTCGTCTACACTGGCGTTTCCACAGTGTTTCAGAAACGATCTCTGTCTACACTACACGGCCGAAAACGCATGTCACATGACCGTTCATGCATACTGTGCATGCGTGTACAAGTGTAAACAGTTGCCTCTTGCGCATATAGGCAGCTGCAGAGTTTAACTGCACAATGGCTGCTAAAATTTACAACAAAGCCAGCAATAGTTGCAGTTCAGTCTCCATGTTATTGTTTACATGGTTGTCAAGGATACGCAGAGTGAACATGGGCAGCCACGCCATCATTTTCAAAAGTTTCCGTTTTGGTCCGCAACCCCGGCTTTTTCAAACTAAAACCGGGTCTGCAGCGTTTTCGAAAGTCTCAGTTTTCGAGGTTCGAAAACACCGGCGTAGTGTAAACGATAGGCGTAACCGTAGCAAAACTTGTGCGTTATAAACGGGGCCTTAGATTTCAGATGTATTTATGTGTACAATCAGGCTTTTTTACGGAACACTTTGCATAGCAAGAGGTAGCATGATGTGATTAGTTCTTGAAAGTTAAGTTCTGAAGAAAGTGTTTGTTATAAGCTGTTTTTTTTTTTTTTTTAAACAGCATCTATAGTTCAATTGCAATCCTATCTGTGTTGAGGTCCTCAGATCTCACCTATTAACTGTCAGTTGACACTTTTCTTTCGGACTAATGCAGTTGAAATGTCTGTAGAGTGCTTTCAAGCTGCCTCAGTGACCACGATGTTGGGAGTCTTCTTTGATAAAAGTCTGCCTCTGCGTACATTTTTATCCTCATTCAGCCTCATAATATATAAGGGTTCACGTACAGCCCTGCTGATTTTGCCCAATTATTTTTGATAGGCCATCAATGTTCTGGCCTTTCATGGGCTACTTCACTAGGTGTGATCTAGAGGGGCTCATATAGGCCCTTTTGTGAAGCTTTTTTTGTGTGTGTATGTGTGTGTCCTAGCATATTTTTAAAAGTACCAATTAGGGATGGATATGTCAAGGTGTCTAATCAAGTAATTAGACCCTTTTGCTTTTTGTTGTAGCATTGCCTTTGTGTTCATTTACAAGGTGAAGCTGGTCACGACTGATATGAGATCATAGAAAGAGGTAATTTATGGAGGTTCTTTTTAACGGCAAGCTGCTCAGACAATGGCGAAGAAGCTTAATGGCACATATTATATTATACAGAGCAACAGCTTGATCCTGTATTAAGCTTTCTGCCAGTTTGAAGCTAGCCAAAATGCTCACCCTGCAAGCTTCTTACAAGACACAATGGGTGACTACAACATTATACTCCTTTGCACAGTTGCTCTTCACTTCAGAAGATATTTTTTTTTACTTTGTCAGTCCTGGATGTAGTAACATATTTAAAATACAATGTCTCCCACAGATCACATACAGATCCTTCAAATATGGACGTTTATGCAGACAATAGCATAAAACCACTCAGCCATCAGTTCAGCATCTCAGGATTCTTCTCATGCCTGTGACAGCACTTTACTGATCTCTCTCAACAGTGGCTTATCACACAGAGAGACAGCACAGATAACAGCTGAATTCAAGTCCCAGAGGGAGGAGAAGTACACCATTAGAAGCCCACATGCTGTCATTTCACGCCTCAATTCTTGTTATGTTCGCTGTTGTTTGCTGTGCCCAGTTTCTAAATGACTGATTTACAGCCCTGAAATTAATTGCCGTGTGAGCGTTTGCATTCGCTCCCAACGGACAGTTCATCAGGATGTACAGTGACAAATCATAGGCGTTAAAAACTGCTGCTATCTGACACGCGTGATCTATGAGGGAAACACACCGGAAATGGCTGCCCACTCTTTTGGCTCATGTCATGTTGTAGTTGTCCTTCGAGAATCACAAATTGGGAGATGAGCATTGTGTTTTGTCCAGCTGACACTGGAATATATAATCGTGGTTAAAAATTTGGGTGAATCTCATGAAAACATGTTAAAGAATGCTTAAAAAATTAAACCTTTTAACAACTATATATGTTTTAGGCCTATTTTGTACTATTTTCATGACAATTAAGCACATTGAATTAAGTCACCTCAAATTATTATTATCATAATGTGTACAAACATTTTACTTTTGAGTTTTTGTTTTTGTTTTTTCATTTTTCTTTATTCTTCAACTTGCGGTCATGATTTTTTATTTGTTTTTAAGTCAGTATAAAGGCTTTATGACAAATACTACTATGATGTAGAAATACTTCACAATTTAAAATATGTAAAATAATATATGTAGTGTTGAGGAGTTGTTTTTGTGTTTTATTTAAACTAAAAGGATTTCTGCTTTCTTTAGTGGTGTTTTTGAGGTGAAATTATGACTTGATCTTCACAAGTTTCATAAGATTTAGACCCCTTTATTTAGGTGATGCATGTATTTAGGTGACAGATGTACGTGATTCAAACAGCATGAGCACTCCATCAGAACAATCACCCAGCATGCATCTCAATCTCACAGATGATGAAGATCGAGAGAGGGGGCCGCAAATGGATCCAATAGTGGCGTGGGGGTCTCGTTGTCCACTTGAAGCTTTAGAGGGGCTTTTTACGGGAGTGTGTGGGAGTTACTGCTCGGCCCGACAACCACTTCAGCCAGATGACTGATGCTGGGAAAGCAGAAGGAGATCATCATTAATTGATGCAGTGGCAAATGTAGGCGGCTTTGGAGAAGGAGCACACACACTCTCACACTCAAACATGAACACACAGGAGGACAAAGGCCAAAGTCGTGGCTGCTGAAGAGCAGAACACATTTGAATATTGAGGCTGGGTAATGCTAGCATTTAACCGTTCCATTATCAGAGATCTTTGCTGCGTGGTTGGAAATGAAAATAGCGCTGTCATTTACTTCATGCTTCTGTATTTTGACTTGTATGCAAGGGTTTTTCAGATCTGTTTTGGATCTGTTGTATGTGTGAGGAGATTTTATTTAGGACACCCCATGATAACGGTGGTGAATTCTTCAACATAGGCTCATTGGAAGAACGTGCCTCTACCTACATTCTTGCAAAACTCCAAAAACGGATATATACATACAATTCACTGCAGTTTCCAGCTAAAATGAACACCAGAGGCAGTTAAACACCAACAACTTTTATTCCATAATTTCCTAAATTATGATTAAGTGGCAGATTATCAATTAGTTCAACTTATTTCATGTGGTTCCTTGCACAATACTTAGTGTTGTCATGATACTGGAATTTCCAACTTTGATACGATACCTTGAAAAATATCGATATTTGATACAATTTTCGATACCATGTGGAAAACCGCCATATATACCACAGGGAACTACATTTACAAAAAAGAGACAAGTAAACAGTCAGTAATAAAATAAGAACAAATAAACACAATTGCAAACGATAGCACAAATAAATACAATAGAATAAAGAGACAAATTAAATAAGCATGGCTTTAAGTTTTTCAGGTGGGCCTGAAAGTAGTATTCAGGTAAGAATTACTACAGAAATGAAAGTAATCAAATGTAAAATAACACTAGATAGTTTTCATTGTAAAAATTAAATACAGATTAATGCTTACAAATAAAGTTACAAATGTTATTCAGTCAAGAGCAGCGAATGATTTTCTCTTTGTCTTTTGTTCTTTAATTAACATGACAGACAACAGCAGGTTTATTAGGCTGCTGTTACTTTAAGAGCTTGTGCACGGATCCAATATACTGTTACACAACATGCATTTTTCCTCTCACCTATTTATGTTCCAAAACTGACTGTATTTACCTGAATACTCAGCAAGACAGCCATTTTGACATAATTTTATATGTATTTGACCGTTGAAGTGCAATAAGCCACAAATAAAAAGTCACTATGTTTCTATCCAAAATTGCGAATTTAACTTGGAATATCGCATAAAACATTTGCGAATTTGGCCTTCTGATTCCCCTGAATCAGACTAATTCTTGAAATATGTGTACATGTTAAATTATTGACATTTATGATATCTGCACATATGTTGGTTCTGTTCTGTTTACCCTGGGGGGAAAGGGGGATTATTGCTGTTTTCCCTGCTCTTATTCATGCTATGCTGCATGGATGCGCAGGAAGTTCTTGCCCAGAACAGAACCATACCGCCAATAAAATATCTATGCAATTATCAATCATATTTGACGATAGTGGTCCTGACAGAAATATCACTTAAAAAAAATGGAAGTTGCTGCAGTAGAAGCCACTGTATATAATAATTTTTCTATATAATAAATTACTTGCATCTCAGAACATGGAGATGAAACACAATAAATGTTGTCATGTTATCTTGCATTCAGATGCCTGGGGCTTGTGACGCAATCGTGTGAGGCGCTTCTGGGAGGGAACCACTTTAAAGACATACTTTGCTTAGGCAGGCATTACAGAATGACCAAAACAGCATTTCAGATGCTGTGCAACGAGATTGGTCCACTGGTTGGTCTAGTTATGCTGTGTCATCGTCACGTCTTTTTTGATGCGCATCAAGGAATTTATTCAGTAAAAGTGTTTCCATCGCAGTTTATGCGCGTGTTTTCGTATCGCATTAATTTATCCAACTCAGTTGAGCGCATACGTTATTTTATGCGCATCTTGGTGTTTCCATCCAGCGTATTTTTTATTTTATTTTATTTTTTAAATAAAAATAGGTGAATGGAAACATAGCTCATTTGGTACTCGTTAGCTGTTTGAGAGGCGGCTTTATGAGAGTGCCATTTTATATAGATCAGTGGTGCACGTGCTTTTGGTGTGAGCGCGAAACCTGTGCAGATGACTAAAATTATGTGCAATACAAGCACTATTCAAATGGAGCGAGCGAGAGGAAGTGGGTGTGTGTCAATTTGCTGTCGGATAGAAGAGAGAGTGAGAACGTGCAGCTGGTACTGCGTTCAGTGTACTGCGGAGATGGTGACGCAGCATCGTCAACTTCATCTTTGCAGCCAACACTGATTCAGAAATCACTAGTATAAGTAATTAAAATAATATAAACATGCGATTAGTCGACTAATACCTTAAATGATCTTTAGTCTGGGGCAGCCCTATACTGGACATTTCACTTTGAAAGTGTCGCAAAATAATTTTGCAGAAAATCATGTTTTTCAATGAGCCTTGGTTGGAATTCTTATTCTTTGATATCTTTTGTAACATTAAGATGTTTTTTTTTTTTTTTTTTTTAAACAATGTCCTGAGTACTGCACTAAGGGATTTAAGAATACAAATCTATGCAAGCGAAAGCTGATTGTAATGGAATTGAAACACCACTGCTTGTTCATAAAGATAATAGGATGAACAAGTAATCCAAAAAAACTTCTGTTTAATATTACCAAAATCTGTGTGTATTTCATACATTAACGGCATACATCAGGCGGTGATCACTGGTTCTACACAGTCCTTGCGCATTTTAAAACTTATTGACAGAGAATTTTGGCCCGCTGCTGCGTCTGCAATGGCCTAAGAACCGTTAACAGGACCAATTGTTATGAACTATTTGGTCCTTCTATTGTTTTAAAAAGAAATGGATTCATATCCAAAGCCTCTTTTTACACAATAGATTATTTGTTCTTTTGTATACATACTCCAGATCTACAGTATGGCAGCTGTCCGCTTTGTTGGGTGTTTTCAGTGGTAATTGACATGCTGAGATATAGCGGGTGGACGCCAAAATCTTTGTGTGTGTGTGCGTGCGTTTTACCGTAAATATAACGTTAGGTCATGTGACCTTAGAATTGATATTCATTGCATTCGGGAACTACAAGTATGCACTATGTGTTTGTGTAGCTCTGACCTTCCAGTTGACATGCCATAAAGCAGTAGTTGGATCACAGAGCGTCTGTCTGCGTGTTTGTGATAGTGTGCATGTGCGTCTGCCTGACTGCTTGATAATTGACATGCTGTAAAGCAGCAGGGGAAAGCTTGTTTGTGCTCTGCCGCTGAAGGCAGCTAGTGGGGGGAGGACACTCTGTCAATGCACAGCCTGAAGGACCCAAACTTGGCCTGGCGCTGATGGCCTTGGTCTGCTAAGATATTGCAGCCATCTGGTAACGACACCCAGTCTGAATGGAGCCTAACAAGCCATAACGAGCACAGTACCAGGGCTGAGCTGCGTCGTCTGCTCTTTGCCACAGACCTGTAGTTGTCAAGCACCACAGTGATTGTATGTGTCTGTGTCACAGTGGATGAATCCTCATTCACAGTGCTGCAGTGTTTAGTAGGCAGGTTAGGGATAGTGCACGTCAAAGGCGTTTCTAGGATTTCACTCATATTTTGTGATTTTGTAGAATGAAGATTTGAATGTACGGCATTTTTGGATGAGAAATGTACCAAACATTAACTTTTTTAATGACTAGTAAGAGTTTTTGGTCTGAAATATCATGATTTGTTCCTTATATTTTAGCTTTGGTGGCTTAATGTGAAGAATATTCCACAACACTGTTCAAACATTTGGAGTATATAAGATTTTTAAATATTTTTGAAAGAAGTCTTATGCTCACCAAGACTGTATTTGTTTAATTAAAACTACAGTATTATTGTGAAATATGTTTACAATTTAAAATAACTGTTTTCTACTTTAATATATTTTAAAATGTAATTTATTCCTCTGAATAAAGCTGAATTTTCAGCATCATTACTCCAGTCTTCAGTGTCACATGATCCTTCATGAATTATTCTAATATGCTGGTTTCTTATTATTGTTAATGTTAAAAACAGTTGTGCTGCTGAATATTTTTGTGGAAACAGTGATAATTTTTTTTCCAGTTTTTCTTGATGAATAGAAAATTCAAAAGAACATTTATTATTTATTAATGAACATTTATTAATTATTTATTACAAGGTTTGTTAAAAAAAATTAATGGGTCCTTCCTTGCTGAATTATAGAAGTATTAATTTCTTTCTTTCAAAAAAAAATTCATACTGACTCTGCACTTTTGAACAGTAGTGATGTGTTGCCACATGGAATTTTGGTCATATAAAAGCATCAGATAAACTTTACAAATTTTTGGTGGTAAACTATCCACTGACGTACAATGGTCAGGCAGTTTGTAAGTTTTTGATTTGAATCATGTATGTTACTTAAAGCAACGATGGTCAGTTTATCAAACTTGCACTTATGCTGATTTATTTTTTTACTTGGCAGAGCCTATTTGTGCTAATTTTTGCACTCTGTGAGTGCAAAATCAATTTCCAAAATCAACAAAATGATCATGTAGTATGTAGTCAAATTAATAATCATGTAGTATACCTTTCTCTCTCTATTTTTGCACGTGTGCCAATGTTTACCCTTCCGCCTGCCAAAAGTGGCACACATGCCTAAGGTTTTTGACCCTTGATTTGTGTTGGCTAGATGCTTACACTTTACACCATGTATGCAGTAAAGCAGTGTGTGGTATAAAGATGTCATTTTATGACAGTAGGTCTATTTTCACATCGCTAAAGAAGTGCATTTAGTGCATGTAGCAGAAATATGCAAATTGAGATTTAGCCAGTTAGTTGGAATGATGCTTCATGAGGGTTATTAGTCTGGACAGAAGGAACTTCAATCATCTAAACCCGTGTTCTAACAAATACAAGCCCATACTTGTTTTAAATGCTGTGATCTTTCACACCCTGGCTTAATGAATCTCAATGAGCTCTCACAGTGTGAGTAGAGCTCATGTCATACACTACAGTAGCTGAGTGAGTGTTACTCCTCCCCAGCATATTATCATCTCAGAGCTAACGAAAAGTCTAATGAGTGTAATAAGAACGGGGAAACAGAGCACAGACAATGCTCATGGGATGAGGAGGCTCAACGCTGTGATTTTAACTTTATAATTGCTGTAATTGTTGTGCCTTTGTCTCGTGATGTTTGCAGAAATCAATGATAAACGCTTCGATCTGGACTTATACTGACCACAACGGACCTAAAGAAGTCACAAAAGATCTGCAATAGACAGTAATGTCATCTTCTGTTGACACATCATGCTAGTCATTTTCATGTCAGTCCCTATGTAGCGCTTACTAATGACTGCACTGTACATTAATGAGTAATTTTAGATGTCTCATGGCAGAAGAATTATAGGCTTTATGCTGCTACAATAAAGCCCCCCACCACACAAACCCCCTAACTCGACTTAGCCAAGAAAAAAAAAAACTAATAACTGTCACAGATTGAGACGAAGGCTATAATCAGGTTCCTGTGTTTTAAAAAATGGCCGTCTCAGCGCTGTCACCAGTAAAGTGGCTGTGATTTCTAAGATTATTGTGTTAGCTGTTCTTTGTTCAAGCTGTATCTTTGTCGGATAAGAAAATGCTCAGCTATGCTTCATTTACTATAGTTAAAAGGAAGGGAGGAATAAGGGGGGTGGAGAAGGACAAAAAATGAAGGAAGTATAAATGAGATTAACTTCAGTGGATCAACGACTTGTGTGACACTATTTACAGTAGTTATTTACTATTTATAATAAAGTATTACTGTAGTTTTAAAGGATTGTGACTGTATATTATAAAGGGTACTATAAGTTCAGCAGGCAGTTAAAGGGCTGATTAATTTCTGAGGGGGTGGAAAGCATTCAATTAGTTCTTGCTACACAATTTACTGGAAAATAATGGCACTGTCTCATAAACAGCATATATGTCATAAACTGGGTTTTGTGCTCAAAGACAGAATTCGCATGTATAATTGCATGTAATCTGCTCAACGTGTTCAGAACTAGATTTTATGCGGAACATGTTTTGCTAAAAAAGAAATTCCTGTGCAAGAGTGATTTTTAACAATGTGCCCTGTTATTAAAAACGTAAAATCCTTTTATATTTGATAATTAAATTAACAGACTTCTTGTGACGTTAATTACAAGATTTAATTGAATTTAATGGTGATTAAAGAATTATTTTATGACAGGCTCACCGTTACTGGCACGTTTTCAGAAATTAATCAGGTTCATAAACTGAGATCCATCTGCCAAGAGCCAATCCAATAGAAAATTTGTGTTTTAGCTTTAGTTTCAGCTTTTACATGTTCTAATGTCTTATTGAAATATAAGGCTTTCATATTCATATAAAGTCAGGATGAAACATAAGTAGCAGCAGAACTTTTATTCCAGATTGTGACATACATCTGAGTGTAACAGATTATCGAAAAAAAATGTAGTATGGGAAGGTTCTATCTGTCAGTGGTTGCTTGGATTTTGAGATGTGGGTATGGCACTCAAAAATGGAGGCAGATGAACTCCAGATTACAGGGGGGTTTAGGTTTAAGTCCTGCATACATCAGAAAAATTATGAGATGAAAAAGTAAATAAATAAAAGAAACATGCACAGATGAATCATTCACAATAAGATCAATAACATGAATTTAGAAAATACATTGGGTGAATTTTTATTTCATGGCAACTTAAAGGGTTAGTTCACCCAAAAATGAAATTTCTTTCATTAATTACTCACCCTCATGTCGTTCCACATCCGTAAGACATTCATCATTCATCACATTCATCTACAGAACACAAATTAAGATATTTTTGATAAAATCCGATGGCTCAGTGAGGCCTCCATTGACAGCAAGATAATTAACACTTTCAAATGCCCAGAAAGGTACTAAAAACATTTAAAATGGTTCATGTGACTACAATGGTTCAACCTTAATGTTATGAAGTGACGAGAATACTTTTTTTGTGTGTCAAAAAAAACAAAATAAAGACTTTATTCAATAATATTTAGTGATGGGCGATTTCAAAACACTGCTTCATGAAGCTTCGAAGCGTTACGAATCTTTTGTTTCGAATCAGTGGTTCGGAGCGTGTATCAAACTGCCAAAGTCACGTGAACCATTGAAATTTCGAAATGTTTTGAAACACTTATGACGTAACAAAGCCTTATTTACTGAAATCACGTGACTTTGGCAGTTTGATTCACGCTCCGAACCACTGATTCGAAACAAAACATTTGTAAAGCTTCGAAGCTTCATGAATCAGTGTTTTGAAATCGCCCATCACTAGATATTGTTGAATAAAGTCGCTATTTTGTTTTTTTTGGTGCACAAAAAGTATTCTCGTCGCTTCATAACATTAATGTTAAACCACTGGAGTCACATGAACTGTTTTAAATGTTTTAGTATTTTCTGGGCAGTTAAAAGTATTAGTTATCTTCCTGTCAATGCAGGCCTCACTGAGCCATCGGATTTTAACAAAAATATCTTAATTTGTGTTCCGAAAATAAACAAAGGTCTTACGGGTATAGAACGACATGAGGGTGAGTGATTAATGACAGAATTTTCATTTTTGTGTGAACTAACCTTTTAAAGTGTCATGCATAGAAGAAACATGGTCTATATACATGCATTGTGAATTGTGAATTACATGTATTACTTGTCCATTAAAATTGTGATATAATAAATGTGACAATGTCTGCTCTGAAATTTGACTTTTTTAAGGTTGTGCTGTGTGTGCGCTCTCATTCACGGTCTGAAAAAAAAAAATGAAATGCATCTACTAACATAAAGCTGCAATTTTATGTTTATGATGTTATATTATGATGTTTTTCTCTGGCCTGTATGTTATTTTTCAGTTTTGATGAGTTTTTCCATTTGTGTTTGTTAGACTCAGCGTGATCCACAATTTTTCGTTTTTTTTTTTCTAGTGTCACACATAAGGTGTGATACTCTTGTACTCTTTGTTGTTTTTTACACTCAATATTCATTTGATTGCTCTTTGAGTGTTTCATTAATGTTTTTTTTGTGTCTGTGTGTGTGTATGTGTGTGTGTCTCACTAGCCTTCGTAACCCTTCTAAATGGTGACCAGGCACAGGATGCCATCCGAACTCTGCACCAGACATCGGTCCGAGGCCGTGACATCACCGTCCAGCTTCAGCCCACGGACTCTCTCCTGTGTGTCACCAACCTGCCCTACACGGTCACTGCCGGCCAGTTTCAGGAGCTGGTGCGTTCCTATGGCAACATTGAGCGCTGTTTCCTGGTGTACAGTGACCTTACGGGCCACTCCAAAGGCTACGGCTTTGTGGAGTACATGAAGAAGGACTCGGCCTCCAGGGCACGGTCAGAACTCTTGGGCAAACCGCTGGGTGACCGTGCACTCATGGTGCAGTGGGCTGACGTCAATCAGCTGACCTCTGCTGACCACCTCCACTCCAAGTGCCTATGCGTGGATCGCCTGCCGCTAGACTTTGAAGACTCGGAGGAGCTAGCTCACATTTTTTCAGAGAGCTACAAACCCGTCTTCTGCCAGGTGAGATGTGGAAAAAAGTAGCAGGGGGCATTTGTATTCAGGCATTTCACCTCCACCGACATGACTGGAAAAGAATTAGTTTATAGAACAAATGATTTTGCCTTTGGAGAAGTGATATATTTTTTAATCAAACAGGGAAATGATTTCTTTAGGGCTACTCTAGTGGAATGCATTTGTTGTTGCCATTAGCAGTCTTTTAAAGGGACAGTTCAGCCTAAAAATTGAGCATTTTGTCATCATTTGGTCCTATTTATCTCTAGGACTTTCTTTCTTATGCTAAACACAAAAGGAGAAGTTTGGTATACTGACTCTAGTGCTCATTTCAGTACAATCAAAATTGAGGAGGATGTGAACTGTCAGTCTCCAGAAAATGAAGAAAAGCGCCATAAAAGTTTGTGAGTTAGATTAAAAATTTGGCTTTTTCAGTGAATCACAACAGTTGAAGCTCATAAGTGTAATTAGTTCGAGAATCTGACTACATTAATTGTGCTATATTTTTTTGATTCACTTAAAAAAAAATTGGTTCATGATATTAATTTGTTTGAGAATGAGACTTCACTGATTGCGTTGTAACATTTTGATTCACTAAAAAGAACCATAAAAATCATTTGTTTGGTAATCGGATAACACTGATTGTGTTTTATGTTTTTGATTGACTAAAAACCAGTTCAGAAGAGTCATTTGTTCGGCGATCTGACTACACAGTTTTTCTGTTTCACTTAAAGAAATGGTTAATAAGAGTAATACTTATTTTCAGTAATCAGACTAGACTTGATTCACTAAAAATAACTGGCTGGGGAAAAAAGTCATTTGTTCAGGAATCAGACAACACCGATTGCTCTTTAAGTTTTTGATTCACTAAAAATAACCGACTCATAAGAGTCATTTGTTTAGAAATCCAACTACACTGCGCAGGGCTTTTGCTTTTTAACCACAAATGCTCATCTTGCACTAGCTCTGATAATCGTAATCATGTTGGAAAGGTCACATGTGATGTAGGCATAAGTACCGACCCAGTGTTTACAAGTGTGGAGGAGGACCGTTCAAAACTTGTTTTATGTTGAATGACACATTTTTAAATGTCTTTGTGTTGTTTAAAATGGTACTTTTGTGTGTGTATCCTGGATGTTTAAATATTTTGAAACACTGGGTCGGTACTTCTGCCTATGTCATGCGTGACCTTTCCTAACAGGTTACGTAATGCGTGACGCATCGCAGAGCTGGTGCAAAACGAGCATTTGTGGTTAAAAAGTATATCATTTTTTTTCTTTTTCTTTTTTAATGACTGATTGTTTTGGTAGATAAGACCCTTATTCCTCGGCTTGGATCATGTAGAGCCCTTTGAAGCTGCATTGAAACTGCAATTTGGATGCATAAGAGTGATTTGTTCAGAATTATGACATCACCTGAATTATGACATCACCATCACCTGATGGTGCTGTATGCTTTTGATTTGCTAAAAAGAACCAGCTGATAAGAGTCATTCATTTGGGAATCCAACTACAATGTGCTGGGTTTTTCTGATTCACTTAAAGGAATGGCTCATAAGAGTCATTTATTTGGTAATCAGACTAAACTGATTGCGCTTTGTTTTTAATCACTAAAAAGAACCAACTCATAATAAGTCACCAAAAAAGGCTCATAAGAGTCAGTTGTTCATAAATCAGACTACACTGGCCACGCTATTTTCATTCTGTTGAGAATGCACATTCAAGAACCATTCTTCATTAACATCTTTTAGTTCTGGTATTTTTTTTAAATGGACCCCATTCTGAGTTCAAACTGGTTTTCTTTTCCCAACCTAGTCATTAGAGAAGTACTAATGTTCTGGCTTGAGAGGTTGAGTTCTGTTGCCAGACTTGGTGACGAGGACTTGTGTGGAAACCCTGTCTGGTTTTCACTTCTCTCACCACTATGTTAATAAGAGAGAGCTTTTCACCATGCAAACCTTCTCCAGAAATCAATACCTCCCAGGAAAACTGCCTTTAAGTGCTGATGCAGGATACAATTTCCTCAGCCTCCATCCTAATCAAAACCATTAAAGCTAAAGGGCAACACTGACTTTAGATCTGCAGTTAGGGTGAACACCAGCCAACACAGAAATCAATATGCTACACCCTCTCAATCCCATGAAGCTTTGCAGCAGTATTAAACCCACACCATCTGCTGGAGTGTTGGAGATGCATCAAGCTCTCAGGACTTTGACCTCAAATTGCATCACAGTGCTCTCAGGCCTCTTTAATACTCAAGCTTTGCTTCAAGAATCAATAATGGAGCTCTCTGAATATTGCCACCCCCACTACTGTACAGAAATGAGATAACTTGATGAACTGTGCAAGTGATTCAGCTCATCTGTGTGCAGGAGATGCCGGAAAACAAGATGCAAAATGTGCCTTGTGTCGACAGAAAATGTCTCATCAATATTTAGGAGGTTTTTAATGATCTAAAAGCTTCTTTCATAACTGGATAATGATTGGAAAGAGTGACTCTAGTAATGTTCTCCTAATTGAGGTTCTTCAACACAGCTGTTTCAATATATGGAGTTATTTCAGGGTTTATTCAGTCCTTCTGTTGTAATAAAAAAATGCAGACCACCTAACACTACAAACTATCAAATATGTAGTTTATAATTACCCTTAGTTTATAGCTGATATGCTGAAAGATCCTTACGTTTACAGATCCATAATTTTTTAGACTGCTGTTTGGCTAGTTTCACTGAAATGATAGACTGTTTGTTAAAGCTGCAGTCCATACATTTTTTTTTGGTTAAAAATAATCCAAAATCAATTTTTGAGCATGTACATAACCAGCCAGTGTTCAAAACTATCTCCTTACCTTAGCCCGATTCACAATGGTAAGCTTGTAATAATCTTTTCTAATTTTGAGTGGTACTGGTGGGTTTCCGCAGGAAATACAAGCGTTCTCCCATTATTTTATAGCCTTTTCTCACAGCAGCTGGAATAATTGAATTTATCATTTTGATGGCGGATTGTAATCCAGAAAGGTCCAAAAGATTAGAGATTAGACTGCACAGAAATTGAAATCTACAGGTAACGCTAATACACACTAAACACACATAGTCACGTAATGCTGATGTTGTTAACATTAACAATTTGAGAACAAAGTATAATAATAATAATAATTTGCACAGTTTGATGTGATATGAGCTAAGCCAGGGGTTCCCAACCACATTCCTGGAGGCCCCCCAACACTGCGTGTTTCAGATCATCAGCTCATTAGTCGAGACTCCAAGACAGAGATCGTATATAATAGGGAGATGAGAGGGTCTGTATCTCTTACCATTGGAGAAAGCATAACGGCTAACTTAATCACGTGCGGCACCTCTCAGCCTATTGTGTAATGGCAGTGACATCAGTGCCCGTCGTTCAAAACTCCTTCCCTGCGTACCGCCAGAGCCGGAGCGTTAGCATTAGCCGTTATGTTTTTTTGGCTAAAGGTTGCAGGCTTGCCTTCCAGTGGCTTTACTCCAAGACCTGAAATGGGTGTGTCAGACAAAGGAGAGATACAAAATATGCAGTGTTGGGGGACCTCCAGGAACGTGGTTGGGAACCACTGAGCTAAGCGATCGTTAGATTTAATCACCATGGGTAGCACGATTTATTGTAATGTTTTTTTTTTCTGAGTTGGTCAGAACAAAAGTGGCAGACAAGTTACTTACTTGTTCAGATGACATTTTCCGGTGAAAATTCTTATTTTGGTCATACTTCCGCAAATAACTGTAGTTGCAGGTTTCAAACAGAGATGGCGACAAAGAGGCAAAACTTACGGACTGCAGCTTTAACTAGATAAAGCTAATTGAGCTAGCTGTCCACTACTTACTAGTATCTCCTTTGTCATGACATTTAGTAAATGATGACTTTTACTTGATTAAAGTCAGAATAGTTTGATCGTAATTCACATGTCATTTGAAGTGATGACCAGGTCATATTTGACTCTCCACACAGGATGCAGAAGTGTATTTCTCAAAACCATTATCATGTGATATGAAATGACAACACTCTTGAGTTTAGTTGGCAGGAAATGTCAGCTCTATTATATGTGTTTGAAAATGCATCTTTTTTTCTTTCTGGCATCTCACCTCCCACTTTGTCACTCATTCATCTCGCAGCCCCCCTCCCTTCTGTCAACTCTTTTCCTTTTGCCTTTCTTTTTGAGAAAGACAGCAGTTATGTTATTAGATGACTCAACGCTTTCATGACGGGCATATTCTGACCCTGGCACATATGAGGGACTGACTTGCATACAAATACTGACAGCTGGACACACACACACACACAGTACATCCAGATATGTTTAGGTGGACGGAATTCACCCAATGGTTTTAGAAAAGATTTTGTTATTTCCTCTTTTGGTTTTTCTTCATCTTTTCGTCCCTCTCTCTGATTGTTCTGTTTGTCTGCGTGTTTTCATTTGGACTGATATGAAGGTCAACTCATCTGCTGACCCGTGACCTGACACCCTCAGTAGATTTTGAAGGCTGTCATAACACACACACAAACAAACATGTCACTTTTTAAGACAACCTCCTACTTGAAGATGGTATATGAAGACACTTAGAGTAATATGTTTTTAAAATAAGTAACCATGAATGCTTTATGTCTAAAAATATTCATATTGATCCCATACAGATTAAGTGATCTGATTCTTAATGCTGCTGCATTATTAACGACCACATGTAGGTCACACTTAAAATATTTATACATGCTTTTAAATACACCCCTCATTGTTTTGCTGTCCATGCTTTTTTGCACTGCTTTTATTTTCACATTATATCATTATGTACAGTATTAGTGTCTGCATGTTGAGTGTATGTGCCAGTTTCCAAGTTTGTGCACTTATTCTCAGGTTGTGATGATGTTCCTTTTACGTATTTACAGGATTTGATTTGTCTGTTTAGACCACTGTTATTTTAGTATTATTTATAGTATTATAATATTTATTAATATGTTGAATTAGCTTTTATTTTTTATATATTTTCAGTTTTCATTTTAGTTTGTTTTAGTAATATTGTTATTTGAAATATTTCTGTTTAGCTTTCATTTATTTTTATTTCAGTTATTGTTTTAAGTAATTTTAGTACTTCAACTTAAACACATTTTATTTCAGTTACTTGCCAAGGCAACATCACTAATTTTGGTTTAATTTTTCATCTGATATTTATATTTTATATTATTTCAGCTTTATTTCAATTGTTGATTTTTCTTTTTTTGTATTCGCTATGTTGTTTATCTATGGCCATGTACACCCTGCATCTAAATTCCGTTGTCAATTAGCCTTTTAGTCAAATTGACTCCTGAAAAATGCAGGTAGTGACAACCGCATTTACAAAAATTCTATGCAGTGTGTATGGAACTGAACCAAACAACTACTTGTCATTGACGTATTTTACCATGCATCAGAGATGTGTCTCTCTTCTGTATGTGCGGTGGAAGGAAAATCACACAGATTGTTATTGAGGTGGACTCTTGTGACTTGGGGCAGTTTAAGGAGGTCACTGGGGGCCCCAGAGATATCCATGAGTTAGATGCTAGACCACAAGTTTTGTATGGGCAGGAGACATTCAAATTTTCTTCCAAACCCCCCCCCCCCCCCCCCCCCCCCCCCAAAAAAAAAAACATCTTGGTATTTTTGCAAAAAAATGTTATGCCATGTTATATAAGGCTGAATTTTTTTGTACTTTGCCGGTGCCTTGACATTATTCTTTCATTCATACTGCCCAGTGCTCCCTCTTTCTCCGAATCCCACTGGGGTCTCTGTTTCGCTCTCAAAGGTCAACCATTTATAACAGGAAATAGACCATGTCCAAGCCAGAGGAAACACGCCATGCAGACATCCAGGCACAATATTTGCTTTTGATGGAGTGCTTTATGGTTTGGTATACAGTTTGTGTGTGTTTTAATGGAGGTGGTTGCTGTATTGATTTCCCTGGCCTGAGGTCAGTAATGGCTGACGGTTGAACGTCTCAGTGGGTGTGACTGCACCTGTACATACAGACAGCAGAAACCTATTGCCTGACCACTCTCTCCTTCCTGTATAGGAATGTGTTTGTACATACAAGGCCTAACAGAGAACTTGTGGATCATTATTGTATTAGAGTGTGTCAAGTGCCCTGCAGGACGCAGATTTGCGACAGAATCAGTTTGGGCAAAGAGAGAGAATTTTTTTAAAATTATTTTCTCCTTGTTTCACAGACTAGGCTTAAGCTAGTCCTAGACTAAAATGCATGTTTGAGCTGTTTTAACTGAAAGCAACTTGCACTGACATACCTTAAAATATGTCAGTGCCATTGTTTTGTCTCAAGATGCACACCAGTAATGTTGTTTTCCCCCCTAAGGAACGTTTATAAATTAAATGTCTTAATTTATCTAAGGCCTACTCCTGGCTTAATCTAAACCCTATCTGTGAAACCAGTCCTCTAATTTGTCACAAAGAAGCTTATCATTATATACAAACACACACGTCTACTTCCTGTTTGATTTTGCTAGTCTGTGTGTGGTGTCTTTGGCTGAGATAAGAGCCCTGGATGGTGACAGTTTCCTTTTTGTTTTGTTTTTCAATCTATGCCTCTAAATATCTAAATATCTCTTTTCACTGGGTTTTTTGAAACAAGATATGTAACAAGCTAATCTGGGGCTGTTTGTGTGTGTATATAAGCAGGAACATGAAACATAGGAAGCCTGTAAAAAAAGAAAAATTACAAATGAGATGTTTTTAATATGAGATTTTTTTCTAAAACCAGTTCCCCTAGACAGAAATGCGATTAAATGAAGATCAAATGGAGTCTTTCTTGTTTCCTGCTTCTCAGATTTTTTCAAAATTTCACATGTACATTACCTTTCAAAAGTTAATTAAAAAATATATATTACTTTTATTCAGCAAAGATACATTAAATTGAACAAAAGTGGCAGAAAAGAGATTTATAATGTTGCAAAAACTTTGTTTCAAATAAATGCTGTTCTTTTTAACTTAAAAGTTATTTATTTCTTTATCTGTTATTATCCATTACTTATCTAACTTATCTATTTATCAAACAAAAACAAAATTAGTTGCATAACTGTTTTCAAAATTGATAAGAACTTTTTCTTGAGCACCGAATTAGCATAATAGAATGATTTCTGAAGGATCAAAATCTGAGATTAGTTTGTGACAGAACTTCAGATGGGCTACAAGATACCAATGTCTGCAATTAAAAAACAAAGATTTCAGTATGAACTAGGGTATGTGTCAGTTATTGGTTGATATTATTATTTTTTTTTTTAATGTATCACATTGGTCAATAATACTTAGTCATGAGCTTAAAGGATTCGTTTACTTTAAAACGAAAATTACCCCAAGCTTTACTCGCCCTCAGTCCATCCTAGGTGTATATAATTTTCTTCTTTCTGATAAACAAAATCTTAGATATATTAATAAATATCCTGATGCATCCGAGCTTTATAATGGCAGTGAGTGATACCAAGGAGTATGAGCTGAAGAAAGTGTCTCCATCCACATCTATCCATCATAAACGTACTCCACACGGCTCTGGGGGGTTAATAAAGGCCTTCTGAAGTGAAGCAATGCGTTTGTGTAAAAAAAAAAAAAAATTAACAAGTTATGAAGTAAAATATCTAGCTTCCGCCAGACCATCATCAGTATTCAAATATATCTCAAATTACGAAAAAAAATGGAACTGGTGTCGTATCAGTTAAGCTTTTTCCATAAGTTGAATAGGGAAGACGTAGGACGTAGCGTAAGCTTTTTGAACTGTGAGAGTTTTACATTTTCTTCGTAAGTTAAATACAGAAGGAGGTCTGGCAGAAGCTAGATATTTTACTTCATAACTTGTTAAATATGGATTTTTTTATTTTTTTTATTTATCTGCATCAGTGCACATTCATTTTAAAGCTCTGTTCTTACTGTATAGCAACAATTGCCTCATATGTTTCCTTTGTTGTCTTCTCATTTGGGTATCAAAAACCATATAACTAAATTTGGTAGGATGAAGCCACCCGCTACTCAGGCAATTACACACCCCTTCAATTCTAGGTGCCACTTTAATAAGTTAATTTACATTTTCACAAATAACTCTGGAAGTCTGGTATCAAAAAGCATCAACAGGATTAAAACTTTTGATTATTTAAATTATATTCACACATGGGCTTCAACTTTAATGTTTTCTGCTATCGGCTATATTATTTTAAGAAATTTTAGATGAAATATCTATTGATATTCAAATGGAACAGAACTGCTGCCAATAAAACTGCTGAGCTATAGAAGAGCAGTAAAACGTTCCTCTGGGAAGAGATTCTGGGAATGGTGTGCATTCATCGTAATGTTCAAACGGACACACACACACAAATGTTTGACACTCTTCCAAATGACGAATGCTTTTCCTTCTCTATATTTAGACTTTTACATACACTGTCCTGACTGCATTATAACTGGCACAGATAAGCCCGGGTTCCTCCGAGACATACCGCACCACTTATTACTGCCAAGGACGTATGCTGTGTGTGTGTGACAGTGTGAAAGAAATATCCAGGCCACACTAGTACGCATTACAGATTCATGGTTACCTACATTCTCACCACCATGTTGTATGTACAAGTTCAAGTTCCAGTGTACAAGTTCCCACATAGAATCTGACTGTGTGTTTCCCTTTTTGCTTTTTCATCCTTTAAGCCACTCCTTTCTGTCTGTCCTTTAATCAGCCCATCTTCATCTCACATACTCTCAACGTCCTGTCATTTCTACTGCGCTCTATATTTTCCATCTTCTTCTCTGTAGCTGGCACATTATCCGTTCATCCATTCACTCACCCTCCAGAGCTCCCTTTCTTCTCTCTCCCTCATTCTCTATTTCTTCCATCTATGTTCCCTCAGGGGTCTCATTTCCATCCGAGTAACTGCCAATAGCTGATCAGTTTCTTCCACCCCCTCGATCCAACCTTCATCCTTTCTTTCCACATCCTTCTATCTCTGTTTATCTCTCTCTCTTTCTGTAGGAATGCTGTTCATCAGTGTTTACTGCACCGCTATACAGGAGTTATGAACTTGTGAATTGTTTGTGATGAAAAAGATAAGCGGCACAAAATATATAATATATTGACAATAAACTAGTTAACACAATGTTCTATTGATTTGTCCTAGCTAACTGCACAGATAAAGGAAATAAAACGTGAAAAAATCACTTGACTAGTGAGATTCTTTGTAATGAATCAGTAAAAGTTGGTGAATCAGTCTGAATAAAGCACAGGAGTCATTGTTCTGAATTTTGAACTGAATTGACTGAGAAAGAGACTGAGCGGGACAAAATATATGATATCATGAACATGGAGTATTTGAAAGCCATGGAAGGCACTTAGCTTTAAGATGAATGTGATAAAGGAGAGGTAGAGGAGGCAGTTCTTTCCACTGATCAGTCCCTGGCAGTTGGTGGAGATGTTTTGATGAGGTGCCGCTTTACTCCCTTGAGGCTAATTCAACGAAATGACGCACATAGATGAAAGGCAACACCTCACAACACATCTGGAGAGTGTGTGTTTGTGTGTGTTTACTCAAGCTCACCTTGTGAATGTTCTTGATTCCCTGTGTGGTTCCTCATAAGGTTTGTGAGATTCAAAAACACTGCCTGGTAATTGTGCTGGGAATCAGAGAGTCTTTAGCATATTTGCAAGTAAGCTTAAGTGCATGTGCAAGTTTTTATGGTGAATCACTTTATCATTAAATATGCTTGTTTGCAGTTTGATTTAATGTGCATCTTCAGTAAGTGGTCCCAAAAATTTTGTTACCTAATGCGATGACATTCATGCATCATGCAGTGACCATGTACTTTTTGGGGGGTTGCATGTTAGAGATGTTGTACAGTAAGTGTTAAAGGGTTAGTTCACCCAAAAATGAAATTTCCGTCATTAATTACTCACCCTGATGTCATTCCATACCCGTAAGATCTTTGTTCATCTTCAGAACACAAATTAAGATATTTTTGATGTCTCCCATAGAAAGCAATGTAATTACCGTCATTCAAGGTCCAGAAAAGTAGTAAAATCATTGTTAAAATAGTCCATGTGACTACAGTGGTTCAACCTTAATGTTAATGACAAGAATACTTTTTGTGTGGAAAAACAAAACAAAAATAACTTTATTCAACAATATCTTCTGACATTCTCCTACACTGTTTGCGTCCAGTGCTTCCAGGTTCTACGTCCGAACACCGGCTCATTATTGACCTCTGTAGTCATGTTGACTATTTTAATGATGTTTTTACAACTTTTCTGGACCTTGAATGACGTTAATTATGTTGCTTTCTATGGGAGATTTCAGGATTTCTTCATAAATATCTTAATTTATGTTCCACAGATGAACGAAGGTCTTACGGGTGAGTAATTAATGACAGAAATTTCATTTTTAGGTGAACTAACCCTTTAAAGGTTATTCTATTTCATATTTAACATATCATTTATAGTCTTTTTTTTTTAAAGGCAGCAGCAAATTTGACCAAAGCCAAACTTCTTTTCACCTATTCCAGATAAAGAAAACTATAAACAAGGAATTGACTTGCCTGCTAGAACACAGCACATTCTCCCACAGACAGAGTCTAGTTTTAGATCTGGACACAGCTGGATAATTGAAAGTATGAAATGACGTCATCTCTGTTTTTGACATTAAAGGGATAGTTCACCCAAAAATGAAAATTTTGTCATTATTTACTCACCCTCATGTTGTTCCAAACCTGTATGAGTTTCTTTCTTCTGTTGAACACAAAAGAAGATATCTTGAAGAATGTTGGTAACCAGACAGTTGATGGGCCCTGTTGACTTCCATAGTATTTTTTTCCTACTGTGGAAGTCATTGGGTGCCGTCAAGTGTCTGGTTACCAACATTCTTTAAAATATCATCTTTTTTTAGTTCATTTTTGGGTGATCTTTTTTTACAGTGGTTTTAGCATAGTAATTATAGTTAAATTGATCCTAGTATCTCCAGGTAAACAAAGAAACAAAATAGAAAGAAAGAAAATTAATAAGATATACTATTGCATTTCTAGGTCACTAATCAAATAAGCACATTTGAATAGATAATAATATAATATTAATATGCTAATAATATTATAATTTTTTTTTTTTTAAATTGAATTGAATGAGCATTCAATAAAAAAATAAATAAATAAATAAATAAACATTTTCACTTGTGATCTCAGATATTTGGACCCCACAGTATCAATAAACAGACATGTTCATGTTTGCCACAAGGAAAAATACTCAATAATTAAAACTCAATTTCTGTTCTAATATCAAAGTAGTGCTTAGTATGCAGTGGGGCTATAATTCTCAAGTTAGATGTCACAATCATTAACCACATCCTTTAGCTGCAGGCAGCTCACAAATCAATACCAGAAGTCACAAATCAGTGGGTTCCTTAAGGCTGTGCACATCCCAGTGGAGCTGAGATTTCATATCTGCAGATATATTTTGCTTCCATTATTTAGGATGCATCTAGTTGAGAATTTTAATGAAAATGAATGAAATTGTTAATTTTTTGGTTTCATAACATAATCATGCATCGCAAGAACTGAGAGATGATTATAAAATTGGATTGTGATGATGAATGATGTACCAAAATCACACACCTTTGGCAAGATTTGTTGATCTCTAAACACTGTGTGTGTGTGTTTGTGTGTTGCAGCTGGCTCAGGATGAAGGAAGTCCAGTGCGGGGTTTTGCTGTTGTGGAGTATGAGACGGCGGAGCAGGCTGAAGCCATGCTGCTAGAGATGGACAGACAGCTGATCCAGGGTCAGGAGATACGTCTGTCACTCTGTCCCCCAGGAACCTCTGGACGCAGCACTCTCGCCGCCCTCATCGCTGCTCAGGGTGTGGTGAGTGACGTGCACATTCACAGGGGACAAGTGACATGGTCTTTATCGTCACATAGCAGGCAAAGAGAGCGTTTCCCACATATTCACGCAGGAGCATTAACGCACACACGTGCACGTGTGAAACAGCAGTGGTGACAGTTTAATTACAGTATTCATACAAACCCTGCTGTTTCAGACATCTCCAGACCTCCGCTGCATTTCCGAGGCCTGAAATAAACTGCACGGCTATTTTCATCATGCTGGACAGATCCACATAAACCAGCAGCCTGTCTAAAACAACGCTGTCCTGAAGACACTGTCAGTGGTGTTGAGCATTAACTGATGTTCTTCAACACAATGGTTTTGCTTCGGGACTCAGATTGTCTTTATAGTTTGAGTGTTTGGTTTCTAAACATTTCTTTAATTTTGTTGGTTTCATGCTCTCGGCACCCAGTAATTCAGTGCGTAATACACATTGTGGTAGACATAAACCATGTTTATTCTTGATGCAGGTGAATCTGTATTTAATGCAGTCTGGTTTACATTTTCGTATAATCCTTGAGTAAGATAGAAGTAAGCTTACAGTTTGCTGTTCATGATAAAGAGATAAAGAGATTTTACTTGAGCCCTAAATTCCCACCTTGGACTTCTTAATAAAGTCACATACAGTAATACAATATATATATATATATATATATATATATACAGGGCCTAAAATGAACACTCACCAAGTGTCAAATGCGAGTAAAATTCGGCGTCGACGAGTGAATGAAACGGTGTCAGTTGCCAATTGGCCAGTAACAATTTTTTAAATTCTAACAATGCAATGTTGTGACAACTTGAACGTGAACAAACGTGAACAAACGTGAACTACGCTCTGTTCAGTTGACGGATCAGTGCTTCATCATCACGAAAGTTTCAGCCTTTCCAATGTAAATATTTAAGTGCTAGAACATGCGAAAGGGAATTTGTTACTCACGCGCTGTGTGGGAGGATTAACATCCGAAGTGCGCGACCTGAAAGCCGCGTCTCTCAGACAGTACACGAAGTTGAGCTCTCTTTCATGCCTTCCTGCGCTTCATTGGACAAATTCAATCAAAATTATGTCAAAAAACGCCCGTCTCTGCGAGTATCCTATTAAACATATTCGGTTATGTCTTAAAGGGTTAGTTCACCCAAAAATGAAATTTCTGTCATTAAGTACTCACCCTTATGTCGTCCCAAACCCGTAAGACCTTCGTTTGTCTTCGGAACACAAATTAAGATATTTTTGATGAAATCTGAGGGTGTCTGATCCACACATAGGCAGCAACGACATTGCACCTTTTGAGGTCCAGAAAGGTACTAAAGACATCGTTAAAACCGGCTAAAAAGTGACTACAGTGGTTCAACCTTGAAGTCAGCATGAAATAAAAATTGACAACTCTTATTTTTTTATAGAATATTGTAGTATTTATTATCAATAATTTATCCGTGCACTTCATTATTTTTTTTTAATTCATGTGGAACCTGATGGAGGACACGCTTAGTCAGTCAGGCTGCGTGTCTACTGGAGCAGAACAAGTGACCAGAGCGTTTTTTAAGATTCGTTCCTATGGAAGTTGAGCGTCACGCAACACAAGAACGTGAAGCTCAACTTCCATCGGAATGAACCAAAAACACTCGCTCCGTGCCAACGGACACGCACAGTCAGTCAGTCAGTCTCTCGTGCGCTCTCTCTCTCACTGTTAAGTGCCTGTTAACCGTCCTCGTCTTCGTCATTCTCAATAAATAAAGTTCTTACAGAAACATGAGGGTGCTCGCAGTGAGTGCGGTGGAGATAAATCCCCCACAACTGACTGCAAAAGGGCATTCAGATCTGCCTCCATTTTGTTAGCAACGCGAAACTTCCGACGATCCAATCAATTCCCGAAGGACGAAATCAAGTCCCGCCCTCTCATTTCAGATGCCATTTCACTCGGATAGACGTCACAGTAGAGAAGAAAAGACAATCGCAACTTCCGCTTCATGTCGACTTTAATATTATGAAGCGACAAAAATAGCAACTTTATTCAACAAATTCATCTGTCCCCTGTCATACTGCTACTCTATTTTCGTTGCAGAGCTTCAGTGTTTATGTCCGAACGGCAGCTCAGTATTGGCCGGCTCTGGTCAGTGAGCAGCACGATGCATGCGTGTGATGCTGAAGCAGGAGCTGGCCAATACTGAGCCCGTGTTCAGACAGAAATGTCATTTTTGGGTGAATTGACCTTTTAAGTGAACGCAAACACAAAACGCATGATCCGTGTGTGCATTCATGCTTAAAGTGACAGCATCCTAATGAGAATTTTCTAGTTTTAAGCCCTGTGTATATCTTGTGTTATATACTACCATTCAAACGTTTGTGTTCGGTAAGATTTTTTCCTCCAGGATTCTTGATGAATTAAAAGTTCAAAACAACAGCATTTATTTGGATTTTTTGTAACAATGTAAAAGTATTTGCTGCCACTTTAATGTGTCTTTGCTACTTAAAACTATTCTTTAAAAAAAAACCTCATTGACCTCAAACTTTATATGCAACACAAGATATGGTAATATATATTATGTTTGGTAGCATTTTATTATTTGTATTTAGCATCCTTTTTTCTCTCTATGTGACAAGCTTATTCACAGACCAATTTTACTGTCTCTTAGCACCACTGAATTCCCAGCCTACACACACATACACAAACACTCAAAATCACTCTGTCATGTTCTTTCATGTCTCAGATAGTGGTTCTCATTGATGTTTTGTTAGAGCATAGATTTTTTTTTTTTTTTTTTTTGTCTGACATTTCAAATGTAACTTTAATTGTGCCCATTTCTTTTTGAATTTGGGACTTAATTCTGTAGACAGATACAGTATATTGTTGGCAGAGCAGGTTGCTACATCCGAACAATGATTGATTTCATTGTTCAACATTCAGCTTTTTGCCTCTGCTGGACAATAAAATATCTGACTACTGTTATCTTTTTACATTTACATTTATGCATTTACCCAGAGTTTTTATCCAAAGTGACTTTCAATAGAGGAGCATAAGCAATTTGTCACAGATTCTCAGTATACAATGGCACATTTATTAGAAAGCTAGATTAGGAAATAGGCTAGAGCAGGGGAGAAATGCAGAGAAGAGAAAGAAGAGGGTTTTTTGTTCTTTTTTTAAAGATGGAATATGTTTAAAGACCCCATGAAATTATTTTATGAAAACAATTTTGGTGTATCCACTTTATTGTGTTGGACATATGTCCTAATGAACCAGGAAAATGAAGTAGATCTTATCCTTCCTTTTTTAAAATATCTAATAGCCTTTTGAGCCAATAGTCAGAGGCTGGTGGTATTATGAGAGGGGACATTCTCATTCTAAATCATTTTATTGTCTGTTTTTCCAGTGAACAATTTAAATACGTATTATTGGCAATTTTGTCAACTTTTAGGGGCATAAAAGCAAATAGATGACCTTAAAGCTAACAGATATGAACCAAAATTGTTTTTTTTTTTTTTTTTTTTTGCAATTTTGATTTCATGAGGTCTTTATTGCAATGCTTTATTTCTCCTCTCCATCCTCCTTTCTCTTTCTCCTCCACTCTCTCTCTCCCCCTTACTTCTCCCTTTTCCTCCGATAAATATCAAGCCAAATAGAGCAAATGCAAGCTGACATTTCTCAGGAAGTCCACCCCTCGGAGCCACAGGCATCTCTGTACTCTGTCTGTATCTGAGACACGCCTACCCACTCATACACAGACCGTGAAGGCACAAGCTTTCCCTTCAGTCTGACGGGCCATTGCTTTTGTGTGTGAGTGTAGTCATATAATTTTAGCACTTGCTTGGGGACTAGCAGGTGTCTGCACTTGTCTTCCTCACTGGTTAGTGCTTTAGGAGCTCATACGCAAAACCGTAAAAAGATACGTGCCTACTGGTTACATATCAGTCATGTTCAATGACTCAGTTATTGTCATATGAGCGTGAATTGAAATAGAGTTTGTTATATAGAGTTTGTTCTGTATAGTTACAGAACTTTATGTAAAAAAACTTTTTAATTGCTACCTTCTAATGTGTAAGTAAGATCAAAGTGGTGCCAAGGTTAAAGTGATTGAATACTTGGAATTTATTTAATAAACAATATCAAGTGGAAACTTGAAATGATTTTTTTTTTTTAATTCAACAAAAAAAATCTAATATAAACGAGTCAAATTGATTTAAACATATGTTTTAATGTAATGTAATGATGAAAACATATTTTAAAGTGTAGATAATCCACCAGATGTTGTTTTTCAATATATGCAGTCAATGTTAATTTATGTTCTTGTTTATTGCTTTTTTAACGCAGTATTTTTTAAGCACAAGTTACATCAAAATCAGCTTAATCCGTTTTTAAACATTTTTACATTGCTTTAAAAATAATAAAAATTATTTTATATAATTATAAATTATAATAATTTATAAAATATCATTACAAACTAAAACTACGACAACACAGTAAAAATATTTTGATATTTTTATGGTATAATATGATACCATTACTTTAATTTTTGATACTTGCTGATAGTGGCACCTGTATTTTCATTGCATTTGTAAATTTTTTTTTATTATTATTATTATAATTTGGGTAGAGAAACCAAAAGAATTTGAGTCATATTATTTGTCTTAATAGTCATTTTCATGCATAATTATGTCTGTTGAAATGTGTTGTACGAGCTGTGATTTTCAATGTTTGTTTCGTCATTCTGTCCTATTTTATCTTTCTTTTTATTGCAGAATGCACATTTAGAGCTTTTCCAGTGCAGCTGTACAGTAATCACTTGACATTTTCCTGTAATGATGTAGGGAGCCACTCATTATACAGAAATCATGTAACATTTAATGTTTTTACTTACATGCAAGATTTAGTTTTAATCCAAATGTGTGATGCCAGTTTTGCTATCACTGCATCCCTAATTTTTTTATATTCCTTCATATTATACCTCTAAAATGCACTGAATTAGTGCTTCATACACTATCTGATCTCTTATTTCGTAATATTTGCTTGATTTATATATCTGTACTGTCAGTTATTTGAGAACTCAAATTTTAGAAAACATTAGATTACAATAAACCACCAGATGTTGTTTCAGCATTTGTGTTTTCAATGAATTTCCTAATGGTATAGAAAATAAAGCATTTGAGCTGTGGTTTATGGCTCTTTGGAAACACACATCAGGAACAGAGCTCTCTGCTAATCCATCTCTGAAGCTCTGGGCAGGGGGCATGATGGGACACGGCCCTGCTTTTGTGTTCCTTATAAAGAGCTAGGCCAACTGTCTCTTTCCAGATACTCCACCCATCTGCTGCTTCACCCAGGGCCATCACCACCATCACATTCCCCTAATTCTTAAATGATTATGTAGATGTCCTCTCATTCCTGAATATGTTGTTGCATCCTTGGCTTCACCCATTCCAGTATGAAAGCACCACAGTGTGTGTGTGTGTGTGTGTGTGTGTGTGTGTGTGTGTGTATAGTTTGTGTGGGTGGGGGAGTAGTAGTCAGCAGATGGAGTTGGAGTGTGGTTGGGATGGATCCACACCTCTAGCAGACATCAGAGATCTAATCAGGGGTTCCACATGTCTGCAAGCGTCTCCCTAATGCCAACAAATACACACAGTCACACATGCTCACTTACTGCTGGGACATAAACATTTGACAAGACATCAAATATGAAAAGGAAACTAAAAAAAAAGAAACCTCTTAACCCTATAAAGCGTACTGAACCATATATGATATGCAAATTTCTAAAGCCTCTAAATTATGAACGTGATAAAAAAAAACTGTTGTACACAATCTATACATGCCTTCTGTCATCTGATTGATAGTTTTACTACTTTTTAGCAAGTAAAGGGCCTTTTAGTATAATTATAAAAATGTCCACCTTCAGGTCATGCTGCACGTGTCTTTTTGCTGTGAAAGCTTCTAAAGTAAGCTTAAAAATAACGTTTATATTGTTAGCAATATTTCAAGATGAACACTTACTGAACTGAAGCAAATTAGAAAAATAATTTTAAAATGTGAAGCTTTTGAGGATCATCATTGTATTGCATTATACTGTATGTTTTGCCCCCCACGATAAAAACTAGAGTGCTTTGATCATAAAACTAAGCATTTAAATATTATCTTACTAAGCTTTTTGGGAATATAAAGTGACATCTGATATTTATATGCATTTTATTTAAATAGTCTGATTTACATTACAATCAGAATTTTATCTTACTTAATTTTTGGCCATATAAATATTAGCTACTGCACCAAGTTGCATATCTTTGCTCAGTTTAGACCTCTGAAAAACAGGTGTTTTTGTAAACTCTATACCATTCATCATACTATATGATATATAATATATTCCATATATCATACTACTGTTTTTGGGTTATAAGAGCCTGAAATGTCAAATATGACACTCAACAAAAACACATACTGTATGCATTTCTTTGAGATTTTTTTTTTTTTTTTTTTTTGTCTAAACATCCTGAAAAATTACTTACTAAACATAAATTTACTTGATATGCAAAATTACTTAAAATAGATGTTTTCAGAAACAATTTAAGTTGACCTTTTTAACCCCAATTAAATTTTTACATTTTCTCGTAGTTAAAATAAAAATGTAACAAAATTTAGTGAGGTTCATGTTTTATTTAGGGGAAAAAATATTAGGGTAAGACTAAAAATTAGACAAAAGCACCATAAATTTATCATAAAAGAAATTCATACAATGTTGTATGAATGTACTATACTCCAAGAGATCTGGAATAAGATTTACAAAGAATAAAAACTTAAATTTAAGTCTATTCCTCACACAAAGCTATGAAATGACTTTGAATTATACACAAGATATAATACACAAGTTGTATAGAACTTTTATGGTGTTTCACTTTTTTATAATGAAAAGTTTGGCCTGGATATTCTTTAAAAAATCACCTTTGTTTCCCACTGAAGAAAATATCCATTTAACTGAAGATACATTTCTTACTTAAAATTATTTTACACAATTTCGATTCCAAGTAAATTATTCTTATTTAAGGATGTTTAGAATTTTTAATGACAAATGTGAGGAAATGTGTTAATAATAATAATTGCTTGGATATGTGTTTTTTTATAAGGCTCTTCTTTATAATAAAAACATGAATTGCTGTTTTATCTTTGTCATATGTGTGTTCTCCTCTAGATGTTGAGCAATAAGAAAGGTTTACTGCCTGAACCCAATCTGGCCCAGTTCCTCAACAGTATGACCAATCCTGCTGCTCTCCAGGTCCTTATGAGACCCTACCCCACCGCCAAACGAGGAGGTAACACTCTCTCTCTGTGCCTCTCTTAAGTGTCTCTTTACTCATTAGCCAAATAATTTATTGAATATTCATGAGTAATACATTTAAGTACTTTTTAAGACAGAACCAAAAATGTTTCCTGTGAGGATTGTCGTTTTTGAGATGAAATATCTCTTATGTCTCTGCATATGTGTATGTGTGTAACAGTGATCACCAGAGCTGTGGATTCTGAGTAGATTTTTCTCTTGATGAAAGCCTAATCATATATTAAAATGAACTTTTCATTGGGTGGGAGAATAAATGAGCTGAGGAAGAAGTGGAGGCCGGAGCTTAAAGAGAACACACAATTACAACACTAAATATAGCACATGATTAAATGTTAAACTTCTCTACCTATTCCGGAGCAACTTGCCATTAGTGCTGAAGCTGGAATTTTGGAATGACGAAATCATGGGCCACTAGTATCGGCCACATACTTTCTGCTGTCCATCTCTCTTACTTGTTTTGTTTCTTTTCACATTATTTACTCTCTTATTTTTCCCCACTCATTTTGTTTATCTAATGGTTTCCCAGCAGGAAAGTTTGGTCGACCTCACAATCTCCCCTTCCTGCGTCCACCGTTGACTGCAGCGTTGCTACAGTTAGGAAAAGCACAGCAGGTACATGTTTTCTGTTGTATCACCTGCAAGACTGACTTAATGCTGAAGAGTGTTTCTTTAATTTTAGGCACTTATGATGCATATCGAAGGGTTGAATTTTATTAAAACTAACATATTTCATTTTTTTTCGTTATAGGAAGGTCACATTAAAGCTTTCTTGAAACTTTTTATAATGCATTTATCATTTATTTGTGCTACTTTCCAAATACCTTTTATATGGGTCATTGACGAATAAGGATTTTAAGTGTAGAAAAAACATAATGGAGATATAATTAATTTTGAAGTTTTATTAAGTGTTAACAATGAGATTATGTGGTTTTTATAATCAATTAACACTGCTTTTATCATTTTTTACAAGATGGACAAAATTTGTCACCAAAAAAGTCATTCGGTTTAACCAAAATTTCGGTTTTACTGAATGACAATTTTGGTTATACCAAATGACGATATTTTCAAAAAATGCTAACAGGCTGATATCTAGCTAGCTAGCTAGTTAGTTTGCTATCTATCTAGCAAAAGAGCAATCAAACATTTTATATTTAGTACAAGTTTTTAAAATATTACAATGTTTTCCATGTTTTATAGCGGTTGTAGCAAGTGAAAACATACATTTTTCAAATAGTTAAGAGAGAATTAGTAACTTTGCTTCACTACCATGTGGTCCTTTCTCCTTTTCAGGTGTCTGAATGATGGCACATCCTGTCACGTGATACTGACCGCATGATTTGATCCAAAATGGTCCCTTTATATTGGTTACTCCGAATGACATCAATGAAATTCATTTTTCCGGACATTCTTTCTCATAACAAAGCAATGACTTCTACACATAATTTTAAAACCATTTTGCACTATGTTGATATATGATGTTATAAAATCATGCCAGAAAAAAATACATATACATACATTTATTACATTTCAAGATATTTTAATCACAAATGAAATGGCTATATTGGATGGTTAAACCGAATGACTTTTTGACACTTCAAAAATCTTTAAAATACCCTTATATGTAGCAAAATATAATTAAAACCTTTTGGATTCAATAAGAGAGATCTAGTTGTACTACCTTACATACTTTGGATGTCATATCTTTGTTTTTTATTACTATTAAGGCCTTTGGACAAAAAAAAATCACCCGTCACGTCATTGACCCATATATAGATTTAATTTTTACCAATGACCCAGACTTGAAATATTTAACTGTGATAATCCATCATAAAAAAGTATAAATTATTACTTTTTTTTAGGTCTATAATAATATAAACAAATAATGTAATAAACATAAACCATTTCATTATTTACATTTTTGAAAATGTATTAATATTTTTTTTTAAATATGACTGTCACTGAGACCTCATTTCCACCACAATGAACAATTTTGTTGATTGTGGTTGTCAAAGTTGTTTTCAAGTGTTAATGTACTAGTTTACCAACAATACGGGTGAAGTACATGCTTGAAATGAGAAGGTAAATGTCACTTGTGGACAGAATATTTACAATTTTTCAAAATTAATTTTAATTTTATCTATATAGATTATATAAATTCTACCAATGAAATTAGCTTTAGCAACACAAAGGAGTATGCCATTTTATTTCAAAAATATTTCAGATGTCATTTCCATTATTGTTATTTCCACCACCAAATGAATAGTGATGTGAGGAAATGACATTAGTTCATGACGGTTCAGGGAGAGAAGAAAATGTCAAAATGACGGAATTCTCCTGTGACGTATGCATATCTACTGTTGGACATTTTAAATAGATGGTTTAAACTTCTGAGAGTGTGAAAGGTTTATTTTAAGGGAGATTCCTGTCAAAAAGTCCAAAGGTGCTTATAGTTAAAGAAACACCCTAAAGAAATAAAGTTGCCGCTGATCATGGATAAGAAGGTACAGCAAAGAACACTTTAGAGGGAAATATGTTATGATGAATAGGCACTTACTTCACAGATAAATAGAAAAGCATAAAGAAGCATGTTTAGCAATCTATCTCTCTCTCTTTCTTTCATGCAGAGTGCCATTCTTGGAAACGGTCTTGTTCTACAGAATCTTCTTCACATGCAGATGGCCCAACAACAGCTTTTACAGATCAAAGACAAGCAAATCACTAATGTGAGGGTCTGTGTGTGTGTTGACATGTTTCAACATAACTATAACAACAGAAATACATCACCACAGTACACTTACCAGCTAAAATAATGCATGTTATACAACAACAATCTGAAATTGTGTTCATAGTTCTTTTTTTGCAAGGATATTATTGGTCTGCATGAAATTCTTTTGCAAATAATGAGAAAACTGCAGTATTTGTTCAGAAAAGCATTATTTATATTTATTTTTATGTAGAAGTATTAGAACCATACATCCAGCTGGCATTTTTAATGCAAATTTGAGGTTCTGGTTAAAGAATAATAATACCATCCGTTGCCGGAAAATTTACATGAAAAAATAGAGCAATAATTCATGCAATTCATGCAATAATAACGCTGACATAAATCTCCTTTAATGCATGTTTGTGTTTTGTCTTGGAGTGTGTATTTTTGTAGCCATAATATCATCTGTGTGTACTTCATCTTTCACTTGCCACATGACCCTATTATGGCCTGACTGCTTTCTTCTCTTTTTCATCGCTCTCTCATTTCCTCTCAGGTCCAGGGTCTTTTAGGTGACCCCTCCCGGCTGCTCCTGCAGAAAGTTCTGGGTCTTCGAACTCCAACACCGGTTTCTCTGGGGAAGGGGTTGTTGGGAGATTCTCCCACAGGTGAGAGCTTCTGGTTGGGCGGTCAACCTTGCATGCCTGGTACAGAGGTCTCATTCGCCACTGCAGGGAAAGACATTTGCATTGCAAATCCTCAAACTGTTTGAAAGCCCCATTATAAGCAGTGCGAGACAGCCGCCTCAATTAGTATTTCTTCCTTTGTGCTTTCATACAGACGTGTGTCTGTTTGTGTGTGCAAAGTCTGGTATAGGCATTCATCAAAGCATTAAACACCTTTGAAGAGTATGCCTTTGTGCAGGGTCATTTCTATTTGAATATCAGTGCCATGCAGGTGTTACAATGAGGTAGAAATTGAAATACTTTTCCAAAGTATGAACTATATGCATTGGGTACTAAATCTTTTTTTTACTACAGAAGTTTAACAGAGTTCTTTGGTTTGTAGAGTTGGGCCAAGACTCCTCTCCGGTCACATCCCACGGGGGAAACTCTGGGGCTGGAATGGTGTCACATGTACCTGGACGTTCACATGCGAGTTCCATCACTGAACAGAATGGAGTCACTGCGACATGCCTGGCTCCGGAGAAACAGCCTGCTCCACCAGGAACCACAGGGGGATCTGTAAGCTCCCAAACACAGCTTCAAAACTTTCTCCCTGGGATTAACACACCAAGTCTGGGACATTTGCTGGGGAGCACAACACACAAAGCTCCAGCCAACCACCACAGTTCAAGTGTCCAGACTAGTACTGCTGTCACAGTAAGCCTTGTTATTTTTTTGTTTGTTTTGTTTTGTTTTTGCTTCTCCAATTTCTCACCTCAAGACAAAAATGATGAAATCTGACACATTTCAGAGCTTTAATTCACTCAGGCTTTAAAATTTTGTCATCATTTACTCACGTTTGTGTTGTTCCAAACCCATATCACTTTCTCTCTTCCGAAGAACATAAAAGGAAAAACTTTGATGAATCTTTATGCTGCCCTTTTCCATAAGCTCAGTTAAGCTCAGACCGACCCTTAAGGCTACAAGGAGTTTTATAAAACAGTTACTGCATAATAAAATTATATAATTTATTATGCAAGGGATAATAAAATGTACATTATCGAGGTTGTTATCACAGAATAAACTCTGACAGGGTGATTAGGATGATCAGGTGTTCAGGGTCTTGAAGGGGTTTATTTTGCGATAACAACCGGATTATGTACGTTATCAAGCTTATTACATGACTACTACACAAACACAAAATACTGAGTGCAAAACATTTAAAGGATAAAGTAGTCATACCACCTATTTGAGGCCAAACATTTGTGAAATTTTACCTGTTTATTATCTTATTATCCATTACAGTGTACAAAACAATCGTCCTGGTAAGATGATCACAGTAACAATATTACAGCACTATTAATACTGTCCGACGGTTGTTATCGGAGAGTAACACACTTCGGAATGCTATAGCTTCGTAGCTATATGTGGGCACACAGTTTTTTCTGTCATTTGGCCAAAATCTCATCAAAAGATGAAGTGCTTCACACAGGCTATTTATGACAGCATTGGCTATGACTTGACGATAAATGCTAGACTAAGACACTCTTCTCCTCTCCTCAAATACATAAAACAGTAGCCTTTATATCAAAGAATCAGTTCTTTATTTGCCCTTGGATTGCAAACAAGCAGAGATGGCACATCATTCATTCATTCATTCATAGAGGCGGGGTGGAGTTCTGAGGTTTTACAGACAGTTTGAGGATTCAGTGGAGATACAAGGTTTAGTCACATGCTCTTTATATATTATATATATATATATATATATATATATATATATATATATATAAACAACATAAAGTAGTACCAGAAGTTTTTTTGTTTTGTTTTTTTTACACTTTGAACGCTGAATACAAACACACACACACACACTGTCTGAAGTGCCTCTGTCAACCTCCTAGAACTCCATTTCCATTGTTCTGTCTGGAGGTGTCTTTATTCAGACATAAGCACTCAGCCACCTAGCAGAGCTCAGTGCAGATGCTGACAGAGTTCTGAGCCCTAATGACAGGCCACTAGTGCTGCAGGCTCTGATTACTCACTGCATTACTCTACACAGGCTAATGGAGAGCTCTGTCTTCTTTGTGACTGTATTAGAGATAACTGCCAGACTCTGTGCCAGTACTTTTCCATGTCATCCCTGCTTTTGGATTGCTGTTTATTTGTGAAATCTGTGAAAGAAAAAGCAAAGATGCTTTAAAGGAATGCCTGTCTTTCTTCTGTGGAGAAGAAAAGGGAGATGTTTAGAAGAATGTCTGAGCTATCGTATGGATTCTAAAGGCCATGAGATGTATGAACTACTTTTATAATGCGTTTTTCCTTTTTTGATCTTAACAATGTGAAACACCATCTATTTCTGATGTATTGAAAAACATGGATTAGTAATTATGACAGAATGTTCAGTTTAGGTTATGTGTGTGTATATATTTAGGGGAGTGCGATATCACGATTTTTGATCTGTCCTCTGTCCCAACATACTGTACAACTCGACGTACAGTGCTTAATAAATTTATTAGACCACCACCCAATGTAAGGTTTGTACCACAGCTGCCCTAAACTAACAGTATTGGTGATTACCAAAATAATTTTTTATGTTTCTGTAATGGTTAATCCACACAAGTATGTGTAAGCTCTTTAGTCACAGTAGTGTTTTTAATGCTAAAATATAATTATTGGGATTTAATGGATACAAAGATAGATCGCACAAAAGTTTAATCAAAAGCAAGTCTTTGGGAACAACTAGAAACTATTTGGAAGTCAATAACAACAGAGACTGTGGAAAAAGTACATAAAAATGAGCATGAGCGGTACATTAGTGGAGCACTGTATTTATTTACCAATAACATATATAATATTAAATAATAATACAATATACAATGATATGTAATACATTATAAAATGGATGGTTCTGGTCCTTGATGCTGATCGGTCAGTAGCTGTGTTTATTTACTATATCACCATGTCCTAACCAGACAATGCAATAAGACTCCAGCAACAAGAAATTTGCCTGACACTACTATGAGAAGCGACAAAATCAAAAATCACAGCCAATCAGAAGAGCTTGTGGGCGGAGTCTTTCTGCAAGAGAGACTGCTGTATTGTGAATTGCTTACATAATTTAAATTAGAATTTATAACCAATTTTCACAAATCCCTGTCCTGTAAAATCAGTCCCCACTCTACATTATTTCTCGCTGAATAGTCAGTTTCACTTGAAAATACATCACACTGCAGAAATTAAATATATTGCGAAAGATGTTTCATGTTATCTTTATAGTTGTATGCTCAAATTTGAAGACGTAACGGAAATTTCAGTCTCACTGTATGGTCTATATATGAGCAACTCAGTGATGTGCCAAAATTAGCACCCAAAAAACTGTAGCATATTGTGTTGTTGCTCTTCTCAACCTGTCTCTCTCGCTTGCTTTATCTCTTTCTGTAGAGTCAGTCCAGTTGTCAGACGTCTCTGTTGGGAGACCCTCCTAAAGAAGTGAAGTTGCCTTCCAACCCATATCTAAACCTGGCTAGCGTGCTTCCTGGAGTGGTACTACAAGGTACGTGCACGATCAGAACAGCACACACTGAAGATGACTCACTTCTGCCAGACCTTGGAATGTATCTCTGCTCTGTCAGCTCTCTATTTTCAACTATAATATTTACAGTGTACGACTGTCTTGTCTCTCCCTGCTCAAGGCCACAGCCAGATGGGCTGCAGCCCACACCAGCAGAGAAGATAAAGACTGTCTGTATGAGAGATGTTCTAAATGGGTGTCCCTGAGCAGGCCATGATTTACATCAGTATTTTTGTGTCTCCTTTAGCACCTTGCAACAGTAAACCTCAGACTGTGCAGGCACACACTGGGACATACAGTGCAGTCCTGCCACCTAACACCCACCCTCCCAGTCAATACAGCGCAGAGACCACTCCTGCAGAATACAGTCACCAATACACTCAGCAATACACACAGGTAACTACAACACCTGCAATACACATGTGAAAATGCACACAGGTAAACATACACATGCACACACATCAAGTGAACAAAAGTGACAGTAAAGGCATTTATAATGTCACAAAAGGTTGAAAAACGCATTCATCAAAATGTTCAAAACATTAAATGCATAGCAACTTTAATGAAACACTATGTACTGTAATAACTACTAAACAAGATTCGTCACCTCTCTTTTCTTTTTGCATGATATGCTTCTCTTGGATATGACTTTCTTCTTTCAGCCGAACACAATCGGAGTTATACTAAAAATATCCTGGCTCTTCCAAGCTTTATAATGGGAGTGATTTTAGGATGAGATTTTGAAGCCCAAAAAAGTGCATCCATCGATCATAAAACGTACTCCACGTGGCTCCGTGGGGTTAATAAATGCCTTAGACATTCTACGCTACGCCATGACGTACTACACTATGTCCTACATTATAACACGTAGTACACAATGACATGACGCTTTTTAGACGCAAGACAAATGCGCATGGCTGTCGCGCCAGAAGCTCGTTATTTTACTTCATAATGTTTTAAATAAGGATATTTGTCTTACACAAACGCATCGATTTGCTTCAGAAAGCCTTTCCCAGCAAACATTTGGACGTTTAATGACAGTTGAAAAGATGTCCTTCCAACACGTCCCGTCATGGTTAAAAAATAGTTCCAAAATGAAAATTGAACGGACGTCTTAGACGTTATCTTATTAATTAATTAATTAATTAAGCATTATATATTGAACTACATGTACACTAGTCAAAGTAGCAATTATACATGTAACCCCAGAGAATTGTAGACATGTATAAACATATCTAAATGCATTTTTAGGAAATGTTCTGTGTTACATATTTTTACCAATTTATGCCGTCCTACCGCGACCAGGGACACGATGTTGCCGTTGGATCAATGTTTGTTGGGTTATTAACCACACGAAGCCACATGGAGTACGTTGTATGAAATGGATGCAATACAATTGGACATAAAAATATGCATTGATCAAGTCATTGATCCATTAGCAAAACGTTCTTAGAATATATTTTTGTTAGCTGGATAACAGTCACATACAAAAAGCAACATCACTGGCACATTTGCAGTCACTGTTTTTGTTGTTGTTGTTTTTGTTTTCGATGGTGTTAGGATTGTGATCCTGGGATCTTGTGTATCAGATGAAAGTATTTGACCATTGTGGAATACAGACATTGACAGTCAGGGAAAGGAAGAAACCCCAGCGTTCACTGCAACGATCAATCAGTCTCGCTCTTAGCCCACGCTCTCAAGTCTTTTCTCCCCCGTTATACCCCCACAATTCCTCTCTCTAACACAGGTTTCCACTGAGCCCCAGATTTGACAGCGAAAGCCAGGGAGAGCGAGAGGAATGAGAACGAAAACGATTCTGCCATATGCTCAGCTGCACAATAGAGATAGATGGGTCTATACGGAATAAAGAAAATGAATGTTCAAAACAGAACAAAAAGAGTTCCATCAGAATGGAGCTGTGGTGCACCGCCGTGTCCTAGGCAGAGTTAGCAAATGATAAAACTTACTTTCATTTAAATCAGATTTTTTGTTTTTGGTCCCAACTGAGCTTTTTGTTTATTGCTTGGTTTATATTTCTGCTTCGTTGCACACTGTAACCCTCACAGTAAAATCTCATTGGCCCTAAGCCCCATTTCACATTAAGCATCAAATATCTTCTGATATCCATGACTGGAGTGACAAATCGCTGCTCACTTGAAACTTGTCAGATCATACCTAGTTTGGACCAAGGAGGTCTGTTACAAGCTGACTGTCAGCAGCTGGCTCGGCTGGTCCAAAACCCCCTGATGTATGTGATTTAAATGCCATCTTCGCTCATGGACACTGGGCATAGACATTTTTGAGCCAATCACCTGAGCAATAAATGCCACATGACTAATTACTCAGAAAGATGACATTATGTCAAATGCTGATTAGCTGATAGCACCACATGGCACACAGTCACAAGCCCTTCACTAGTGACTATCCTGAAATTTTCGGGCAGCAAATAGGTGCCCTACAAAAGCCCTACAAAAGATTAGTTTAAGTAATTTTAGTTAGTTGCTAAGGCAACATTTCTAATTATCATTTTTTTAGTTTAAGTTTTTGATCTAATATTTATATTTTATGTCAGCTTTATTTCAATTAGTTTTTGATAGTCTTAGTAATAGTTTAATCGTTTTAATTAGTTTTAATAGTTTTTGTTAACAATAACACTGATGGTGTAGTTATGTCATCTACCAGCAGGGGCTAACTCCCCCAAGCTAACCAGCCAAACCCAAACCCCAGGTTAGGACACAGTGCTATCCCGGAGATGCAAATTTCGAATCCACCCTGTGTCACCTTCCGATTATCATTTCCCCTTCTTTTCCCCCAATAATATCCTGCCTTTCTGCACTATTCTGTCAAAAAGTTGTCAAATTAAATACAAATCAGAATGTAAGGATTTCAGCAGATGCAAAGGAGAGGAATATGTGCTCCAGGAGAGGATGGGAGGGAAGGAGAAAGAGTTGCAGTCCTCCCACAGTCTCTCAGATTCCTGCCAGTGTCTTTAGGGTGATCCCCTACTCATTCTCTGGTGGAGAGTTTGGATGGGAAGGAAATTTAGTAGGATTAAATGGCTTAAATGTGGGTCTCCCTCTCATTACTGCCGGCGTTCCTATGACAATACGAGAAGGAGTGGGTGAGAGTTGGAGGGAGAGAAGGGGGAGCGAGAGATGCAGAGGGGAAAGACAGGAGGGAAGAGGAAGATTGGCTGTGAGTTGTCTGTCCCATCTGGTCGCACACTCCCACACACTTCACCAGCTTTAGTGAAATGAGACAGTGAGCTTCACGCTGTAGGTGTCCAGAGAGAAAGAGAGCAGGGAATGGTGAAAGGACTGATGGGAAGGAGATGAGAAGGAAGAATTATACTAAGGGAATGGTGGAAGAGAAAGCTAGCAAAAAAGATTAGGCCACAAGGTTAGACAGATGGAGAGAAGAGAGGAAGACGAAAAGAGGAAGCAGCTCAGGAGATGTAGCCTAGCAGGCATCTGATGGCAAAAAAATACAATGTAGTCAGTGTCATGTAGAGTCAAGTAGCCAGACTTTTGACTTTCGGCATTAAGTCTAGTCCACTTTGATGCTTATTCTGTCCAAGGTTCACCCCCTTAGAGAGGAATAAGTTGTCTGATCTACATGTAAAGCAGGGGTAGCCAACCCTGCTCTTGGAGTGCTGTGCTCCTGCAGACTTCAGTTCCAACCTTGCTCCTACACACTGTTCCAATTTTAGGTGTGTTAAATAGAGTTGGAGTTAAACTCTGCAGGATGGTAGCCCTTCAGGAGCAAGCCTGGCTACCCCTGGTGTAAGGGACCTATAGAAGCCATGGGTCAATCTAAAATCAGATACAAACCTGGCATTGGGATATCTAGTTTAGTTTCTAGTTTCTCCTACAAAACTCAATGTGTTTAAAAGATGCAATGTCATGTACCATGAATCCCCAATCTTCTTGCTCAAAAGACTTCATTTTGACTTTGACGTTAGTGGTTCCTGGTATGAGACCAGCATTGAATAAATAGAACTTTCTTTTCAGTGGTGAAAATGTGCAGAATGGCTCCAGATTGGGCATAAGGGCATCAATGGAGTGCTCTGTACCTTGTAAGCACACATTTTTTTGCCTGATAGACTCCAATAAAATCCAATAAAGCCAGAAAGTGATTGCCATTTTGTATGCAATATGCAGAGAATAGTCAGTGAATAGGCTGGGTATGCCATCTGAGGCTGCGACTAGAGTCAGTGAGACATGTCAGTAAGGGCCCAGACACACCAAACCGACATCAAAGAACTAGCAGCGACAAAAGCTGACTGTGGTGTCGCTTCACATCATCTGCGTCTGGGCCAAAAAGTTGCACTTGAAAGGAAATAACTCGCTTTTCCGGAAAGTTCGCTTTGGCTAGCTGTTTCGAACTCCTGAATTGAACTTTGTTTTGGCCTGATGTTGTTCAAAATGACCTCACACCAGTTTGTTCTTTGATTTCCCTTGCATTATATCAGGGCCTCAAGATGTGGTTGATCCTCATATAGATACCTGTTATAGCCGTGTCTGACTGTATTCTGTTCTGTTAGTTCTGATCTGTGTCTCTGTGTTACAGGAGGCCATGCAGCAGTGGTATCAACACTACCAAGCACAGACCTACGGCAATACAAGCCAAGAGACGGCTGCAGTTACTGAATGCACAAAAGAGCAACCTCAGGTAAGCACACACATACACAGGTCGTTTTTGACTTGTGCGAAAAAGAGTTAATGCGAATAATGGGAGATGGAAACACATTTGCCGAATAAATTCTGATGTAGCGAACATTAAACCCACTTGACTAATCGACTGTTTCTGCTGATGGTGTTTTATTTATTGTTGGTTACTAGGTTACCTATACCATAGGTGCCGATTTATGTTTTTGCTGGTGGGTGCCGACACTCCGTCATCTTTCTCGCTGTGCGATTATGCACCTGATGATTTCATTTCACAAAAGTTATTCGTGTCTCGCGAAGAGAAAAACACAGACTGCAAATACATTGAGACTAGCATGGAATTTTGTCACTCAAACCACTGCTTCTTGCTTCTTCTGATTGCTGCCAATAACTGCTGGTCTAGGATCAGTTTTCTCCGTAATAATATCATATGGTTTGGCAAATGATCCAGTGTGTAAGGTTTCTATTTACAGTACAATGTGTTTTGCAGTGTTGAGCAATGTAGCCAATCACAAACATATCTGTTGATTTCTTGAACTCAGTGGCCAATCAGGGGTGTTTAAGTTAGCACTGAGTGTGAGTGGATTTTGAGTTCTCCACACCTGCAAAATCCTCTCATTATAACAAAATAAATACAGTGTAAATATTATGTAAATAATATTTCATTTTGCAGTCAACTTTGTTTATTATAACAGAACTTTGTGAGATCACAATGAACTAAGATGAGGGAGCGCTGTGTGCTTTCTGTCATGCCAAATCATGCAATCAGTATGCTTGCTTTTCTGTTAAAATTAACAGTGGTTTGTGAACATAGACTCTTTTCTCAATCATTTTTTATTTTTTTTTTGATAAAATGAATGAAGAATATGTTGTTTTTCCCATGGGTGCTCGGCCATTTCCGTGGGTGCTCAAGCTCCTATCGGTGCCTATGACCAATACCACCGTCATCCGCTCGAACAACGATGGAAACGCACCTAATTCGCATTTGGTTATTTTTTTACATTTTTTGCGAACTTCGAAAAGATTCGCTTCACGTTTGGATGGAAAACCAGCTAGTGTCTCTGTGAGGAAAACAGTGACTAATAAACACTAAATAATTACTTAATGAAAATGTAAAAACGTTAAAGCAGGGGTTCACAAACCCCCTGGAGGTTCTGAGGGAACTGCAGGGATTTTGTGAGTTGATGAGAAACTAATAATGAATTAAATCATAAAAAATAATTAATTTAAAAATTAAAAAATCTAAATAAAAACATTTACTTAAAAAATATAAAATATTTTATTTGTTTACCTGCATGTCATGTGACCATTAACCGACATCAGAATGCCATGAAAATGTGAATATGTTGTGTATTATTGAAATATTAACATTTTATGTGGTACTTTAAATAAACTAAAAAGGTTTGAGTCAGGGGATAGAAAATATCATGAACTCAGGATGAAATCAATAGAAGTCAATGGAAAGTCCCCACCATTATAACAAATGTGTGCTTGTGTTTGTTTGTGTCACAGGTGGTGGTCACCTCCTCATATGGAGACTACAGTTCCTACATGCATGCTGTCAGTCAGTACTATTCTCAGACGCAGATGAGCCAGACAGCTGCTCAAGTCTACCAGCACCGAGATGTCAGCAAGGTACTGTACACTACACAGACACACTGAAACACATCATGCTTAATCATGCTCACTTTACAGTGTAGATTAACCATCTCTGTCCATCTCAAAAACTCTACAGACTGAAAGGGGATTATACTGTGCAGAAATACACATATACACTGCAGCAGAAATGCTAAACAGTTAACATGCTGCCCAAACATCACACAGTCTCTGGAGGTAGAAATACTCCAGCCGTCGTTCTTCTGACAGATGTCAGGAAAGTCAAAAGCCTGGACTTCCACTGTGTCTAAGTGTCTCTTGGCTGATACAGCCTCTTTCTATGACGGATTGCTCTTTGACTTATTGCAGATCGTTCATACTGTCATAGACCAAAATAGATCAGAAATTAGACTTTCATTTCTCTGCAGGCATATACAGTATGTAAACTGTATGCATTCAGCAATGCAAAAAGTCTGTACTGATTGTGTTTCCTACCATATTACATCGTCGTCATATTTCTAATTAGATACTTTTGTTCACTACAAATTATATTATCTTTACAATCAAGTGGAATTGAAAATTGGCCTAAAAAAGTGCAGTCTTAAATACTTCTTTTTTTCACAATATACTGTATATACATGTTTTGTGTGGTAGAAGTTCATATTTCTGTGTGTGTGTGTGGTGGTATTTGTGTGGGGTGTATGGGCTTATGTAAATGTGGTGGCAGGTGGTGTTACCGGTCAGACACACATTCCTCACTTAGTCTCATGACACTCTCAGGACATGAGATCCTGCTGAAAACACTCCATCACTCCTCAGCACAGCAGCTGGGCTAATGTGTGTGTGTGTGTGTGAGTGTGTGAGAGAGAGAGAGAGAGAGAGAGAGAGAGAGAGAGGAGAGAGACCTGTAATGTGAATAGTGTGTGTTGCATATGGATAGATACAGTATAAATGTATGTATAAATGTTTGATGGTGTCGCTGTGTGTCTCTATAGGAGGTGGAGTTGGTGAAGACCCCCTTGAGTGCACCTCTGCACACCTCTCTGAATGGCAGTGCTCAGACCCTGCTGCCCACCTACAGTGCCCTTCCCATCATGCCAGGCTTCATCGCACCTACACACACGCACACACACACAGCCAGCCCTGCCACACAGACACCCGCTGTACCCACAGCCAATGACTGGAACAACTACTATTATGTGAGTGTGTGTCTTTCTATATAAAGTGTGTGTGAGAGAAAGACAACTTAGACAAACCACATAGCATGAGACCCGTCTGAAATATTAGGACTAAAACAGACACCTGAAAAATTACATGTTTAGATTCCAGGACAAAATGTGTCATTTTAGTTGAAAAGGTTAAGGCGCCATCACATTAGTGAAAATTAGATTAACTTTTGCAGGGCAAAGAAGGTCAGTTGTCCATTATCAATAGTGTAGTGATGCATGAAGCACAATTACTCATCTGAGGTCACTTCCAAATTAGGCTTCCATAGTAGAGTTAAAAAAAAAAAAAAAGTAATTATGACTTTATATTTCCCAATTGTGACTATTTTACAATGTGTATTTAAATCACACAACTGCCGATCAGGCATAACATTATGACCACCTTCCTAATATTGTGTTGGTCCCCATTGCTGTAAAAACAACCCTGACCCGTCAAGGCATGGACTCCACTAGACCCCTGAAGGTGTGCTGTGGTATCTGGCACCAAGATGTTAGCAGCAGATTCTTTAAGTCTTGTAAGTTGCAAGGTGGGCCTCCATGGATCGGACTTGTTTGTTCAGTACATCCCACAGATGCTCGATTGGACTGAGATCTGGGGAAATTGGAGGCCAAGTCAATACCTCAAACTCGTTGTTGTGCTCCTCAAACCATTCCTGAACCATTTTTGCTTTGTGGCAGGGCGCATTATCCTGCTGAAAGAGGTCACAGCCACCAGGGAATACTGTTTCCATGAAAGGGTGTACATGGTCTGCAACAATGCTTAGGTAGGTGGTACGTGTCAAAGTAACATCCACATGGATGGCAGGACCCAAGGTTTCCAGCAGAACATTGCCCAAAGCATCACACTGCCTCCGCCAGCTTGCCTTCTTCCCATAGTACATCCTGGTGTCGTGTTCCCCAGGTAAGTGACGCACACGCACCCAGCCATCCACGTGATGTAAAAGAAAATGTGATTCACCAGACCAGGCCACCTTCTTCCATTGCTCCGTGGTCCAGTTCTGATGCTCACGTGCCCACTGTTGGCACTTTCGGCAGTGGACAGGGATCAGCATGGACACCCTAACTGGTCTGCAGCTATGCAGCCCCATATGCAACAAACTGTGATGCACTGTGTATTCTGACACCTTTCTATCAGAACCAGCATTAACTTCTTAAACAATCTGTGCTACAGTAGCTCGTCTGTTGGATCGAACCACACAGGCCAGCCTTCGCTGCCCACGTGCATCAATGAGCCTTGGCCGCCCATGACCCTGTTGCCGGTTCACCACTGTTCCTTCCTTGGACCACTTTTGAGTTTTATACTTTTATATACTGACCACTGCACACTGGGAACACCCCACAAGAGCTGCAGTTTTGGAGATGCTCTGACCCAGTCGTCTAGCCATCACAATTTGGCCCTTGTCAAACTTGTTCAAATCCTTACACTTGCCCATTTTTCCTGCTTCTAACACATCAACTTTGAGGACAAAATGTTCACTTGCTGCCTAATATATCCCACCCACTAACAAGTGCCGTGATGAAGAGATAATCAGTGTTATTCACTTCACCTGTCAGTGGTCATAATGTTATGCCTGACTGGCTTACATCATGAATCCATCTTCCAAACCATTTTTTTTTTTTGTCTTATCCTGAATCACTATGATATGCCTATAAGTGCTTATATTCAGACTATTTTAGACCAGGCAGGACGCCAACCACTCCGGCTATAATGTCTTCCGCAAGACACATGCAGTTTTGTTTATTAACCGCTGGACTGCCAAAAGTTACATAGTGTACCTTTAAAGATTTTATAAGCATATTGCATAGTTGTGCTTGGAGTCAATTGTTTTATTTTTATTTTTTTTAATTATGTTGTAGTTAATTAATCCTTTTTTCTGTGAGCTTTTTGTTTTTCTGTGCATTTGTTTTTGCATAGTAAGATAAAACCTATAGCTGTAGTTTGCCAAATAATTTTAGCAGATAAATATCTTAACCAAGTTTAAAAATTTGTTCTTCCCTCATACTTACATTTAAAAACATAAAATATTTTCCTCATATTTTGATGGTTTAATCGAACTTGTCATTAAAATCAAATCCTCAAATCAGTATATATATATATATATATGTGTGTGTGTGTGTATATATATATATATATATATTGTGACTGGTTTCTGTAGATTACAGCCTCACAAAGTGCCTATAGTTATTTATCACTAACCATAAGCCACTACATTGTTTCAGCTCTGTCACAGGAAGTTTTGAATTAATAAAAACAATAATACAAATATTGATAACATAAGAGTGCAAAAATGTCTAATAATGACCTTAATTAGTAAATACTATTGCCACATCACATTATTTTGTTGTCCACTAACAGGTTTTTAGGTGTTTCACGAGGCCAATGTCAAGCATCATTACAGTCATAAGTGGTGCAAATTTGATATTTTACATCAAAGGCCCACTTGTTTATATACTAATACTAATATAATTTGTTGAATGATGATAGATAGACAAGACAGACAGACAGATCGGTCAACTGAACATATGGTGTGTGTGTGTGTGTGTGTGTGTGTGTGTGTGTGTGTGTGCGTGTGCACACGTTTCTGCTCTGCTTGTTAGTGAAGATGAAAACCAGTAGGAGTCTGGCAGTAACTTTATTCTTCAGTTGGAACTAGAAGACTGACACATTGAGAGATAAACACCTCTAACTGTGCTTCACTCATTCAACAATAGGCTCTTTATCGTAGTGCAAGAGTCAGAGAAAATTCCTCAGACGCGTGTGTGGGCTGAGGGAGACGCCGTCACTCATTTACTGTATGGAACACAAAAAAACCCGTCATTCGTTTACTGTATGTCACTCAAACTCAAGCATACAGTTAATAATGAGTCATGTAGATCATCATCATCATCAAACAGGTGAAATCATTCTAATCACTATAATCACTTCTGTTATAATCAACCTCTCTTTCTTTCTCTCTCTCCTAGAGTCAGGCTAGAGGGCAAAAGCGAGAATACCCAACACTGCCTACACAGGAAGTGACATCAGAGGGGCCGTATGTAGGCCAGCACTCACAAGGTCTTGGAGGCCAGTATGCAGACTACTTCAAGAAGAAGAGGATCTAACTCGCATTTGCTCTCACTCCTCGCTGTATGTTGTCGTTGTCATGTCCAGGCCTTAACTTCTAGTCTATAACTGATATTTATGAAAAGATTGTACATTTTATTGTGCAGAAGGAGGTTTATTCCCCTTCTTGAACCTTATGTGGATCTGGGTACTGTTCATATTTCTGTCCAACAGCAGGCAGGACCTCCCAAGATTGTCCCAAATGATGCGTTAAGATAATTAGTATTTTCTGTTCTGCCTTTTTACCTCTCTCGCAGGCGGGGCGCACCATTCCACTCCAGAGAGGGGGTTCCGTGTCCGTGTTTTACTGTACTAACGGTCAAGGGCTGATAAAGATAGAGCTACACTCAGAGAATAACAATTTTCAAAGATTTTTTTCCTGACAGGGTAGGGCATAGCCAATGTATATTGTATATTCTGCAAAATTAGTGTATTTTTTACAGTGTACAGACATTATGAAAATATTATTAATATTACGTCTTGCTTGTCATTGTTTATCTTGACTATCAATCCGCTTTCTTAAGCGTACAGGAAATGCACATACTCGCGCGTTCATATCTTTGACGATTAATCTTTAACGTGTCTCTGTACATACTGCTGTATCTGTAGGAACGATCAGCCATTCTGAATACTGCAGGAGCCTTAAAACACGGCGCTCAGAGAAGACATGGCTAAGGCAATAACCTCTACCGTCTCTGGAGAAACGACTACCGCATACTTTAAGGTGACTTTCCCTCCAGATGTCGGTGGGGTGACCTTCACACAACCTTCAGCTACAATGCTGCCAGTGGTTTGTTTTTAATAACATTAAGAGTAATAATATATTACTATAGCAGTAGTAATAATCTGTTGGAAGGATGTCAAGGGTTCAAGTGCTACGTATAGGATAGAAACCTGGCAAAATGTCCGGATGCAAACACCCACATGGTAATAATCTAGCATAATGCCTTTATATGGATATTAGTCAGCTGTTGTTCTGTGGTTTAATTTCTTTACATCTTTAATGGAGAGAGTCTATTATTTTGGTGATTTTTATGCTGCAAAAATCCTGTTTTTAATCCGTATCAGTCTTTTTTTAAGTTAAAATGTGTTTTTTAAAAAAAGATAAATATAAATGAGGCAAAATAAGTGAGATATTAAGATAATGCATCTTGAAGATGCCATGTTGTCATGTTGTGTGGTATTTTTTTCTAAATTTAGATACCTCAAACAACTGCCACAAATCTCCCAATGGATCAAATGAAGTCTTAAAGTCGCATCAAACATTAAAATTCTGCCATTCCATCCTCATGTTGTTCAAAACATGTTTTTTTGTTTGTAATTTTAGTATTATTTATATACCATAAATATTTTTAAGTAGCTTTTATTTTTATATTTTCAGTTTTCATTTTAATTTTACGTTTTAGCGCCTTTGTTGTGTTTTTAGTTTGTGTTTAATTTTTATCTTTCTATTTAGCTTTATTTTTATTTCAGTTGTAGTTTTAACAATTGTAGTACTTCTACATTTATCGTTTTTGTTTTTAAAGTTTAGGCTTTTCATCTAATATTCAGATTTTATTTCAGCTTCATTTCAATTAAAACACTTTTTTTTTTTTATAGTTTTAGGTTTAGTTTTAGGTCCTTACAATGGAAGTCAGCGAGGTTTAATTTTGTTTTGGACCCCATTGAGTTTCATTGTATAGACAAAACAGTTGAAACGTTCTTCATAATTAGGACTTGAGGGTGAGTAGTGACAGAATTTTGAACTATCCCTTTTACTTTGAATTGAGCTTGTTTAGATATTATTAGTGGTAAACGAGACAGAAACTCATTAAGAATTGGTTTTTTTGCAGTATGCCGTGTTGATTATTGGTCAAACGCAGTCTGCCAGCAGATTGTCTTGAAAGGAGCTGTCATACAGGCGTTTGCCTGGCATGTTCATCCGTTTATGATTAAGGCTGTGTGCCTTCTTTTTTCCACACTATTGAAGTGATTGTCACTTAGTTGTTCTCTCTAGCTGAAAGCCATTCTTTCACCTCCACAACAAACTGACAGTACATCTGAGGAGGAGCCTCTGTTACTGCGTCCTATTTATGTTGCTTTATTGTGTTATGACAAGTATAAAGACAATCCCAAATTTACATCTGTACCTGAGGCTCTGCGTCCCACTTTCAGCACAAAAACCACCATTTATAAACACAGAGGCCTTTTTTCTTTTTTTTTGAGGGAATACTAGAAATGGTTAAGTTTTTAGTTTACACGTTTCTTGTTAGTTTAGTTTGACTTGTGCTGTATGTTTCTAATCAGAAATAAGATTTGTTGTAAAATGACACGCTACAGGGATTATAAAGCACATGTATATTTAGTCACCTTCCCATGTGTCTTCTCTCTCCTGTTCTTCAAACGTACTACTGCTCCAAATGAGGTGACTCTTTTACCTTGAAAAGAGAGGTTTGACTTTGTTTATTCTTGTTATTTTCATATAAAACTACATAACGAAATTAAATAATCTTTCAAAAGTGTTCCTGTTTCTATAGAAAGATGAAGGATGGAAAATTGTGCCTATTTGCATTTACTAACCTGCTATTTCTTACCTTATGGCTTATGGCCATACTGATGTTCCCCTTGTATTTCAAGTCAAGACTGTAACGTATCGTTCCGATTCCGCACATCTGTCCACTCACTGCGAGGTCACTTTTACCCCTCTGAATGTCATGAACGTGTATGTGTGCACTTGTATCTCAAAGCTTTGCAATACTGAAGTGTCTCTTAATGATGTAGAAGGTGTTCAAACACGCAGGGTTATCAACACTATTGTGCTTTGTACTCATATTGCAGCCTGTTTTTAGTTTACAAGGTTGTAGTTTGTTTGGGGTTTTTTTTTTCACCTTGAATTAAAATTTTGCAATATTTTATAATCCAAACTCTATTGATATTGCTTTACTGTGAATAAGCTATTTTTAGAAACAGTGGAATTGAAGCATGCGTATACTCCTGCAATACAAGAAACTTTTTTCTTCTTTTTTTCTGTAGATGTTTCAGAGCTCAACGCTTTTGAGTATTTAACTACAACAACAAAAAAAATGTATTTATTTATGTGTATTTATGTATCCTGTTCAATACGATTTTGTTGTCATTCTTTTTGAGGAAAATAGGTTTGGGTTTAATTTTGAGCAGATGGAATTGTTTTGCAATCCACATTAAAGGACAGAAAAACGATGTCTGTTATTATGTTTCATCATTTTTCTTCTTTGACCGTTCTCAACTTGTGAATACATTTCACAATTTCTTTAGCACATAACCATGTGGCACTTCCACCTGGGAGATGAATCATTTTCCTTTTTCAGGAACCATGTGTGAGGATTAACCATAATCTGATAATCAGATGGGAATTAGCGTGTCTTTGAATATTTAGCCTTCCTTTAGCTATATGAATAACGACTAAGGCCTTTAAGCATTTTAAGACGAAAAACTAATTTCACTGTTCACACCCTGATCCTCCTCATTAAAGTCAGCATCCATCTTTTAGACATTAACAAAACTGCAACATGTTTCTACAAGGGATATTTTGTTTATCTCTTTTTAATTCCATTTTGATAAAAAAAAAACAAAAAAAAAAAACAGATAAAATACTAGGTAATTTTTTTTTTTTTTTTTTTGACACTGTTAATTCAGTTTCTGAAAGTTAGCTGAGCCCAGAATATAATTTGCACAACATAAAATGTGAATTTTTCTTGAGATATTTCATAAGCTCTACTGTCCCCTAGTGCCTATTTTAGGCATTTCATTTAACCCATGACAAATATCCTTCCACATGCTGTTCTCAGAATCATCCTCTTCAGTTTTCCGTGGCAAATGTGAAGCTCAGAGAGGAAGTACAGTTATTAGAATGTGGCAACATAGTGCATCTTGACTGGCGCATGCTGTTTCAAAGTTCTCCGCTAATCCAGCACATTCATTTGGAATTTTCCAAGGAGGACAGCTGTCCGATACAAGTCAGACAAACCTACAGTCTTTGAGCGCTTAACATACTTTGCACGTCAATCGTCTCACGAAAAGGGGCACAATCCACTCGACATTCACTTATCAAAGCTCCAAACCATGGACCACACATGTAAATCTACATTCTGTCACGTTCCTCGTCTTCCAAAGAACAACAGTCCTCTTTTATCGCAGCAAGGTTCAGTCTCTGGTTGCATATGCCTCACGATGGGCAGGTTCCATACAACACATGCTGTAATGCACCTTGGGAAATAATGGGTTACTCATACATGCATCATGGTGGCTGAAGTGACAGTGAGGCACAATACGAAGCAGAAGAGCTGAGTGTCACTCAAGTCAGATTTCTGACTCGCCTCATTTTTGCGCACATCTGGTGCACTCGAATCTGGTCTGCATTTGAACTTGAAGAGAAAAATGAGCGATTCGAACTGGCAGTTACATGTTTGCATATTCAGGAGAGAGGCCGGGCACTTCTGCCCGCTTCAGTGGTTCTAGCAGTTTCTTTGTGGCTATTTCGAATGTCCTGCAGTTTATCTACGAGGTTGTAATGTGAGGGATACAGTAAAAGGAGAGTATATTTGAAAGTGCTACACTGCACAGTTATAGTTTTTTTTTTTTTTTTTCTTCCCCCTGGGGATTTTGTCTCTATGGGACTGTCTCTTGCAGAAGTCTGTATCCCATCTTATTTCCACAGTTACTGATTGTCAATCATCTGCTGAAAGTTGGCAATCAGGCTTTTGAAGTCGATCCTTTTTTCAGGTGTTGCCTCCCAGCATTTCCTCATCAGACTGTACAACTGTCAAAACACAAAGATCACAATCAGACACGCGGCCTGGAGCACAGCTCATAACTGCCGTTTAATCATCTAACCTTCACCATCATAAAAGAAACCTGTGATTCTGTAATGCATAAAGCATGAACCAAAGGATGGCTGCAAGGGGACTGCTTGTGAAATTGTGAAATGTTAATGTCAGAAATGGTTGTACCAAATAAAATGAAATAAATGTAAACTTTAGCTATGTAAATAAATAAATGAAATAAAATAATATTTAAAGAATACATTTTAAAGTAAACAATAACAAATGTAGTTAATTTAAAATGTATACATAAATTATAAAACTTTAAATAAAATAAATTAAAAAAAACAAACAAATAAAATGTAAAAATTAAAAACCAAAACAATGCATTATTATAGTAAAATATATATATATATATATATATATATATATATATATATATTTACAAAAACTTATATATATGTAAACTAAGTTTTTGTAAATATATATATGTAAACTTTTTATAACTTTTTATAAAGTGTTTTTTCAGACTGATGGAAAGAAAACATCCAAAATACACTTAAGTGTATATCTTATAGCACTTTATCTATTTGCGTCTATAGATTTCAATTACAGTAAATATATTTTTAAGGCTGTTTTCTCAAAATGAGTTTTTTCTCCTGCTCTGAGTCAGAAATCTCCACTTCAGCAGAACTTACATACACCAAACTTTACAGTTTTATTCCTATCTATATTCTGAAGGTTTTTACAGAGGGATTTGTTTATATATAATTTGCCTGATTTTATTCCTAAAAAAAATGGTGAAAATATTTTTTTTTCTGGCTGTTGATAGTATTTTCTGATTTATGGAGTGATAAAAAGAGATATCCAAAATTCCCTCTGTAAAAACCTTTGAATTTAATATGTCCAAAAAAATTAAACAAGAATTTTGAACTTGACGTAATCCAATATTCAGATTTTTGTTCTAGAAATGTATGCAAATTAGCACATATTTAATTAGATAACGCCTCATTTGCATATTTAAACATAACATTTTAGAAAACTTGTAATACAAAAAATGTTTGCAATTTTTAATGTAATCAATCAGCTGGGCAAGTATGGTGATATCTATTAGTTAATTTTTTTTACCATATTCACCTGGGGTGTCTCGATTGTTTCAATTATTTGCCAAATTTGCAACGTGATATTCATTGGTTTGTAACTGTTAAAAACTTGACATCTAATAGAAGTCTGTGAGGCAGTGGATGCTAGGCCCTGTTTACACCTGGTATTAAGATGCGTTTTGGTTGATTGGATCACAAATGGACAATGCTAAACAGGGTGTAAAACGTTTTGAGCTTGTCCACTTTCGACCACTTCCAGAAGTAGTCAAAAACGCATTCGACCGGATTGCTTTCATAGTGTAGACGCTCGTGTGGTCGAATGTGTTCGAACAGCAACAAAAGGCCGCCTACTCTGCGCCTATACTGACTTAATGTGTAAACATTATGGGAAGCATGCTAGCCAGACGGGATTTAAACTTTGTCGGCTAAAGACCCAAGTTTGGTTTGAAGATGAAAAACATACCAAGCACAATGTTCCCGATTTCTAACACGTTCGGTGTGATCTTGTGGCTATCAGAGCAGAAACAAAAGCTGCTGCTCTCTGTATGTTTTTCCTTTGTCTCCGTTCATATGTAAACTGTGTGAGCTTTTGTCCATTAGATCAAAAGATATATAAAAAAAAAAACCCATACATTTACCCGCCCATAGAACCTCCTCTTGAAGAAATCAGAACAGATGTGGTTGAATGTGGACAAAAAAGACAGATTTAAACACCAGGTGTAAATGGGTATGTCGTCCACTTGGGCTCCGATCGACCAAATTGCATCTTAATACCAGGTGTAAACAGGGCCTTAGACTTCCATTGTGGGTGCCTGTGTGGGCGGCAACTGACTTCCATAGGATTCCTTAGAATTCTGTTACCATTACTTGAAACCTGAGAGGTTACTTCAAATCATCATACTAATATGGCCTGTAACATTCACTACCATTCAAAGGTTTGGGGTCAGTAATATTTTTTTTAATGTTTTTGAGAAAAGTCTACATTTTTTGATTTAGTAATACAGTAATAGAGTGAAATATTATATAAATTTAAATGAACTATTTTCTATTTTAATATATTTTAAAATGTAATTTATTACTGTGATGGCAAAGCTGAATTTTCAGCAGCCATTATTCCAGTCTTCAGTGTCACATGATCCTTCAGAAATCATTCTAAAATGCTGATTTGGTGCTCAAGAAACATTTCATAACCTCATCAGTTTTGAAAACAGTTGTTCTGCTTTTTGTGGAAACAGTAGCCGCATTTCCATTACCCTTTAAATTGCACAAATTGAAATTGCGAATTGAAAATACGCCCAATGGAAACGTCATTTCGCAAAAACTCCCATATATCGCAAAAAAAGTTTCTACGCTCGCATTAGGTGTTTTTTTTGCATTTACACGTCACCTGCCCTATGTAAGAGTCAATCATTCTTTAAAGAGGGCGTGGTATGTTTGGACAGAAGAAGAGAGTTCATTAAACTCATAAAAGACAAAAGTATTATGGGTCTACTGGATTCTAAACAACAACAACAAAAAAGCCACAATTTGAATTTATCAAGGCCTCGAAGCAGATAGGAGGGAGAAAAACCCAGAAACACCTCATACCTGACTGCTCCCAAATATAAGGGGCTTTCTTTGCCATAAATGCTTGGATAACATGCATACGTCTCCTTCGATTAAAAATAATGGCTAGTGCAGTGGCTGGGATATACGTAAATCTACCAACATCCATTGCCATGATTTTTGGAATGACTTATCGCGAGAGAAAAAAAAAAAAAAAAAGACATTTTAGTCGCATAACATCAGTTAATGGAAATGCCATTTCGCAAGTTTTTTTATCGATACTTTGAAAATATCACAAAAGTTTTGCGCAAATCTGTAATGGAAACACAGCTAGTGATACATTTCTTCAGGATTTTTTGCTGAAAAGAAAGTTCAAAACAGCAGCATTTATTTAAAATGGAAATCTTTAGTAATATAAATGCCTTTACTGTCACTTTTGAGCAATTTAATGCATCCTTGCTAAATAAAAAGAATAATTCAACAAAATATATAAACATCTTACTGACCCCTTTTGAATAGTAGTGTAAAATTACAGCATTTTGTTTTAGTAAAGTTATACATTACCCTCTCTGAGCAGCCATCTGGTTTTGGAAGTCTCTTTCCCTCCTCCAGGACTTTGACCAATCGGGTAACAGTCATTTGGCCATGTGTTGGACCAATTATCTTTAGGAACACCTGTGGGGGTGGAACAAAGTGGGGTCAATGACCTGATTTACAGTTAAGCTCTGAGGTATTAAACATCCATCCACGACACGTCTCCTCTAGCAAACTACCTTTAACCAGAGTGTGAGGAAGCATTACATTGTGCGTCTGCATTGTGTACAATGTGAAAATCTGACAAATCCCTCAGTACAGACATTTCCCCCAAAAGCACAGAAAAAAAAAAATTGAGGATTGGTGTGCAGACGTCTACCGCAGCCTTTGGGTAAGACATCTGCCACTGTGGGCACAGACTGGCACCATCTGCCATGTTCTCAGAGACAGAGAGAGAACGACCAGACTCACCAGCACCTCCTAAACAAGGGCTTCTTTCAGCCTACAGAAATGAACATGGGCTTTCTAAGAAGTGTGCTACAAGTACTTGGTTCTGCTTCGCAACAAATCTGTATTACCCTCCTACTGTGTATAATCAAACACTGAATTAGAAATGCAATCAAAAGTAAAACACTTACATAAGGAAATGTTTACATAATACATTTGCATAAAAATAACTACTTAAGTCTATCCAATGTGTCAAAGTGCAGCTGTGATATTTTGTGGTATTACTGATATTTGTGGTATTGTTTTAATCCTCTTGTGCTTTTATGTCTCTCTCCTTTTTATATATTTTTGTAAAGGCCTATTCCTTTTCATATTTCTTCATTTCTCCTGTTCGATCCATGGAGGTCAGACGTATGCGAGTGAAAACATGAACACATTGGAGAGATGCTTTATAGTAGAAAATGAAGTTGTACTTTTGATGAAACGAGACAGACATTGTTTTTCATGTTTACTATGGTAAAGTTGCTTGCTTTTAAGCAAATATAAAGTGCTACATAAATAAATGTGACGTGACTTTACTAGAGTGCCGAACTGCAAAGCTTATGCAAACAAACAAATTCACGTTGCTATGATCAGATGCTTTTCTTATGCTTTATTAAAATGCCTGCTGTTTTCTCAATTTTGTTGACTGTTTATTTTGTTACTGAGAGGAAAGCACGCAGCACATATTTACATATTCATCTAAACGCCGCTCTCAGCAGTGTGGGTGGTGTCAGATGTTCGATAACAGTATATTGCTGCTCATGTATTTCAAACTTCGTTTTACCCCTAAACGAGGAACGAAAAAGAACTTTGCCGTGAGTATATCGGGGCCTTTAACGTCGGTGGACTTGAACTTAAAAAACAAAACAAAAAAAAAAAAACGGTGTGTACTGATCTTTCTGCGTTGAAACAACATATACCATCTAATGTTAATTTATGTTTATTACTAGTAGGAATAGACGATCGGTTCACATGCTGCTTGAACTGAGACGTTACAGCAATCTGTCACGACGCATTAAAGAGCCACAAAACGGAATTTGTTTGAATTTCTTACCAAAAGTTTCATACCAAAAGTAACCTGCTCTGTCTTATCTTCCAGCGTGTTGTCAGTGTCCTCTTTGGTCCACAGTGTATTTTTCACTCTGTGAGAACGTGTGGCGTGAGAGCGCCATGCTTTATTGGACAAAGCGATAGTAATTAAGGGGGATGGGTCTTCGCGAAGTGTCAACTGCGTGTGTGGACTTGAAGCTGGTGTTCAATAGCTTAGGGTTTTTAGGACAAGACTAAAACAATGGCTGGCCACTCACCGACATAGGGCTGCATAAGGTATCACAGTATGTGAGAAGCTCATACATGGTCACACCAAAAGACCAGACGTCAGACGCCCTGTAGAACTTGCAGTGGATCAGGCACTCTGGAGCATACCTGGGAAAAGGAGAAAAAGAATCATTACAAAGTAGATTTTCCAGGGGCATTTGATAATTGTACATAATTCCATCATGGAATTACATATAATTACCATTACCAATACATATGGTTCATATCAGATTTAATTGTACTTGGTCATTGCTGCATAGCTGCACCTCTAATGAGCGAGGCTTACCAGAACACTGGACTGTCCAGATCATCTTTCACCGTGTAGTAACCCTCGTTATCTTTAATGCTTTTGGTCAGGCCGAAGTCTCCGATCTTTACCGTGCTTTCATTCTCCACCAGAACATTCCGGGCTGCCAGGTCCCTGTGGATGTAGTTGCGAGAGCCCAGGTAGTCCATGCCCTGGAGTCAAGAGGTCAGAAAACAGCAGGGTTGAGCAGAATGTTACAATGCAGGTCTGTATTACAAACAGAAACCCAGAGCATGAAAACACAAAGGATCATTGTAAGCAGCTGTTGTTATTATTGGTCTCAGAGTATAAAACCACAAGGACAACAAACAACCAGAGCAAAAATAAGTTGTGTGAAAAGCAAATGTTGTCAAAACATATTTATGGGTATATATAGCTGGGTATCACCATAGGCATTATGAGAAAATATTTTATACAGGGTAAGTTTTTTTTTTTTTTTTTTTTTTTTTTAAGAAATTAAACATTTTATTCAGCAGCCAAGGACACAATAAATTGATCAAAAGTGACAGTAAAGACAATTTCAAATAAACGCTGTTCTTTTGGACTTTCTGTTCGTCAAAGAATTCTGAAACAAATATACATATTTCCACAAAAATATTAAGGAGCACAATTAACACTGACAACTAACAGTGTTTCCAACACTGATAATAATCAAAATTGTTTCTTGAGCACCAAATCAGCACATTAGAATGATTTCTGAAGTATCATGTGACACTGAAGACTGAAGTAATGGCTCCTGTAATAATAATAATAATAATAATAATAATAATAATACTTTACAATATTATTGTTTTTATTGTATTTACTAGATTTATTTTTGATTAAATAAATGCAACCTTGGTGAGCATAAGAAATTTTCAAAAACTATCCCAAACTTTTGAATAGTGTGATGTATTGAATCATGGCATGTGCGTATGCCTTTATTATTTTCATTATACTGCAATGTATTTCCATATCACACTATTACTCACTATAATCGCTGCTTTAATGCAAATTAAATTTAATTTAGCAGATGGTATGTATTTTGCATTAAAGGAAGTGAATGCTTTACTGTCTGCTGAGTTACAGGCTGTTTAAAATACTTTAAAATAAGAGCAGTTCTTCATCAGTTGTTTCTTGTGTTAAAGTTGTGATTCTTTCTGCTTTGTAATTTTGTTACATTTTTGTTTCATTGTGCTGGTGTTTTTTTTTTTTTTTCAGGTTGAAAATTTACCATAAATACCATAACTAGAGAAGCATTGTAATCCATTCACATATTGTGTTACCTGGCAGATCTGTACAGCATAATTGAGAAGGGTCTTAAGGTCTATGTGAGCTTTGTTTCTAGGAAGGTATTCCTTCAGACTGCCTGCCGGCAAAAACTCCATGATGAGTTTAATGGATCTCCCACCTAAAATAAAAACATTGAAAGATTCGCTTAAGCAACTCTTGCAATTGGCACCAAAAGTCATTACAGTGTTATATTATTTATGATGTTCAGAATTGTGGTTTACCCTCTTCGTTGCAAATGCCCTTATATTTGACAATGTTCTCGTGGTAAAGTTCTCTCAGGATGTGAATCTCACACCACAGGTTACTGCTCTGCTCTTCTCGGTTTTCTGGCTTTAGAGACTTCACAGCCACCAGCTCTCCAGTCCGATCTCCCCGTGGGTCATATCTGCACAACTCCACCTTCCCAAAATGACCCTGAAAACACAGATGTACTTCAGTCCAACCAGAAGATGGTCAGTTAAGTAAGCAGTTTGTTCATGAGTTTAAAGACACGACACACTTGCACACACAGACACAGAGAGAGAGAGAGTAAATACCTCTCCAAGGTCTCTGATCTTCTTGAGGAACCTCTTCTCAAACACTGTAGGGTCCACCTCTAGCATGGGAACAGGCTGAATAGATGGGTCTAGAGAGAAAACATTAAAGAGGAAAAATAAAAAAAATGTTTTTTTTTTAAACATATGCAAACGTTTACAATGTTATGTTTTCTCTCAAACCCACCACAGAAAAGCAGGTTATACTTCACATTAAAATATGACTACCCATGTTTACATATCAACACCTTTTTAGCACAGAAACTTATCCTGTCCTAAAGAAACGGTGATGACTACCTACAGTATAGTGTTGTGAAAAGTACCGTCCGCGATACCAAGTCGGTACTAAAATATTAAAAATATGACACTTTGAGCGCTGTTGAGCGGATTCTTAAACACCTCTGATTGGCGTTTGTGTTCACACGCTCATCAGATATGTCAACCGACTCGCGGTCGCGGTCGGCACTTTTGACAACACTTCTACAGTACATGGAGACTAGCCAATCCTAACCTTAAAAGCACAGCAGCAAAAACAGCCTGTTTAATTCTAAGAGTGGAAACAGTCATATAAGACTAAACTATAACTGGCGTACACTACCGTTCATAAGTTTGGGGTAAGTTTTTTTTTTTTTTATGTTTTTTCTCTTATGCTTATTCCCCTATTATAAAAAAAAATTTTTTTTTGAATGATAGTATAGGTGAAAGAAACCTTGACAAATTTAAAATGGACTTCAGTGGGAAAAAACATGATGAGTACTTTTAACAAAGATGAATGTAGATCTTTGTACTAACCACAAGAGGTCAGTATTGAAAAAACTACAATTATAAACACAAAGGTGACCCTGCCAAGGAAAAATTATTTAGGCTTAAATTTCCAATTTGGTACCAACTAGAAACATATTTAATAACTAAATGTATCGTTTGTGATCTGTATATCTTGTCTCCTTACTTTGTTCCTCCACCATGACAATGTCCCTGACAATGGCCCTGAAGAACGGTCTCTGGTGAGGGTCGTAGGTCATACAGTGGGTCATGAGTTTGGCCAGCTCCTCACAGTCAGGGGTTGCCAACTGACACTGCGCTGCATAAAATCGTTCCTTCTGCTCAGAGAGATGATAACAAAAATACACATTTATCAGCACATTATCATAAAGAAAAGTCATGTGCATGCCTCAATGTATGCGTGTAAGCTGTTACCTCCGTAAGCTTCTTGTCTTTGAGAGGTATCTCTCCATTGTAACAGATCTCCCACAGAGTTGTCCCAAAGCCCCACTTATCTGCTGCTACGCTCAGATTAGCTGTGTCCTGTACACACTCCGGAGCAATCCAAGGAATCCTGTCCACACACTCTGTAGACAAACACAAAGCACGTTGTCAGACTGGATTGTTTCAAAAGCACTATCAAGTAACTTGTTGTGAGTTGTGCTGGGTGAATAATCCTCATTTTATGGGGGGTTTCCACCACTATTTCCTCATTCAAACATCACACTGTAGTTTCAACAATCATCTTTACTGTTTTTAAAAGGGCATTTCATCTAACACATGATCCCTTTGGCAAATAGTTTCTTGTATGGCACATCTTAATCCCTCTCTGTGCCCAAAAACACACACAACCAGTCTTTCCTGTAACAGTCCCTGGCACACAGCAAACAAAGAGCTTTTCTGGTCTCTGAAGTGCTTCAGGGAGCTGAGCTGGATCGTGGCCAACAAAATTCCTGTCAGTTATCTTTTCCGAGCAGTTCATTTTCAGAGTGCAACAGAGCTCAGACATACAGCACTGCATTTACTCTGGATGCACACTCAAAAGCCCCCTTTCACACAGCAATACGGTAAATTACCGTAAAATTACCAGAATGACTACTGGTAAATATGCAAACATGCTGTTCACACAAGCAACGGCGTTCTGGCTTTATATCGATAAGAGACCATTCAAATATCAGCACCAAAATACTGCGATGTCAGTAATCAGAAATGATCTTCAAACGCTGTTCAGTTGTCTTCATTCACCCGCATGAGGAAAATCTGTTCGATCTGACAACATTTTTTGACGTCTGAGTGACAGGCAGATGATCAAACAGAACATGTTTTCGCTCTTAAAAACATGAGACATGCATGATAGTATCCAACTGCAGAGCTGTTGAAAATGAAAAGAAAAAGGCAGGGTCTCGAGCGTGACACGCTGAAAAAGCTGCGAGATGTGGCACAACGGTCAAAGATGTCCATCTAGCGCATATTTACATAGAAAAACTATTAAAAAGCAGCGGAGCTTGCTATAAACTGCACGGAGTACAGGTGAAAAGGTACATGTATTTGTCCCGAACCGTCACGGTACAGATGTCACGTTTCGGTGCATACACCTGACGGATAAAGTTAGTCACAAGCGATCCAAACTCCAATCCAGAGGGGGGCGCATGCGATAATGCAACGCTGTTTGCTACCAGTAAAAGTGCAGAAGAAGAGACGATTGATCGTTATGTTTACATGTAATCTCTCAACCAGTGTTTCAACTGCGGAAAGATATCAATAAAACAGCTTGAGAATAATATCTCACATAGCATTACATTTACCTCAGGCGTTTAGTGTTGACAGCATGTTAGTTCACTAGAGAAATTAACTCTAGAGAGGAGCATTTGGTATATACACTATATTAGCCTATTCATTATATTTACTTAACCTGTTAGTAATGTCTTGATTATTTAATGTATGTTTAAATAAATTTGTCATGAAAACAAGTTATGACTGCCACTGTGTAAATGATTATATTTCAAAAATGAATTGGAGTAGAAAATTTTGTTTTTTTGGTTTGTTTGTTTGTTTGAAAAAAAAGAAAGAAAAAAAAAAGTGTTGAATTTAATAATTTGGGCTCTGTTGTTAATTGTAACCTTTAATATTATAGTAATGTGTAAGAAAGAGCTTCCTATATAGTTTACAGCATTAACTAAGAGAGATTTTTTTTTAATTATCTAAATTAGTCAGTTATCTAAATTATAATTGACTTTATTTAAACACAGACACATTTGTTCAAAAACCCACAGTTTAATTAAAAAAAACGCAATTTTATGTTTAGTTTTCTCCCCCCTGCTGTACCGAACCGTGACTTAAAAAACCGTGGTAAGTACCATACCGTCATGTTTGTGTACCTTTACACCCATAGTGCGGAGTAATCATCTCAATAAGAACTTTATGATTGGCCCAGGGCAGACTTCTTATGTCAGCGAGTTCCAACTTCATAAGTGCTCATACCTGTAATCTTCATTCTTTGTTCACATACAGCATCATACCAGTAATTTACTGGTAATGTTACAACTTCCCTTACTGGTAAATTGCAAGAACCAATTTACCAGTATTTTTAAAAAGGTCCTGTTCCTGATCTCTTACTGGTAATTTACCAGTAAAGACTGTGGGCTAATAACACTTTACACTTTACCTATGTAACTCTTTCTATTTACAAGGTTATTAAAACATATATGTCAGCTCAAATTCTCTGACCCTTGTGTGAGCAGTGATAGAAATTTAAATTAATATTTATTTTATTTGAAATAAAATTTAATTATTTATTAATGTTTATTAATATTTCTTTAACAAAAAATGCTATATTCATTTTTAACAAGTAATGTTTTAATTACAATAACTATATACATTTAAAGTTTTTTTTCATTAAAATGTATTTTAAATGATTAATATTGTAAAAACATTTATTCCATTAAATGCTATATTCATTGTAATAATAAATAAGACAACATATAATTAAACTTAATTGTATTAAAACATTAACAGTATTTTAAAAAATAAATACAAACATTATTTATTATGAATGATTTATGTGTACATCATTAATCTTTTTTCCCTTGTAATCTTAATCAAAATAACTTCCCCTCCCTCTTGCAGCAATATCTCTTCTGTTCTCTGATGATGTTTCACTGTGATCACAGATATAGCAAACCACAAAATCAAGTCCCACCCTAAATTTTTTCATATGTTTCACTCACATATATGTCACAATAGGAAAGACTATAGCAACTTCCGTTTCATGCTGACTTTAATATGCTGTTAAGGTGGTCATAATAAATCTCTCACCTTCTCTGCTAAGGACAGTAATTGGTATGCCGGGGTCACTCAGCTTGATGAAGGGTCCTCCTTCTCCATCCAGACCATCTCGAGCCACTAGAATGTTCTTACAGCACACATATCCATGAACCAGCTTCTTATCCTCCTACAGGATACACACAGCAGTCAAACAGAAACATTATTCACTGACAATACTTCATAATAACTTTCATTGATACGTTATGTTGCTTAACAGATTCAAATTCAATTATGAATAAACGTTAAAATATTAAGAAAAAAAATGCATGACATTTTTGTTCTAATGATCTAGTAAACATGATATAATAGTTGTTAATGTTAACAAAAACATCAAGATTGGTCAGGCAAGGTTTTGTGCTTTTGTTTATGAGTTTCTTTACCAGATAGCTGAGGGAGCTAGCCAACTGTTTGGCGACCTGGAATTTCCATGCGGTGCTAAGAGGTGTGGTCTGTCTGCGCATGAACAGATCCAGAGGACCATACTGAACAAACTCCTCCACCATGATATCTACAAAGAGAGAGAAATGGTATTTTATGTAAATGAGCACCGTTATCAAACTCTCTCCCTCTCTTACACACAAACACGGTTCCAGCTCAAATATGCAAATTCTTCTAGGCAAACACACAGACACACCCATTGCGTGCACATGGCTGGTGATCCTCAAAGTATTTAGGTTGTTGTTCAGTGGAGCAGGAAGTGTAGTTTGCAATTAAATACCTAACCTGCAGGCTTTGCTCAACAATCGAAAGTAGCTCTGTGTTATCGGCTTCCTCCTCACAATAATAACATTTATGAAACACACTTACATTATTATCCTGTTAGACTCCATTTTAATATTCACTCATTTAACACTAAATTATTACTGAAACAATGATTTATTGGTTGATTTTTCTGTGATTTCTTAGAAATATAACTGCCAGTGTGTTAGATCTACACGCTCAGGCGGAGAATGACAGTGTCTCTATGTTCGCTTTGTAAGTAAATAAATTACATTTGCACCAGTATATCTGCAAAAGTAGACTGATTGCTGGTTACAATTCAACAGGTGGAATAAAAAAAGACCCATTTCTCATACTTGCCATGTAAAAATACATCAGAACAGAATGAAAGACAACCAAATGTTCTAGTTCTCTAATTTTGTGAAGTCTTTAAAAGATGTGTGCCCTCTGTCTGGAAATGGATTGCTCATAAAAAACATCCATTTGTCATCAATATTACTAGATGAAGCAATCATCATATACAACCAGAATCATTTGGCAGGATAAAGGCCAAGTTTGCTACACACTAGAGACAAGTGAGCGTAAGGTACTTACTCTCCTGGTGGCGAACACACACTCCATAGAGCAGGGCAATGTGTTTATGAGAGATCTGACGCATCATGCTTGCTGTCTCAAAGAAAGCCTGAGAAGAGGCAGAAAAAGAAATAAAAGTAACCACACTGATGACAGAATATTAGGAAGTAAGATAGCGGAGAAAATTAGATTCAAATCCCCTCATGGTTCATTACAGTTGAAAATGGCCACAATTAGTTCACATTTATTCAGTAGGCATGTGTTTTTATCCAAAGCAACTTACAAATAAGGAAGAGAGTCAGGAGTAATGTTATACCAGCTAAAACCAATAATCTTGTTTGCTAAACTTAATTTAGACACGAGTAGGCCATGTGTGTCTTACCAGAGAGATATCTCTGTGTCCTGAGCCCAGCACTTTTAACACCACTTTCACCTCCTGTGAGTATCCTCCCATGTCATCATCATCCTCACTCTTCAGCTTCAGAACACCAGCATAGATGTTTGTCCTTGTGCCCCGACCCAAATGCTCACCCTGAATGAAACCACAGTGTCACATATCAGTAAGTAGGTAGTCAATTCACAGTCACTTTTATTCAAAGCATCCGATTTTTATCCACTACAGCTTATTGCCAGGGGCAGTAAGCTATAGTGAATGTCTTGCTAATAGTTTACATAATAAATAAACTAGCTACTAAAAAGAGCACTATAGTATCGTTTAAAAGTTTGGGGTCGGTAAGTTTTTTTTTAAATGCTTTTGATGCTTATGCTGACCAAGGCTACATTTATTTGAGCACAAAAACAGTAAAAACAGTAATATTATTACAATTTAAAATAAATGATTTGTATTTTAATATATTTTAAAATGCAATTTCTTCCCCTAAAGCTGAATTTTCAGCAGTCATTACTCCAGTCTTCAGATAATTTTTCAGAAATCATTCTAATATGCTGATTTGGTGCTTTGATGAATAATTCAAAAATGGCATTTATTTGAAATATAAACCTTTTGTAACATTATAAATGTCTTTACTGTCATTTTTGATCAATTTAATGCATTCTCATTTAATAAAAGTATTAATTCCTTCCAAAAAGCCCTTATTGACCCCAATTTGTTTTAACTATACTCTATAATAATTATGTTTCGTTAGTCTATATACTTCAATAAAAGTAGTTTTATGGTCATTAAAAAATATTTAAGGCCAGTGCATTTTCACTCACCAACTGTGGTGCTCCCATTTATGAATGCATATGGTCAATTTTTGACAATATCTATATTTCATTTTATTTCTTAAATGCTTGTCATGCTGAAGACGAGTCAACATTATGTTTGTTTCAAAAAAAAAAATCTATGAAAACATCACCTGTACAATCTCTTCCTTAAGGATGCGGTGGAAACTCAACTGGCTGACTTGATGTTGTCTCTGCGGGGCGGGCTCTCGGTTTGTGGTCATCACTAATAGGTTGGAAATTTCTGAAGGACAGAAGAGCATCATTTGTGATTGGTGGGCAACATATAAATAGTTAAGATCCCAGCTTTAAAAAACTAAATATCTTCTGGTTTGATTGTTGAAGGATGTTTATTTTGATTATATCTAAATGTATATGCATTGGTGTTCAGACATCACCTAAACAGAGAGCAGGGAAGAGGAAGTTGTGCAGTGACATTGTGCACTGTTTAACAAAACATGCCACTTGCTACACCAAAACAATGAGCATGTGTGGGTCCACGTGTTCATATATAACATGTTGTGTTTGTGTTTATGTAAGTGTGTGTGTGTGTGTGTTGTGATGTTCATTCTGCAGCATCAGCTGGCCTTTTGTCTACTCACTGACATAATCTGGATACAGACCGACACAGCTCTGTTTTTATAAGTGCAAACAGGGTAAAGACATCAAGGGATGTGAACAACGGAAACCCACATTTACTACATTTCCTGCCCGTCACTGATGCCTCAGCATGTACTCTTAGAGGAGTAGATGTAAACAACACCAGACACTGTCTAATGTGCGATAACTAGGCGTTTTTTCGCAACCAAAACATTCCTAATGTTTGGTTTTGCATTTGTATAGAGCTGTTGCATTACTGCTAATACTGATGGAGCCCTAAAGGAAGAAGGAAATTAAAGGGTTAGTTCACCTAAAAATGAAAATTGTGTCATCAATTACTCGTAATTTACTCCAAACCCGTAAGACCTTTATCATAAGCATAAGCAATACATTTGTTACTGTATTTACTAATCTTCGTTAACATTAGTTAATGAAAATACAGTTGTTCATTGTTTGTTCATGTTAGTTGACAGTGCATTAACTAATGTTAACAAGATTTTAATAATGTATTAGTAAATGTTGAAATTAACATTAACATTAACAAAGATTAATAAATGCTGTAGAAGTGCAGTTCATTATTAGTTCATGTTAACTAATGTAGTTAACTAATGTTAACTAATGAACCTTACTGAAAAGTGTTACCAAAATATCTTGTTCCGAAGATGAACAAAGGTCTTGCGGGTTTGGAACAACATGAGGGTGAGTAATTATAACAGAATTTTCATTTTTGGGTGAACTAACCCTTTAAGTCCATTACAATATAACAATAAATCTTAAACATTTTAATTCAGGACTCTTCTGTGTACATTTTTGAGTAACGATGCAAACAAAATCATTGAAACGATTTGCTGAATCCTTTAAAATACTAATATGTATGAATTCATCTGCAACTGGCAGTTGTGGCGAAAAGTTAATTTTGGACCCTGGTTTCTCTGTGGTATGCAGATATCTGTAAATCTCTCTCAGGAACATTTAACTCAGTCAGGTTAGAGGACTGATGGATAGCTGGATAAAAGATCTGATCCTGGAACAGCTGCCTGATATATGAGACTGCACAACTATTAGCTGCCAGTTGCACAGTTGCCAAAGGTCATGTAAGGATACGTCTGCTTGTGTGCGCATGCTGATTTTTAACTTCTCTAAAGAGTATTGTGACACTAACAAAGCACTAGAAAAAATAATTCCTCTTTCAACTTAAACAAGTCAAAAAAACACTTGAACATGCTTGTACAGATGTACATGCTTCTAAGATTTAGACAATTGAAAAGATGCAAAAAAAAAAAAAAAAAAAAAAAAAAAAAAAAAGCTACATTACGAGTAAATCACTCGCATATGCAACCAAACTTCATAAGAGGTGACTAAAAAGTGTATTTAATTAGCCAATGGCTAGTAAATTGTAAGATTACAGTTGCCTGTAATTGAGTTAGAGGCAAAAAATAAGTTTAGCGCAGATATAATTTCATTGCCTGCTGAGCTTTAAGCACCATCGCTAGGCTGAGAGAGCCCTCTGTCACTTTCTCTCACACACAAGCACTCGCCGTGAGAGAAAGAGAGAGCACATGCAGGGCTCGTTGACAGAACTTTCCTGATCATCATGAAAGTTTATCATTTGCATGTGTTTTTTGAGCCTTGCCAATTTAAACATTCGAAAAGAAACAAAAAGAGAAAAATAACTCGCACGCTGTGTGAGAATTTTTTTTTGTGTGCAACATTCGAAGCACGCGCCCAACCACAACTGACAGCATGTTAGTACTGAATTGTGCTCTCTTTCATGTCTTGCGTTTGAACGGACAATTTCACACAAAATTACGTCAAAATGCCCGTCTTGGCAAGTATCCTAGTAAACATAGTCAGTTATACCTTAAGTGAGTGAAAGAAAACGCATGTGTACCAGTATCAGTATACTGGATCAGTGCATTAGCTCTTAAAGTGACAGCAGCCTAATATTCCTGCTGCTGCCTGTGTTTTTAATGTTAATCAAAAAACTGACTTACTGCAAAAAAATGCACTCAATGCTCTTGACTGAATAACTTTTGTAAAATTATATTTCATCTATATTTAATTTATACAGTGAAGACTGTTATTTACATTTGATTACTTTATGAAAAGCACTGTTTATTTAATTTGCATCTTTGTTCTATTGTTGTTTATTTTTTATTGTTTGATTTGTTATTTTATTACAGACTTTTTAATTGACTTTAATAATGTCTGAAATTTATATTTTATATTTATATTTTATATTATATTTATGTCAATTTTTTTTTTTCATTTGCATTGTTCTTGCATTCCATGTAAAATGTCTGGTGAGTAAAATAAAAAATTTACTAGCCAATGGTGATTCAAGCTTCTGTGTGTCCATAGAAACAAAACAAACAAATACAAATTCATAAAGTCATTCCGTCAAGTATGCAGTTTGGAAAATGTGGCAGATGGAATTTTCAGCAGTCTGGTCTGTGCAATTCAAAATGCATTCTTACTTTTATTGCACTTGAGCAGACGTGACGGAGAGGGTTTTACACAACGTTTATACACATCAGCTTACAGATCATTTGATCTGTGTACTTACAAATCCTCTCAATATCTCATAATTAATTGTGTACTTAAGTTATAGAAATTAAATCCTAACTTATTTGCTTTCTGCTTTCTGCGTTTGCCCCTACATCGCATATGCAAAGTTAGCACATCAGAAAAAAAAGTGTAAAAGTTCCATTAAGTCATTTCCAATTATATAATGTACAATTCTAGCAAAAAGCAAACATAATATGCTAATTAAAGCAAATACAATAAGAGATGGTTCATTAATTAAAGAGATCATTTCTGTCATTACTCATTCATGTCATTTCAAAACATTCTTCCTTCCGTGAAACACCAAAAGAATTATTCTGAAGAATGTTCAAACTCTAAAAAAGCACCATAAAAGTAGACCATAAGATTTGTACATCATACCAGCACACTACAGTCAGTCTTCTGAAGCTATAATGTGTTTTGCGTGAAGATTAAAATGGAAGCTTTATTCATCTTCGTATTTGCACACATTTAAAGATACAAGTCACTCAGCTTTGAAACATGGGTGTTTTAGCTTTACGTTCACTAAAACTGTGCAGCTCGGCATGTCATTTCCTGTTGCAGGACCAAAGACTAAGTCTTTAAAGCTTAAGATATTCTAGTTGACTGACTCGGAGCAGTGATCCAACTGATTTTATCATTCTTTCTAGTCTATTTACAATATTAGCACTTATTTACTCATATGCTTTACATTTTATTTGCCTAATTTTTCACCTGTCTATATAGTTATTGAAAACTAACCAGATTTTTCATCCTGAAAATTAACATGTTAATACAAAATTGAGGTTGATGGTTTTGACTGGTAATGAGGAGATGCTACAGGTAACAATTATGGGTGAAGAAAAAAAGGCTAGTAAACATGCCAACAGCAGATTTCAATAGAATCCTTCACAAGTCCCAACAACAAATTTTCACATCCTAATAACTACTCAAGGATTCAACAAATCCACATGAAAGAAAACACTGAGATCCATTCAGCAGGCAGCAGTGCACATTGAACACTGGAAAACAAGTCAGCTAGCAGCTTTCAGTAAACTGGACAAAGCTTCTGATTTCAGTTTCAGTTTAAAACAGGACCATTCACAGAGAGAATTTCAGGGGCTTTTTCTAGTGGAAATCCCATCCTATCCAAATAGGCTGTGTATTAATTCTCCTTTAAATAAAAGTAAAACAGTACATATTTCCAGTTTAGCTTCACCTACAGAACATGACTACAGAAAATATGAAATCAGGAATCTTTACATACTTTTGCCTCTAAAAACTAAAATCATAAAAATCATGAAATGACAAAGTCTTTAATTGGGATTGAGGGATGGATGGACGGATGGACTGACAATCGAATCAATACTTGGAAAAGTGTTTAATTGGGATAGATGGACAGATAGATTAGAATGGATGGATAGATGGATGATTAGATTACAGGAATATACGGATTGGATTCTCTGTGACGCTCAATGATAATGCATAGAAGGTCTTCTATCATGTGACTGATTGAGCAGAACGAGTGTTGGTACCTCTGGGTTGTGGTGGGCAGCAGCGGCGCAGCTGGAAGCGCAGGTTCTCTGTGCGCAGGCTTTGGCCCTGCAGGTGCTCCAGAAGCTCCTTTAGAGTGGGCCGGAACGTCTCGGTCCCAAACAGTCTGTAGCCCTGAGGGCTTGTTTCAATCTGGAAGTTCTTATACTGAGGAACAGGCCTGGACTCACACAGGTCGATCTGAAAAAGAGAGAGAGGACAAATACATAACAGGCAGAGAAAGGGGAAAAAAAAAAAAAAAAAAAAAAACATGATTAAGCACAAAAGAAATAAAGACAAGAAAAATAGTGCATGAGAAGAATAGTTGAGGGAACAGGATTTGTTAAACAAATGTTGGGTGGCCATAAACTGATCACCTGTAAGATAAGATTTTTTTCTTGGTTGGCAGGGAGGTGTTAGATTTCTGAATGTGACTAGCTATATTGTACATAATGCTGATAACATTTAAAATGTACAAGAAACCTAGCACAACACTGTGTGTGCATTCAGTCCTGCATATATGTATTTAACAAGCTCACACACTTTCTGTTGATCAATTCAGTTCAGCTCAGGTACATTCAACTCAATTCTATTTGTATTGCATGCTGAACAAGGGAGCAAAAGAAAAGCAATGCAAGGAAACGGTGTATCAGTCTCTGATCCAGTATGTTTAACAGCCCCAATGTGGTTTGTGGTTCTGCTCCAGCTACTTATACAGTGTAATACAGCTCTCTCATTGAAAAATAACTGCCAAAGAAAATTATCTGAAAATGGATGCATTGTCCTGTTCTGATCTGGTCCAAAAATGTTTCTCAAAGAAACAAACAATAAAGCAAAATCTTTTGTAAAAGCATTTTGCACACTGACTTTCTGCCAAAACTTGGTGCTGCAATACTTGAAAGAGAATCAATGCTATATATATATATATATATATATATTATATATATATATATAATTTGAACACACAAACTATTTGTCACGGTCTGGGAAAGAACCAGATCTTCTTAATTCACTGCAGAGAATGTCAAAATAGAATCTGGGCAATTCTAGACTTGTCATGTACAGGCAAAACGGACAGGACAAAGGTTTTCAGTTCATAGCTTACAAAAATGGTTCTCAACTGCACAAATCAAACTAGACTTTCGTGTTTGGTGTATGTATGTGTGTGTACCTCAATGCAGACAACAGTCATTATAATGTAGTTATAATCTGTGCAGCTCCAGCGCAGGACATAGGTTCCTTCTTCATTTCCCTCCTGACGGAGTTTATGAACGGCATACTCTGTGCTGTACAAAGAAAACAGACAAAACTAAGTCTCAAAATGTCTCTCCTTAAGACAGCTGTAATAATAAAACTATTACTAATTAAAACAGTACAGCATGAGAGGCCGTGCACTACAGTTATTTTACCATTATTAAAAGGTGTTCAGACATGATGCAAAGTGCTATCAATTTTAATTTCCACTAAGCCCCACTCAACCTAACTTTTGGTTGTTTATGGTTGTCGAGCATATATACTTATAACCATGCTTACTAACTAAACCTGATCAAATGCATCTTGACTTCTTTCTGTCAAGAAGTATTACAGTACATCCTTATTGGCACTGAATTCTTGTTTTTTGGTCTCTTCTTCATACTTGTCATGCCTTTGCTATGTGGTTAATAGTGAGTAAAAGTTCATGATACATTATAAGCACATTCATGATCCTTCAGAAATCATTCCAATATGCTGATTTGGTGCTCAACATTTCTTATCATCATCATCATCATCTGTTGTCCTATATGTTTGTAAATAGTTTGTTTGTTCTTATTTTATCACTGTTTTTCTTATCTTCGGTAAGCTCGAGAGCTTTTTTTTTTTTTTTTTTTTTTTTTTTTACTTTTTTTTTTTTGTAATTTTGAAAATGGTGACAATTATAAAATTTCAATGGTATCAAATGTAGATATCATAAAAACCTTATTTAAAGCAATAATATCAATATATATATATCGTTATCATGAAATAAAATTACTCATATCATGATATAAGATTTTGGTCATATCGCCCACCCCACCCAGTATACTAATATACTAATATGGTCATACCAGATAGGCCCATGACAGCCATTTTCTAAATTCTGTACAACCGATGAGGGTGCGACTTCAGTGCACAGGTAATGATGGGCATCTACAGTCAATCTGAAGTAACCGTCCACCAGTGCAGCAAAGGACAGGGCTGCATCACGATAAAACAGATCCAACTCCTGCAGAGGAAAGAAGAGGAATATATTTTTAGGATAAGAGCTATAATGCATCTGTTTCTATTTTTATTCACAAGAATTCTGTATTTAAGTTAATCTTGTTGATATATGGATCATCAGAGTATGTTTTCATGTGGTGTATGGAAGTATTTTACCATTTCCTGACCAGGTGCAGAGTTCTTGTCCTAACTTGGCACAACAACAACAAGTGACAAGATATTCTGATGATAAACTCCTACTAAACATTGCAATGCTGGGAAGCATTGCAATGTTTCTTACTGGTCCAAAATCAGACTCCACATAACATTACATCAAATATCAAATATGTTCAGATTGGCTTTGAGTGTTTAATATTCAACATGAATAGATAAACTGCTTGTGCTGGAACTGAATTGCACCTGGTTAGGACACAGTGATGCAGACATTTGTCTCACTGAATCTGACAATCTCAGTGAAATGACAAAAGTACCATGGTTTTATTGTCTTGTCTGTAAATGGTTACACATGACTCCTTAATGACAATGTGGGTGATTTCGTAAAAGTCTGAGAAAAGTGTCCATCCTGTTTCTTTCTTCTTGTCATTCTTCTGCTTGTTATCAGCCTTGTTCTTTTTAGATTTGGGTTTGTCCTTCACTATCAGAAGATTCTATCAAGACAAAAGAAAAGCGTTCAAGACAAAAAAAATACATTGGTTAACAACCCTTGAAACAATTAATGACATAAAATCCAATACCAAGAGTATCTAGAATAAACAAATATGTAAGCTCACATAATATGAAGCCATAAACTCACCGGTACAGACTTTCTCCTCCAGGAGATCCCAGTGGTTCCGGATATTTGCACCTCATAGCCCAGTCCGTCATCCCCTAATGGAAGTGTGTGGGCCGGAGATCCCTCACTCTCGCCTGATACTTTCAGGCTCTTGGGCTCAACAGTCTCTCGACCCAAGCCCTGGGTCAGCGTTTCCAGAGTGGACAGATACTTGACCTTCAGGTCATAGAGGGTTATGTTGCTGTCCTGGATGGTCTTGCTATTGAACTCGTTGAGAAAATTCTTGAAGACATTGTTGATGCGTATGCGTGTGAGGAAGTTACGTTGCTTAATTGTGCGGTTTAGACTGTCCGGAATGAAGCGCTTGTAGCTACAGACAGAGAGAAGGCTTGATAAAAACACTTGCTTTAAAGGTATGGTCACATTTACTGTTGCTCAGTGAAATTTTGAGAACAAAATTCAGGCTTCATACATATCTATGCCACTGACAATGGACTTGTTTTGCATGCAAAATTTTCGTAATGTGAACGCAAATCAAGTATCAAGTATGACCAATCAGAATCAAGTATTCAAGTGAGCTGTGTAATAAAAGACTAATAGCTGGAAGTGCAATTCTAATATTATCGCTGTGGATCGTTTTGCAGAAGTGATGTATAAAGCAGATAGATTGTGTTGGTCACCTGGTCTCAGCTCCAGCTCCTGATAAGGGCAAATCATTTCCCTTGGCATGATGCGTAATAGCCAAAACTGCCATTCCCAAACATTCATTCTCTATCTCATGAAGCTCTATCTCAGTCTGGGGAGTGCGCACAGGAGCCAGTCCCCTAAGGAAATCATACTGGCCCTAAAACACACCAAAACAGTAAGAGCACAGTGTATGCCAAGCACAAAATGTTAATATGATAACACACACAAGCTAATAGACACTAGTGTTCACACTGCCCCAGATATGTTTGAATAAGTAGCAGTGCTCCAAAAAAAAAAAAAAAAAAAAAGACATTAATACATATCATTTTGGCTTTTTTTCTTTGAACTGATAACAACAAATACCACATGAGAGAGTATTTGAATAGTCATCAAGCCACAATGCCCCTGTAGCACAAAACGGGAAATATTAAATATGTTTACCTCAAAGTTGTCATAGTGACATGGACAACCATGCAAGTGATACCTCAGGTGTTTCCTGAACTCACCTGTGCAAATAGGTAGTCGAGAGATGCAGCATCCAGTAGAGGTGTCCCCTCAGGCCCCTTCTGAGAGTTCACAACACCTTTCGGTTTACTGAGCGTGTGTCTCCAGACAGGAGACTCCGCCTCACTGGTGCCATGCCAGTTTGTGAAATAAAACCTGTGTAAACAAGTAAAATGAGCTGTCAAAGAACTGACAAGTGTTTCTTGAACTATGGGTACTTTCATGTCCCAGAGGTTGATCTGTAATATAACGAACGCATTTAAACTTTTTCTTCTTGTTATATGAAGCTTACATTGAAACATTTTCAATATGTATTCATTTACATTTTGCTAGTGTTCAAATGCATTTTATGTTTACATTTTACATTAATCATTTTATTGTGTGAAAATGCTTTTTTTAATTTTTCAAAAATACAACCAAAGTTTTAACAAAACTTTGTGTACTTGTTTACCAAGGAGAAAACAGTATCAGTGATCACGCAATATGCAAAATGAAATATGTGTTACATGAAGAAAGCAATAACAAATTAAGGTAAATGTTAGTGAACTGAATTATTCTGTCAACTTAAGCAGAAAAAGTAAAAATATTATATTATAGGGCAATATAGTATAGTTTAAGAAACACCCTTGTATATCTGTTAAAAGGAAATGTAATATAACAAGTGGACAAATATGTTTGTGTGTGTGTGTGTGTGCGTGATTATGAATGTGGTCATAAAATTATGATGACAGGAGCTGATAACATACAGAAACATGCCAAACAAACAACATGACAAAGGCTTACATTATGTAAATATACTAACATATGCTACACGCAATACCAAATCGTGTCAACAATCAACAGAAAAAAGAAAAACTACACAACCCCACTGCCATGCAAGCGAGAGCTCATTGTAAACAGGAAACAGCATGAGTGAGAAAAGAGTGCTCTATGCCACAGAGGAAGAGAGTGTGCGCAAAGGTTGACCATAACCTGTTTGTGCGCACAACAGGTAAGCTTCATACGGGGAGACAGCGATTCTGTACCCACCGCTCGCTTTAAATACAGTAATTGCCTCTTATCTTAGTTTCACTGGTGAAAAGGGGAAGTTCAGGGGATCCTATGTTTTGCTTTGCAAAGATTCAAGTTTTATTGAACAAAGATATGTCTTTCAGAACAGGAAAGGACTAAAACACTGTCAGATGATTTGTTTCTTTGTTTTTGTTTTTTGTTTGGTTTTTTTTATAGTGGAAACCCAAGCAGTTTTTGTTTTGTCCTAAATAGGGATTGTTAAAGATTTGATACAGGTGTGCCACAGGGCTTTGTAAAGAGACCATATGCATTTCTAACATTTAAATGATTAATGAGATGAAAATAAACAGCTGATATTGACAGAACAGTGTCATCAAATGATACATTTCACTAAAACTACCAAAAAATATTTGCCCTCTTCAAAAACACAGTAAAATATGCATTTTATTTCTTTTATTTTTAAATCGTATTATTGAACCTACAGTATAATTGTAATAGCAGTTCAGTCTGTAATCCTGTAATCCTTTAAATTTTCAGGCCATGGGTTCTCTCTAGAATTTCTAATGGGGTTTTTGAACAGCAATCTTCAATTTTTGTGTAAAGTATTCACTTGTGGTCTCACCTCATACGGTAGTGAAGTTTGATGCTGGTCTCCTCTGTGATCTTGAACACATGATTGGGAGCATACCAGAGATCCTGGCTCTCTTCATACAGTGCAAAGAGGTTGTGGCACAAAGGTGAGATGTCTGGGGGAAAACATTTTCAAAATTAGACATTCAAATTATTATCTTACCTCGCTAAACAGTGCAATGCATCAGCCTAGTTGAGAGGCTGATGAAGAAAAAGAAAGAAAAAAAAAAAAAAAAAACTAAATACACCTGCCGTTTGTTAGTTGTCACCAGTAAATAACCTCCTTAGATAAAGCCTAAAAGGTTTAGCTACTATTTCCTAAAAGGAAATAGTAGCTAAATGATTATGAGAAAAGTCCTAACAAAGGTATTTATTAAGCTTTTACTGGAACATAACACAAAAGTATGTCAAAGGTCAGATTGCAAAGCTTAAGGAATTGTAAAATCCAAATGTCAGTCTAATTGATTTAAATTCATTTCTATTTTTATATTTTTTAATTTTTCATTAAAGTTTTAGTAATTTTGTTATTTCAGTTTTAGTTTTAGTTAATTAGTACATCAAGTTAAACTGAATGAAAATGATACATGTTGCCTTGGCAACTAGCTGAAATAAATTAAATTGAACATGAAGAACAAGAAAATGAAGAACAAGAAAATGATTACTCTAATTTTGATTTGAAATAGATTATTTTACAATTGCTCTTTTTCCTTTTTTTTTTTACATCTATGTCATTTACATTTATGAATTAGGCAGACACTTTTATCTAAAGCAACTTACAGTGAATTTAATGTATTCATTTGTTCCCTGGGAGTTGAACCCACAACCTTAGCATGGCTAGTGCTTTGTTCTATCAGCTGAACTAGTAAAAAAAATGTTATTTAAAAAAAAAAAAAAAAGGATTGGACAGAATACCTAACCTTTGAAGTAAAACCAGTGGCTAACTGCTGGGTGTGAAAATAAACTGTGAAACAAACACCATCGTAGTTCCTCTCCAGCAGCTGCCTTCTTGTCTAATATAAACTTCCCTTTCCTCTCTTACTGTCCAAACCAGCTTTTGTCCTTGGCCGCAACTTTGAGGAAATTCTGGACGTGACATTTAAACCCAGCAGCCATTTTGTGGCTTAATACTGATCAAGAGCCAAATAGAGAGATATGCTGTTCCATTAGGAAATGGAAAAGGATGGACAGGGACAGTCAGTCGCAGTGCTTCTTATCCTAAGGTCAATGTCTCGTCACCCATGTCACATGATGATACCAACAGTAAAAACCCTTTAAGTTCCTCTTTTGTATTCTGTGAAATGCTGATGGGACAAAAACCCCATTCCTCAATCGCACGATTAAAATATGAAACCGAATGCATGAAGAATGCCCCTTTTTATAAGCGTATTGACTTTACTCTGTAAAAACTCTTTTCGGTAGTCCATTTCCCTTTCTACAACACTTGATACTGATGGAAAAGGAACAAAAAGAGTACACAACAAAAAGTGCACATGAACTCACAGACGCTCGGTGTTAATAATTGTAACTTTGCTTTGAAAACTATTCCCGTCCAGACAGTTACGATGAAAGGATCCATCACTTCTAAGAAAACAGACCATCATCAGTGTTGGGGACAGTTACTTTTAAAAGTAATGCATTACAATATTGCATTACTCCCTAAAAAAGTAACTAATTGCGTTACTTAGTTACTTTTTATGAAAATTAATGCGTTACATTACTTTTGTGTTACTTTTTCTCACCTGCCCTGGGCTTTTTTGTTTGTTTTTCAATAACAACAACAAAAAAATATATTTTTGGCAAATGTTCAGGCCCTTTCACAGCAAAAGTGAAATGAATAAGCCTCAGGCTGAAGGAAATGCATATTTACACCTGTACAGTAGAGGGTGCAGCTCAAACAGTCCTTTTAGCTGTGCTGCCATTCTGGATTAAAGAAGAATAGGATGCAGGAGCAGGAAGTTCAACACTCTTATTTCTAAATCTAATCTATAGTAATCATGTAATCATTGAATGTCAGCAGCAAAGACATTGGTTAATAAAGATTAAATACATAAAGTAATATTTGTGTAATTTAATATAGTTAATTATTACAGGTTTGCGTACAATTCTATTAATTTTGAGGAATACTGAATAGGAGAGCTTTCAGTCGATAAATGTGAAAAAGTAACTTGCGTTACTTATTTGAAAAAGTAACTTAGATATTTTGTTGTAAATTGAAAAAGTAATGCATTACTTTACTAGTTACTTTAAAAAGTAATCTGATTACGTAACTCAAGTTACTTGTAATGTGATACCCCCAACACTGACCATCATGATTATTCTCTGTGTCCTGAGAGATGCATTAGAGGGTGCTCTAAATAGGCGGCAGTCCCAACACTTACGGCATCTCTTGGCAGCCTCCACGCACAGGTCCTCTGCAGTGTGGCAGTCTTTGAAGTACTCGAGCTGGTGTATGTCAGGCAGGTAGAAGTGGATCTCCAGTCCTTTCATGACAGTCGGAACGGTCATCTCTGCTTTCCTCTGTTTTTTCATCTTCCCACATAGTTGCCTGCCCAGCTCCATGACTGTTAGTTTTAGCATCCAGACACTACAGGATAAACAGAGGTAACAGAGAGATTTATTGATGAACTGTGGGTCCCTGCTTTGATGAGAAATCATTTAACTGAAATAATTTAAAATTATATAGCATATGATTTACAAAAAGGTTACATTTTATAACACCGTCATAGCTGAATTAACCATAAAATTTCAGTCATTTGCATTACTGTTCTAAAAGTTTGGGGCCATTATGAATTTTTAATGTTTTTAAAGAAGCCTCTTATGCTCACTAAGGCTGTATTTATTTGATCAAAAATGCAGTAAAAACTGTAGATTATGAAATATATACAGTTTACAATTTTAAATAACTATTTTCTATTTTTATTTACTTTAAAATGTAATTAATTCTTGTGATGGCAAAGCTGAATTTTCAGCAGCCATTACAATGTTTACAGTCACATGATCCTTCAGAAATCATTCTAATATGCTAAATGCTTAAAGCCATGGTCACACTAGACTTTGAAAGTGCAAAATTTCATTGGATGCTGCAACGGTCGTAATATGACATCAAGGTCTACAGCGTCTTTTTTTATAAACATGAATTCAACATATAACATATAGTAATACATTTAAAATGTAAAAATACACAACCTACTCGACTTTACTGCAAAAATATCATTCTTTTAATTCTGCCAAGAGGTCATTTCATGATGAATCAATCTTCTACTGGTCGCATGTCTTCACATGATGCGAATTCGCAGGTCAGAGTTCAACAAACTTTTGAACGTTCATATAAAACAAAACAAAGAAAATGTTCCTCTTTTTCTTGTCAATATGATCATTTGATTAATATTAATGACATAATAGACAACGGAAGGTCTGTTAGATTGAATATACATGGCAAGGACAAATGCACAGTACTGAAATTGACACAAATACAATGTTATGTCCACCTGTTTACATTCACTTAAACCATAACTAACTGTATTTACATTAACAGTTCACTAAAAAAAGCATGACCAACATGCCTATTTGGCTGTTCACAGTTCACTGAGAATGAGCGTGAATATGAATGAGAGCATTTGGCGGCAATGGCAGCAAACAACAATGGGTGACGACGGACACACACGTGAGTAACAACAGCAGTACAGTATATCAACAGTCAAGTATTACAAAAAGTAGACAAAAATAGGGAAAGGGAAAAATTTTGCTCTTCTTGAGCCCTCTGTGACCAAGCAACAACATATGACGTTTCATTGCACATTACACCGTGTCCTAACCAGACGCGATGGAATAAGATTCCAGCGATGAGCAATTTGACTGTCCACACTAGACGCGACGCGACAATGAGAAGCAATAAAATCAATCGAAAACCACAGCCAATCAGAAGAAAGTGTGGGCGGGCTCTGTCGGCAAGAGCACAGCAGACACAATGAAATGGGCATATACAAAATTCATAAATATTACACAATTTAAACATTGTTTAAAGTACATACGGAGTGACTGAACTAATCTACAGTACATCTACATACTGTAATCTACATAAACAGTACCCGATATTATCATTGCCATACTTTGTGTTGCTGTTTCAGCCGTGGCGTCGTGAAGAAATAGAAACTGTTTCGCTGTTGCGGCTGGTTAGGACAAAAACTCAGATTAACACAGAAAAGATACCCTTCATCACGTGTCGCGGCGTCGCGTCTGGTTAGGACACGGTGTTAGACATATTTTTTCATTAATGCCCTTAAGTGATTCAGAGCTGTTAAATAAAGCATTTTTTTCTGACCCCAGCACTAATGGTGTCTAGGCGCAATTTGAATTTTTTAATTATAATATGTGCCATTATAACATTATGTCACAAGTTTAAATATTCTTTTAATATACTGTCCACCATGACAATGTCAAGTTCTGAGTCTAGCTGGAGATTATTACTTTAACCATATAGTATTACTCTTAATCAACGGAAGTGCAACATACTTAATGTCCTCACTACAGGCACCCTCACATGAAGCAATTTAATTCAACCACTCATCCTACGGCGAACATGAGGGAGGGTAGGATGAACGTTGTTTGCATCTGAATCAGATGGTTTTAACTCAGTGGATCTCCCTTCAGACCCTGCAGGTCAAGATGTGTTTAGATGCCAAGATCCCTGCAAGCATGTAAAAGGACTTTCCTGAGATGAATGAATGCAAAAACAAACTGTGCTGAAAAAGAAATCTAATTGCAACCAGTTAATGACCACATTTGTCTTTAAAGTGGCTTTAGCGAATTCAAGAAGCTGAACAAACTGAGACTATTGGTTTGGCTTTATGAAATATTAGTATAATGAAATCACAAATTCACTCCACACTGATCACCTCACAGCCTGGGTATAGAAGGCACTTTCAATGATAGGGTACGATTTGTGTCACATTACTTATTACGCATTAGAAGAATAAATCACAACCCAACCCAATCAGACACAATCAGATTTATATTAAAAAAATATTATGGCTTTTTTAAGCTTTATAATGGGAGTGAATAGTAATCACGATTTTGAAGCCCAAAAAAGCACATCCATCCATCATAAAAGTAATCCATACAGCTCCAGGGGGTTAATAAAGGTCTTCTGAAAGGAACTGAGATATCATTAGAATCACTGGCTTCCTTCCGTACGTGAGTCTATTCCGGCAGAAGAGTGAACTTTGACCTGACGCATGACGTATTGACAAACGCGAAAGCGCAGAGGCTTAGAGAATCCGAATTAGAGGTCTAAAACGAGAATTTTTAAAGGGATAATTTTCATTTTTGGGTGAACTAACCCTTTAATATATGGGAAATATAAATTTATCAACAATCATTTGGTCTCAAATCAGGTAGCCCCTACTGAGTGATGGTTTAATATTTTAAGCTAAATTTGCAACTCTGTTATAGATTCTGGATTTTTTTAACATCTCTATTTAATTTTGTTTATTTAATGTTTATTAGACAATCATAAAACCTCAAAAATCAGAGTTTAAAACTATTTCAATATGTTCCAAATTTTGGTAGTAGGGCTGCAAAGAAGCAAACTTAAATTTAAGATGAATAGAAAAAAGAGCTCCTCCTTCAGGCATTTATTTGTACCCGATTGATCAGAAATATTCCTATGGCCGTTTCCCAAGGTTTTTCAGTTCAATAAACATCCGTCAATCAGTATGGGTGACTGATGCTCTTCTCTCTGCAGTCACGTCCTTATGCAGAAGCTTGTTTCAGCTGATATCTCGACTTGCATCACAAAACCACTACAGACACCCCCGACCAGTCTGTTAAATGGCCAAACATTGCAAGCAACTCAGATGTTTAGTGACTAATTTTCCATTTAGTTCCTTTCCTTTATAGTGTTTTAACTTGCATTTTATGAGAAGTTCTCCTTTTTAGGAATCCAGTGAATCATGTCCTTTTTCTTTGTCATGTTCAAGACAGTCCTAAGTCATCTTTGGAACTTTTAGAAGGGACAAGTTTAAGTTTGCATTCTTCTGCAAGCAGTTAAAATGATTCTCCATCTGCTTCAGTATGATTCACGATGCCATTCTTCTTTTTAATTGACACGGTCTCACTTCCTGAGGTGTTGACGTGCTGCTTGCTGATAAAGTCATGGTTAACACTGTTCCTCCACGCTTTAGACCCTGTGACTATTCTGCTGGTAGACCGCTCGAGTACGTCAAACGCGTGTAGGTGCGGGAACCTGCTGTAACTCTTTTATCCTGTTTGCAGGCTCTTAATTACCACAATGAAAACCTTTTTCAAATGAACATAAAATAAAGGTAAGTTTAGTTTCCATGGACAGCTTCCTTTGTCATGGAGATTCTTCTATCTCAATAGTATTTAAATACAAAGGTTATTTTATCTATAATATATGGATTAAATATAATTTAGCCTTTAATTATTTTATTCTACCTGATACTGTAATATCCTATCAATTTTGTAATCAAATTTACATTGCTTTATGGCTATTTTTCTCTATAATTAACCTTGCCAATTGAGCAGAAACACGAGCATTTCTCTATAACAGAGTTATAAACAGTTCCCGAATGTCATCCAATAAATGGGTAAGATTAAAGAAAACGCATCCACAATTTCCAAAACTGTAGACAGTTAAATTTTTGATATCATTCTTACCAGTAAACAACAAGAACATTATTTGATCATTAACTTATGATGAAACATCAAGGCCTATATTACTTGATAATATATATAATTTCTCTTCACACAACGGTTTTCAATTTTCCAGTGTTGTATTTTTAAATAAAACCTCATTAGCATTTTATCCTGGCGCTTACTAAATGAGCAATATATCTTGCTGTTATGTTTTGACATATACGTAGGCTTATGACTGGACTGTCTTTATCGCCAAAAACTGCCTCTGGCAACTTAAATACCTATGTGACATATTTAAAAACATTTAGGAGTTGTTCGTGTCATGAAGGCCTCATAACTCCACGTTAGCATGAACTGTCAGAACACCATGCAGTACAACATGTTCTATTCTAAAGGGAAACTCCAGTTGCAATGTTCAGTGATGGCCACACAAGATCGCCATTTCTAACTCCCCTCAGTTCATGACTAAATCCACCAGACAATCTGTTTGTTTTTCTTTTCTTTTGGCAATCTGTATAGAGACCAGTTATATCCTAAAAAGGCTCTTAAGACTATTTAACCAAAGGACTGAGAGCTTCAAATAGACCAGAGTGGTCAATACTCTACTTAAAATGAATACATCAATTTTTATCAATTTATTTGTATGAAACTGACATAAAATCTTAAGCTATGGGGAAGAAATTATGAAACTGTAATAGGGCAGTGCGATTAATCGAAATCATAATAAAAGAGAATGCACGTTTTCTAAACCGCAGAAAGCACGATTTTTCCGCCAGCCCCCTCAATGTGCAATCTGAATGCAGTGGCCTAAATCTAGCATGAGAACAGAACAGGGCGGGTTTACCATTATGACATGGAAGAAAGCACAGAAACAAGGATGTTGAAAATTTTTTTTAAAAAAATTAAAAAAAAATATTGACATCCATTGTTTGGGAATATTTTGGATACACGAGAGATGTGCTACGTCCGAAATCGCATACTGTCTGAGTAGGTACTACTACTACTAATTTACTTCAAGACCTTTAAAAAGGTACTCTATATAGTATGAATATAGGTAGTATGAATGAAATTCGGATGTAATACATCCGACATGTTGTTATTGTCACATGACCAACCGAATATCTAAATATCTTCCATTCAGAATTTCTCTTCCGTGGCCTCATGATACAGTAAAGTGTCCATCGAATATGCACTTCAGAATCCCGGCAGAAATAGTAGGTCAACCGGAGACTTTTCAGCTACTGTTTTTCGAATACTATGTATTTGTACATACTACTCTTTTGGCATACTGTTTTTCGCATACTATATAGTAGAGAAGTATTCGATTTCGGACGCAGCTATGATGTATCACAGAGCCAGGTAATTTGCAAGACCTGTCAACAGAGTAGGAGCCATTCACACATTTTTTGCACGAGATGCAGGTCTAGAGAATCGTTTTTTTGTTTGTTTTTTTGTAATAACCGAAGCCGTCACGTATCATTTATAAAATAATATGGTTCCTGCAAATATTCTCAAAGTCTGTTTTGACAAAAAATGCTACAGACGTGTTTAAGGAAATATTGTTTCAAAATCGTGATTAAAATCAAAATCGCAATATTGATTAAAAAAGGTAGTATTTTATGTCCATATCGCACAGCCCTAACTGTAAATCATAATTTTAAGTGGCTAGTACAGTTTAAATGGGGTTCCTCGCCAACACAGGCTCTATGGGAATTAAATGTCTCAATTCTGACAAATTATAAAAATTTAGCCGAATCAAAGAAACAAGAATGAAAATAAACATACTGTAACTGTTTTTTCTGTGTGTGAGAGAGGGGTTAGTACTGTTATTTAAAAGGGATTCCCCACTAAAACATGTATAGGAACTGAATATCTCCCACAGAGTCACTTTTGTCCATAATGTATCAGATTACCAGCATGAATTTGTACAGATGACATAATCAAACAGTACTGTAGTAGTATAGCATATTGTTGTGGTCCCTCTTTTACTTGGAAATGGTTAGTTGATGTATTTTTTAGAATCAAAGGGAAATTTTAAGTTTCTCTTAGAAATCATCAAAAATGCCAAGTCAAGACAACCACAATTCAACAGCTTTGGGTTATCTGATGAATTTCTTTAGTAGCCATCCTTCATTTCCACTATCGTTTTTAATTAATTAGACAGAATTTTGTAATTTTTGTAATTTGTGCTAATGGCCAATCAGACTTGATAGAGTACATGAATTTAAGAGTAGAGATAGACCAATAATCGGTTTTAAGAACTATATGGGTTAGTTATTACTGTTTTTAAGAAAATCTTCTGCATATCAGTTATGGGACATTTATATATAAAAAATAATCAGCCTCCGTCGATCTCTACAAAGCACATCAAATATACTTCAACCCCACACACTCTTGTTCAGCAAACATACAGCTTGTGATAACTGTGTACAAGTGTTCAGATTTATATCGACAAAACTGCAGTCACAGGAGCAACAAGTTTAACCATTTAACTACTGTAGTGTCAGAGCATGACAAAACCATCAAAAATAACGTCAATGCTTAACAAGTTAGCAACAATAGTACATTAAACAAAACTAAGGATTTTTCCTACAACTTCCAAATTGCGAAGGTCTGACTAGGACCTAGTGTGCTTTAAAAAAAAAAAAAAAAGTAACTCTCCATTATTTTACAGCCGTTCGTCATCCAGCAGTCTCTAAATTATCGGACACAAAGAGATTAAAATTGACGGCATTATTATCTGCAATTTAAGTCCAATAATTGCAGAATTTGTTCTATAGACTCAAATGAGTTACTCCTTGAACACTCTTATCGACATATTTAGCAGTACCATACACAAACTAATAAGAGAGTATCACAACTTGATGTTTACTAACATGAAACAGAAAAAGAAAAGACACACATAAACAATCCCCCAGAGATCAGACACACAATCAGGATGTGAAGAGTTACGGCCCTCGTCCTTACCTCGTCAGGCAAAGCTACTTCCGTTTAATTTCGATCATTACAGACGTTTGAACACTTCCTCTTGATATTTTGTCGATGTAAAGCACTCGTTATTTAACTCCAAAATGTTCTCCGATAACATAAGGTTAATCCCACGAGATAAATTTTCAAAACAAACTTCACTTTACAGTAGAACAAGCCGTGGTTAAGTCTTCATGATCAACTAACCTTTCCTGTCAAGCGTCGACCACATTCCCGAAAATAGGGTAAAGACTAGCTCTGTCACACGTTGCTTATTGGCTCTTCCTGCTGTCAATCAAAAGCTGTACCAATGACGTTAAACCCTAGGCGGAGATTAAACTAGTGGATTTCTGTTATGGCTACAGCCTCCGTATATAGTTAAGACTATGATACATGCGATTAAACTCACAGTTAGAGTGTTAATCCTTTGTGTACTGAGGTGATGTAAGAATAATTCACACCATACATTTACACAAAACATCAGATTTATACATAGCTGATAGTTTTTAAACAAATGATTCAAATGTTTTGAAAATTATTACAGTTGTATAGCCTAATCATAAAGCTTCAGTTTAGTTAGGCTAAACAGTGCAGTAGCATTAAAAATATTTGGATTTAATGATGTCCATTGATAATTTAAAGAATCATCATAATTGATTCATATTGCTAACTATTATTATGTTTCTCAGTTAAAAGTAATGGTTAGACATTGCTGACGTTATATAACGTATTACTGCACAACACTGAAAGATGTTTCACAGATTCATCAATAATAAATATATTCATAAAGACCCTAGTTTAGACTACAGACATACGACTGGGCTACATTTAATGGTTACATGTATTGTTAATTACATTTTACATATGTAACCAGTATAACAATCTTCATCTTCTTGTATTACTTTTGTAGATATATATGTGTAGCTACATTAAGTCCTGATATTTCATCAAGCATGTTCCACTGCTTCCGCTTTATACAGTCTCTGTGTTTTTAAAATAGAGATCAGCAACACACTAAGCCCTCTCTGATTACACTGAAGGTCTTTAAGACCAAGAGGTTTAAGCTGTCATGGAAGGGAGGGACTTCCCGTCCTCACCATCAGATGAGTTGCCAGAAACTGTGGGCTGCAGTTTCACAAGAGGGCTGCAGAGCACACTGGTAGAATGTGGCAGATCAATAAGTTCAACAGAGGACCGTTCGGGTAGACGATATCAGACTGTGCGTATCTGAGCTTTAAATGTTTTAAAAATAAAGTGACAAGTACATATGCACTAATTAAATAGCCTAAATGTTTTATTTGTCTCAACATTCACATATATGTTGACAGAAAACAGTGAATTATTTGCAGCATTAGACAACTATCTCAGATAATATGTGTTGAGATGCGTTGTTGTTGATAATACTACTACTTAAACACTGAGAGGGGGGAAGGTCCAGTTGGAAACTCCTGTCGTTGGATGAGTCATACGCTATAATTGGTGATGAGTCTACGTGCAATACTGCCATAAGCACTCAACTAAAATCTATAATGCATTGCATTTTTCCTAGATCTGAAGAAAAACTCAACAGAGGTCAGGAACAAACAAATATTTAGATAATAGATAATATGTAAACATCAGATAATATGTAAACATCAAATTGAAAACGACCCAGAAATTATTCTTTTTTCAAAATGTAGTTGTATTATTGTATTTTTATTTCTCACAGAAACACAGAAACCGATTACTCACCTTTACATTATCATTCTAAAATTAGCAGATGACTCAGTTTAGAAGAGCGTTAAGAAGAGTGTGTAACATGGGACAAGTGTCTGCTGAGGCTAAATTACTAACAGCATGCTGAAATTTCTGTGATTATGAAACAAAAGGGCAGAATACACTATAATCATACTATATATTTTAAATCTTTATGGTGTGCATCCAAATGCTATATGAACATAATAAAGTTTTCATTAACTTCTTATAAATATATATGTAAATAAATGTATATAAATAATTTATACTATATATGCTTTATATATATATATATATAAAGCATATATAGTATAAATTATTTATAATAAATCTAATAAATAATAAATCTAATATAAAAGCAGCTGAAGACACTTTTATTTAGACAGGCTTTTAGCTGATTGGGCTTTTATGTTTTACTATTTTGGTGGTTTTAATTTCATTTTTATTTATCATAGTTTTATCTGTTTCATTGTTCTTTTATTAATATTGTTGCACTCTGTGAAGCACTTTGTGATTTTATATCTGTGAAAGGTGCTATATAAATAAAAGTTTACTTAAGATTTATTTATTTTATTTTCAGCAAGGATGCATTAAATTTAACAAAAGTGACAGTAAAGACATTTATGTTACAAAAGCTTTCTATTTCAGACAACAATTTTACGAAAAGAGAAAAAGCAGGTTTTATTTTTCTAAACTTCTATTTGATTGATTTTCAAACTGTTTCATGTAAGCAAACATCTCTTTATGTACTACAGTTTGCCCTAAAACAAGTGTAAATATATGTATAAGGATGGGAATTCACATTTCTGACAATATTTACATAAGACATAAGGATGTAATACAACAAATTTTACAACTTAAATACATTTTGTGGTAACACTTTACAATAAGGTCTCATTTGTTAACATAAGTTAATGTATTAACTAACATGAACCAACAATGAGCAATACATTTGTTACAGTATTTATTAATCTTTGTTAATGTTAGTTAATAAAAATCCAGCTGTTATTTTTGTTCATGTTAGTTTACACTGCATGAACTAATGTTAACAAATACAACTTTTGATTTTAATAATGAATTAGTAAATGTTAAAATAAACATGAACTAAGATGAATAATGCTGTAGAATTATTGTCAATTCTTAGTTCATGTTAACTAGTAGTTAACTAATGTTAACTAATGAAACCTTATTGTAAAGTGTTACCCATTTTGTTTTATCTTAATATATAAATAAAGTATGTGCAAAGTTTCATTGCAAGTGTTTACTGGAAGAGGAAATTTAGATTAAATAATTTGTTTAGAAGTGTGCATAAAGATACAAAATATAAACAAAATATAAATCTATTTCATGTTTCAGAGGATACATTAAAGAAACTGTAGAACATTATCTGAAATGCAAACATTGAAAAGCAAAGTGTTCTCTTCATTTTCTTTATGGTCCTGATGTCTACAGGAAAAACAATGAAATATGAATAAAATAATATATATACATATATATATATATATATATATATATATATATAAGATTAATAAAAGATTTTTGTCTTATTTCTCAAAACATCTATAATATTAAAATGAATGTCAAAACATTTTTGCTAGATAGCAGGAGGATATAATTTAACATTATACTGATCACATAAGCTACCATAGTGTGCATAATTTCATGTATAAAAAGCAATCCATTTTTACAGTTTTTTATTAAAACAGAATTGCATTTATCTTTATTAAATTGTATTGTTTTGTTCATTTTCTTGTCTTTTACCTCTTGCTCACCTCTTAGAAAAAACTTTTTATGAGGCTAGATGTCAAGATGGCAGCCATCCTTCAGTTATCACAGTACTGTACCTTTAAGATGGACAGCATCAGCACTGTGATAACTGAACCAGGGCAGCCTGTCACATCAAGCAGATCCAGGGCGGTAGTGCTTCACGCATCTTCTCTTCCATGTTCATTCAGGGGTAACAACTTTGACTTTAAATATCAGAGATAAAGTGAATTCCACAGGTTTAATCTATTCAAAATATAACAAGTAAAATATAATATAGGCTAATTAAACCTGACATTTCCAACTGTATATATTATAGAAATAAGTAGATGAAGCATTTTATTATTTAACATAACTTATACTGTGTAGCTAGCAAAAATTGAATATCATGCCACATTTTCATTGGATACACTGCATTAAATGACAACTCCCTATCTGTCAGCAAGAGATTCAATACCTTCGTTTTGAGCTTTAATTATTCATAAACACCGCCCCTGTGACGTCAGACTTGTTATGGTAACTCTGTCTCCACCTTCTATGCTTTGCTCTCGTTATTTGGCAAGCAAGTGGTTCCTCCCACAGACTCCGCCCACAGCTTCCCCGCCCTCCGTGCGAATCTCTTCTTGTAAACAACTCCATCAGCGCGTCGTGTTTGCCATCTCAGGACAGTGGAAACGCCTGCCAAATAATGACAAAACATCTGCCTAACATTCCTATAGCGGCTGTTTCGGGGGAAAAAAGGAAAGAAAAACATTTCAATGGGTTAAAACGGGAATATTCTTGCTGTTATAGCGTGTTGCGACTTCTCATGGAAAAATGTTTATGTTTGATGAAACTACAGTTTTAAATAAAAGTAATTTATGTGAGGAACATCCGAGCTATATCATTTATAAACTATAAATTAATACAATGTGTCTGAGAAAGAAGCCCGTTAGAACGTCATGAAGTCAGTAGAGTCTGCAATAAATTATACATAAGTTATTACACGAAAAGGCATTACATGATCATGTCATATAATATCATAAAAAGTACCGTAAATGTTCTGCATATAAAGCAGCTGTTCTACTTGCTATGTCGACTCGTTTTATAGTCTTATACCTCATGAGTCTTCTAATTGTACTGTATTGATGCGCGCTAACGCCCAACAGCGCGCGCACACACCCCTCTCATAGCAAAAACAAACACCACGTACTTCTAAGGTAAAAACATTAATGTAATATCACCATCACAGTTAGACAGATGCATTATTCTACCGATAGCAAAAGTACTTACTTGCATTTTCAACGCTTAACTCCCGTGTTTACGTGAATATTTTTAATGACGCAGCAAGCGCCTTACAGCGAACAACGTGATTGTCGCCATTTTTTGTTGTTATTGAAATCTTCAAGCCATGTGACAATAAAATAACACGCTTCCGGGTCCTGACGCTCAAAGTTCACCACTTTTTTTAATGCAGAATGACTGTTGTCCTATGGAAGGTTTGAAAAGTCGACTGATTTTGACAGTGCATACCCGAAGTGAACTGCGTTTAATATCTCTTATGTTCTGACGCCACCGTAAGGCACCTCGGAAATAAATGTTTGGCATGGTGATTAGCTTATATGGCGGATTCTATTTCAGTGGTTTTCGATATTTTTGACTCCACGTACCTGTGGCATTTATGATGTAACGATGACAAAGCTGCTTGTTTTTAAACTTTTTTTATTGACAGAAACTAAATAAAAATAATTAACTATGATTATTTTTTATACGATTAAGATAGAATTTTATGTTATTCGATAAAAAATAGTTTAAAATTAATTAAGACATTAAAATATTAAATATGTCGGTTTACATATTGTACATAAAGCCTTCTGTGTGGGTTTTTTTTTTTTTTTTTTAGGATTTAGGAAAAATAGATTATTTTTGTTTCGTATTATCTTCATCTTATGAATTTGATGAGGCCCTATGGGTTCTGGCCCTTTGATTCTCACTGCTCTGGCTGGATATCAATGTGGTAGACGTGTGTGACATAATTTTAATAACTTTAAAGTAAGCAGTGCTGTGGCATCTGAGGAATGTTTGCACCAACATCACAGTCAATAAGTGTGTCTGTCCTAAATCAGACAGGGGGCAACAACGACCATACTCCTATGCGGTGCAGCTTATGTATATTTTTCAGTGCGACACTATACTAGAGGCGTTTTAAAATAGGGCGTTTATGTTTCTCCTCCATTCATTTGCAGAGAGGAGATGCTCACGTCTAGTGTAACAAGTGTGTCTGTCCTAAATCAGACAGGGGGCAATATTACACCAGTTATACACATATGTTGATCACAGTCAGTTGCATGTGGAGAAAATAACATAAGTTGTGTCCCAAATGATGCTACATTTTGCGCTTATACTATGCACTATGTACTCTACCGTCTAGTGTATGGATTTTATAAGCCCCTTTTTTATAGCTCCTCCCCCTCCCCTACTTAAAGGTATAGTTCACCCAAAAATAAATTTTTTTGTCATTATGTACTCACCCTCAAGTTGTTCCAAACCTGTATGAGTTTCTTTTTTCTGTTGATCACAAAAGAAGATATTTTAAAGAATGTTGGTAACCAGACAGTTGACGGCACCTTTTGACTTCCATAATAGGAAAAATGGTTGCCGTCAACTGAATGGTTACCAACATTCTGTAAAATATATTGTTTTGTGTTCAACAGAAATAAGAAACTCATACAGGTTTGGAACAACATGAGGGTGAGTAAATGATAAAATTTTCATTTTGGGATGAACTATCCCTTTAAGGAAAGCTGTGACATTGTTTGGTGCATGAAATGCCCAATGTTCCACACTTCGCTCAGTTAAATAAATGCATAATCCTCTGACTTCAATACCTACAAATAACCGTACGAGGAAGCTAAAAGTCGGATTATTTTCAACGAACCTGTTTTCAACTAGTGGTAAGTAAACAAACGCTTGCAAACGGAAATCGCGTTTGCCCTGGGTAACCATAGCAACAGTACGTCGATTTATGCTGTCACTCATTATCACTTGTAGATTTACATATCATACAAATATCACAAGAACGTTTTGTTTATAATTCCCTGTATGACCCGCACGTTGCATTTAAGAGATTTTTTTATGTATTGCGGTCAAGTGCAACCGTTATAACTAAATACTTAAACGACCATACTCCTATGCGGTGCAGCTTGTGTATATTTTTCAGTGCGACGCTATACTAGAGGCGTTTTAAAATAGGGCGTTTATGTTTCTCCTCCATTCATTTGCAGAGAGGAGACGCTCACGTCTACATAAAGAGCAGTAGGCGGTGCGTCAACGAAGGGCTGCACGATTTTAATGAAGTGACAACGGGCTCTGTTTCCACCGTGGAAATAACAGTTTAATAGTACAGTACTCTGTTGGGTGGGTAAGTTTGTTTGTTGTTTTTGACCTAAAACTTTTTAAGTCGCTCCTTGTTGTGTGATTTTGTGGTTTTATTCGATGTTACAGGTCCCCACCCCTCATTCTGCACTGAAGATTTGCTTTAACACGACTGTAATCTCTGAATTGTATGCAAACGCGCACTACATTGCAAACTATATCAAATAAGTGCGTGATTTGCATGGTTTCAGTAGTAATGCTGGACTCGTTTTTATTGTAAACAGGGCAGTTCGGTGAGGATATGTCCAAGTTATTCCGGGCTGTTATAATGGGTCCCCCAGGCTCGGGGAAAGGCACTATCTCGGAGAGGATCGCGCACAGTTTCGGCCTCAAACATTTATCCAGTGGAGACTTTGTTCGAGAAAACATCTCTGCGAAAACTGGTGCGTGCTTTGGAAAAATTTACAAACTTTCGGTTGTTTTCATGGAAGCTCATCTCTAGAGACCTGTCGATACCAACAAATGCTAGATGCACAGTGAGGAGGGATGTCTTGGTCATATAAAGGGGTGTAACCAACTTTTGCTGTTTATATAGGCTATTCAGATTGTGTGTTTTTAAGATGATCGGTTCTTTAACTTCAACATTTGGTCCTGCCTATTTGAAATATGTGGTTAGTACACCCTCGTCATTATGTTTAGAGTTCATGTGAGGTAAATGCGTTTAAAAGTTGCCATGCTGGCAAGATGCCACTCAACATTTCTGTTTTATTTCGCTGTTGCCATGCAAAACTCCTTTATTAAGACTTCAGCTGGCATTCATGCAAGTAGATAAAGACAGAGGAATTTTCATACTAATCAACACACTATATACACATTCAGTTTCCTCATTATAAATTAGCTAGAATGGACTTTTTATGCTTAGTAAAGTTGTCATGACTCATCTTCAAAGCCTAGGTTAAGAATATAACCTTTTTCAGGTAATTGTAATGTAAGTAACTTTTTGCTTTAACACATTTTTCCCCCCATTTTACTAAATACACATTTGTGGATTAGTCTTTGAAGACTTTGAAGGCTGAGAGTTGATTTAGCCACCAGAAAAATATACTATTACTTTTAGTTGTGGCTGTGTGGCATAGTTTAATTGTGAAAAGTTGTAATTTGTGTTATGACATTAGGATTTTTTTTATCATACTTTGTTTTCATATTCTAAATTCTATATGAAATAAGTGGGAATCAGACACTCATGTGACTGCTCGATCTATTATATGATTAACAATCTAGTTTGTGGTTAAAATCATATGATTAATAATTGATTTGTCTCAGTTAAAGGTTATGTGTACATTTTAAGTTTGAACGTAAGCAGAATTTTGTTGTTAAGTATGTCTTTTAAAATTTTTAGCTGCTTTCATTGGAGAAATTTTTTTTAGCTGCTTTCATTGGAGAAAAATTATTTAAAGAAATATATAAAGCCATATAGGTTTGATGATTATTATGAAAAAATATGTTTTCCATTCATTCCCCCTTTTTTTTTTTTTTTTGCAGAAGCTGGTGTTCTAGCTAAGACGTATATAAAAAAAGGATTGCTGGTGCCAGACCATGTCATGACACGCCTTCTGCTGCCTAGATTGGAGGAGATGACCAAATACAGCTGGTTGTTGGATGGTATGGTGGTAAATCCCATTAAAAAGTCACCATAAAATCAAAATGGACATTTCTTATTTTTTTCATGGAATATTGCAGCGTTCATTATAAATGATTTATCCTTTCACATCATTATTTTTTTTAAATCCACATTCCCTCATAATAATAATAATAATAATTAAATAAAAATGACTTCCTCTCCCTCTTGCAATGACATCTCTTCTCTGATGGACAAAATCAAGTCCCACCCTACATTTTTTCTTGTTCGAGAAGCCGTTTCACTTGTATATATATATATAACAATAGGGAAGAAAAGACTATCGCAACTTCCATTTCATGGCAACTTTAATGTTTAATCCTTTTGCTATGTTATTATTTTTATTTATTTATTTAGGACTAAGCATAATCTCTATAGAGGAAGCAAAACTTTCATTTCTTCATTGAACAGAAACTAAAAACAATCTGTAGTGTTAGTAAATTTAGGAAGTACACTACCAGTCAAAAGTTTGGAAACATTACTATTTTTAATGTTTTTAAACAAAGTCTCTTATGCTCATTAAGGCTGCATTTATTTCATAATAAATACAGAAAAAACAATAATATTGTGAAATATTATTACAATTTAAAATTATGGTTTTCTATTTTAATATACTTTAAAATATAATTTATTTCTGTGATGCAAAGCTGAATTGTCAGCATCATTACTACAGTCTTCAGTGTCACATGATCCTTCAGAAATCATTGTAATATGCTGATTTATTATCAATGTTGGAAACAGTTGTGCTGCTTAATATTATTTTATAACCTGTGATACTTTTTCAGGATTCTTTGGTAAATAAAAAGTTTAAAAAAATATCAGCATTTATTTAAAATAGAAATCTTTTGTAACAATATACAATACCGTTCAAAAGTTTGGGGTCAGTAATTTTTTTTCTTTCTTTTTTTTGAAAGAAATTAATACTTTTATTCAGCACGGATGTGTTAAATTGATAAAAAGTGATAGTAAAGATTTATATTGTTAGAAAAGATTTATATTTTGAATAAATGCTGTTCTTTTTAACCTTTTATTCATCAATGAATCCTGAAAAAAGTATCACAGGTTCCAAAAAAATATTAAGCAACACTGTTTCAACATTGATAATAACTGAGTATCAAATCAGCATATTAGAATGATTTCTGAAGGATCATGTGACACTGAAGACTGGAGTAATGATGCTGAAAATTCAGCTTTGCAGCACAGAAATAAATTATATTTTAAAGTATATTAAAATAGAAAACCATAATTTTAAATTGTAACAATATTTCACAATATTGTTGTTTTTCTGTATTTATTATGAAATAAATGCAGCCCTAATGAGCATAAGAGACTTCGTTCAAAAACATTAAAAATAGTAATATTTCCTTTTGACTGGTAGTGTAAGCTAGGAGCATTGGAAATATGTTACCTCATATTCCCTATTTTTGTTTTTATCAATTGATTACTGATTTTTGAGATCAGATAATCAAGATGTAACAGCATCTATCTTAGAAATTCAAAGTCAATAGCTCCCAGTATATGATGTTAGGATATTAGACATTGATTGAAAAGGTGTGCACTGTGACCTACAAAAATTCTTGCTACATGGATTAAACTAGTGTTCCTTTATTGCAGGACTGTACAGATTAAAGCGCAAAGGCTAATCCCAACTAAAGATTAAAATTAAAATAGACCAACAAAAAAGTATCTACACTCAGTCATAAGTAATGAAAGCAGGTCCCCCACTGGCAATGCTGTAATAAAAAAAAACACATAATACACAGGGTATTATGTTTTTTTTTGTTTGTTTGTTTTTATCATTATAGCATTGCCAGTGGGGGGCCCAATAAGGATGTAGTATTGCAACTCTTGACATTTATGCATAGTTATGAAACTACACATTGCAACAAAAGTGTGACATTTCAAAATAGCATTTATTTATAACCTTCAAATAGCATCATAAAATGTTATAACGAAATGAAGAAAATGTAATCACTCATACGTGAATAATTCAGGTGTGCGCATTAACTTTTTGGCCTGTATTAAGTGTTAGAAGTCATTTTTGTGAACTTACTTCCAGGTTTCCCTCGAACACTAGCTCAGGCTGAAGCCCTAAACAGTGCATGTGATCTGGATGTAGCCATCAATCTCAACATCCCTCTGGAAACACTGAAGGAAAGACTGCGACATCGCTGGATACATCCACCCAGTGGGAGAGTGTATAATATGTGCTTCAATCCTCCCCGTGTCCAGGTGAAAATCCTAAGTTTTTATTGTTTCTGCACTGAAACCTTAATTCAGAAGTCTTATAATTTAAACTCATACTACTCAGTCTGACTCCTCCTGGGCTCTAAAAGCAGGTTGAGTAACAACATCAATGTATAGCATGTTATCCTCCTGTTAAATTGAGTAAATATAGTATTGTGTCATAAAATATGCACTGCATTTTTAAGCAAAACAGGAATTTCTAGGGAGCAAGCATTTTTGTGCACTTTCTACCTGATTTGGCCCATTCAAACAGTTTTATTGGTATGAATTAATGTGTTTAGGTTTATTTACTGTATATTTACTCATTTTATTCAATTCAATATTTTGAATTGAATAAAATGAGTTAATTTAGATGTTACCATTTTTTAAGTGTGGCTGTGTACTTAAGTTACTACTGAACTAGGGAGTGGATTGAGACACAAGATGTGTCCTATTTCACATGGGAGTTGTGTTCACACTGAAGCTGAAACTTAATTTTCTTCAAATGGAAAACACCATATGCTTCTGTGTAGTAGAAAATTAAAGGGTTCGTTCACCCAAAAATGAAAATTATGTCATTTATTACTCACCCTCGTGTCGTTCCACACCCATAAGACCGTCGTTCATCTTCGGAACACAAAGTAAGATATTTTTGATCAAATCCAATGGCTCAGTGAGGCCTGCATCGCCAGCAATAACACTCCCTTTTTCAATGCCCAGAAAGCTACTGAAGACATATTTAAAACAGTTCATGTGACTACAGTGGTTCAACTTTAATATTATAAAGTGACGAGAATACTTTTTGTGCACCAAAAATAACAAAATAGCGACTTTATTCCACAATATCTAGTGATGGGCGATTTCAAAACACTGCTTCATGAAGCTTTGAAGCTTTACAAATCTTTTGTTTCGAATCAGTGGTTCAGAGCGCCAAAATCACATGATTTCGAGGCATCGTTACGTCATAAGTGTTTTGAAACTTAAATAGTTCACGTGACTTTGAAAGTTTGATACACGCTCTGAACCACTGATTCGAAATAAAAGATTTGTAAAGCTTCAAAGCTTCACGAAGCAGTGTTTTGAAATCGACCATCACTAGATATTGTGGAATAAAGTCACTATTTTGTTATTTTCGGTGCACAAAAAGTATTCTCGTTGCTTTATAATATTAAAATTGAACCACTGTAGTCACATGAACTGTTTTAAATATGTTTTTAGTAGCTTTCTGGGCATTAAAAAAGGGAGTGTTATTGCTGGCGATGCAGGCCTTACTGAGTCATTTTTTCTGAGTCATTACTGAGTCGGATTTGATCAAAAATATCTTAATTTGTGTTCCGAAGATGAATGAAGGTCTTACGGGTGTGGAACGACATGAGGGTGAGTAATAAATTACATAATTTTCATTTTTGGGTGAACTAGCCCTTTAAATTTTCCATTTTAAATAACACTACCCTTATGAACCTCATCCACCTTCTTGCAGAGTTTTGTTCCAGCATTAAAGACCCCTGAACCAGCTAATAAAGGTCTTTGAAATTACTTCAAAATTACAACCAGGTGTTTTACAGCAGGGTTGGATCTAAACTCTGGCCCTCTAGGAGTAGGACTTGGTACACCTCTGGTTTAAAGGGTTTTGTTTAGCAAAAATCTTGTGGAAGAACCTTTAAAGGGTTAGTTCACCCAAAAATGAAAATTCTGTCATTTATTACTCACCCTCGTGTCCTTCCACATCCGTAAGACCTTCATTCATCTTTGGAACACAAATTGAGATCTTTTTGATGAAGTCTGAGCGGTTTCTGTCCCTCCATAGAGATCCAACTCAACTACCACTCCAAGGTCCAGAAAGGTAGGAAAAAGACATCATTAAAGTACTCCATGTGATTCCAGTGGCTTAAACTCAGTTTTATGAAGCGACGTGAGTGCTTTGTTTGTGCAAAAAAAAACCAACATAATTTATCACTTTATTTACAAAATAATATTATCCAAAGCGTGTTCACACAACAATGGCAGCTCTCGCTTGAACACAACACATATGCGCCGTGACTCGTGAAGCTCTCGTGAACGCGCGTTGCAGATCAATATTTTTGTGAGTAAAGTGGTAAACGATGTTTTTTTGCGCAAACAAAACACTCGCTTCATAAAACTGAAATTAAACCACTGGAGACACATGGTGTACTTTAATGATGTCATTCCTACCTTTCTGGACCTTGGAGTGGTAGTTGCGTTGGATCTATATGGAGGGACAGAAACCTCTCAAACTTTATCAAAAATATCTTAATTTGTGTTCCGAAGATGAACGAAAAACTTACGGATGTGGAACGACACGAGGGTGAGTAATAAATAATTTATGCATGTCATGCTCTTATACAATGTAAGGTGGTTCTTAGAGCCCACTGGTCTAAATGCAGACTTGCTCGGATTAATCCAACCATTGATCCTGAATGTGACAGGTATCACTTGGAACCAGCCACACTAACTCATATGTTTTGAGGGTCGGTATTTGATTCTTTTTCAGCTATTACCTCCGTAGACACTCTAGCATCGCCTTTTGTTGGACTTTTTGGTGTGTTGGCCGTCGGTCTTTTGCTGCCCACTCATTTTACAAATTTTGTTGTTTTTATAAGATTGCTTGCGAGACAACTTAATTTTACTGAAAGTTCACAATCTCACAGACGTTGGAGATGCCCTATACTTTAGGAAATTAGATATTATTTTCCGTAGACTACAATATTTTTATTAAAATTTGGCAGCCCTTTCTTGCACATTTTAAAACTCTCCAGCTTGATCTAGACTGTGACACGGGACCACAAAACCGTTAGGACAGGACAATATTTGGCCGAGATACAACTATTTGAAAATCTGGAATGAGGGTTCAAAAAAATCTAAATATTGAGAAAATCTCCTTTATAGTTGTCCAAATGAAGTCCTTAGCAATGCATATTACTTACAAAAATAAAATTTTGATATATTTATGGTAGGAAATTTACAAAATATCTTCATGGAACATAATCTTTACTCACTATCCTAATAATTTTTGGCATAAAAGAAAAATCGTTAATTTTGAACCATACAATGTATTTTTGGCTATTGCTACAAATATACCCATGCGACTTATGATTGATTTTGTAGTCTAGGGTCACATATATGCATGTGTATAAATAGGGATGTATGTATGTTTTTTTTTTTTACATTTCACTATTGTTATTATAATTTTTTATATATATATATATTTTTTTTTTTTCCTTTGGCTCTTTCTTAAGCCTTTTTTGTTCATAATGATTGTAAAAAAAATGTTTAAATCATAAACAAAAAAAATAGTTATCTTTATTTTACTCTTTTGTGTACTTTTTTGAGTAAAATAAAGTTGAGTAAAATGAAGATAACAATTTTTTTTATGTTTTTTCTAACTGTGTTACACAAACTTTGGTCACACCTGTCTTTAATGTACTTACATAAAAAAAAATAAAAAAAAATATTAGGTAATTGTTAGCCTTGCTAATTTCTGTTGTATTTGCAGGGGATAGATGACATCACAGGAGAGCCATTGATTCAACAGGAGGATGACAGACCAGAAGCCCTGGTGGCCAGACTGAGACACTACAAAGATGTTGCCAAACCTGTCATAGATTTCTATAAGTAAGCTCATAACACATTTATAGGAATTACCATTTCATTTTGGAATGAAATCCAAAACTGACTCAGTGTGCTTATGATTATACTTCTATGACTCAGAATCAAATGAACAAATGACTTGTGTACCTATTTACTAACAGCAATGTAATTCTGTGTACCTTTGAAGGGCTAAAGGCATCCTGTACACATACTCAGACACAGAGACTGATCAGATCTGGCCGAATATCAGCACACTTCTCAGCACAAAGATCCCCACCATCCAATCAGATGCACGGTGTGCTTCAACTCACTGAGGAAATCCTTTGATGATCTTATATCCAACGTGGCCTCATCTCAGAGGAATTACTGATTGACCACATAGATTTCCAAAGATTCCATGTTATTTTTATGATTGTCTGTTAGTAGTACAATAATATTCTTCATAGTGATATCTTTGATTATTTCAATTGTTGAAAAGATTCCATACAATTCTAGAACTTGCTCTCCAATTTTGTTGGTTCCTAGATTTGATTCAGAGTGCACAGATTTAATTAGGTGTAATTAAATCACATATGAATAATAAGTGAAGGGTAGACGCATGTGACTTTGTCTAAGTGAATGTGAAACTGTTCAAGCATTTCAATGAGATTCTAGCCAGATTCAATTATTTCTGAGGAGGCTTTACTTTATATTGACTGTCGTGTTTGCATTTCTCACATATTTCATTGTAGTGTTATCATGCTACTACACACCATAAGGAATGCTATAATTATGTTTATGTATTTTACAGGCTCTATAATCCAAATATGCCACATATGCCTTGGAAAAGTACAGTTTCTTAAACTGTTGAAAATGCTATTGTGGACACCAGGCCTTGTTGTTTAAAATATGTTGATAGAATGTTTAACTGTGTTAAAAAATCAAACCAATGTATTGGTAACACTATAGCAAATGGCTGTATATAAGTATATTGTGATGAAATAGGATTATTTCATATCATATGTTTGTTAAACACTGCCTCTTTTATGGTGAATACTGTTCGGCATTGCATTTTTAAGAGCCATATCTGAGAGAACTTTTGATAAGAAAGAATCTAGTGAGGTTACATGATTATATATTGTAACTTTTTGTAAATTAATAACTGTGACTGTGTTCAGCCATAACAACAGTGATATCTTTTTTATCCAGAAGATTAAAGCACAGATTTACCAGAAACCACAGATTAAATTACAATTAGATTAAAATTTGTCGTCAAAACAGAGAGAAGATAAAGTATCTCAGAGTGTTAGGCACACATGTCCATGTGATACTTATCAAACTATTTTTATTTGTCTCTGTTTACTTTTCTTTTATTCTTTCTTGCTTCCCATTCTCTCTCGTTTTCTGTTTCAGTCCTATATACCAGCCAATAAGGGTTGGAGAAAACACTCATAATAATTCTACGCCCTCTTGTTGTGCAATACCATATACAAGAATATACATGCCTGAGCTTTCCTTTTTTCTTTTTCTTTTTTCCAAAGAAAATAAACGTATTTTCTCAGAAATTTGAAGTGTATTCTTTTGTATTGAATCTTTATTATTCATTCTTATCGAAATTGGTATTTGGCCACCCACAATACACATAAAACATAATACACATAATATTCAATAAACTAATTGACAGTGGAACAAAGAATGTCCTAAAAGTATTTTAATTTGTTCTATCTGCCATATAGGTTATTGCCTTCCTGATGTCAGTTTTTGACAATTCATTAAAGAGGGTGTGAAAGATCATGAACATTAATTTATTTCACCCACTGTAGTTCTTTATGACAAGGACATTTTTTGGAGGAAGCTACTGTATATATAATATATTGTATAAGGATTATTATTATTATTATTATTATTATTAGCGTTATGGATGTAAAAACGTCCTAAGTAAAAGCGACGTCACGTCTGACCAGCTGTTGGGAAGGTTGTCCTCATTCTGGGGGCTGCGCGTTGACGTTTATATACAAATCCTACTACGGCGAAAGGCGGGCTTATGAATATTAATTAGGTAAAATGACAGGACGCTCCAGAGGACGTTTATGGAGCAACGTCACCATAATCTAATAAATATTCATGATCTAAGCCTTAGCCATAGTAACACGGCTGTAGTCTGTGCGCGGTATGAAGGAAGTCCCGAAACGTACAAAAAGGTGTCATTGCTGAACGGAGTCTCAGTATGACACGCATCTAAAATGATCATAATCTCACCTCGCATAAAAAATAGATAAGTCAGACGGCTTAATAGTACTAAAATAAAACTACAGAAAAAAAAAAAAAAGGAAGAAAAAGAAATCAGTGATAGATTTGACTCCATTTTAAAAATCCATTCCGTGATTTCCTAAATATGAACGGTTTCGTGCATATTTTGTACAGTTATTGAACATTTAAAAAAATAAAAATAATATATCCATAAAAATAATATATCCAATACAATCTACTAATCTAGGTCAAGTTGAGATCCTTGTGAATTTACCTTGTGGGTTTTGATTCGATGATGCTGAAGTAGCTCATCTTTGCTGCAACTACAGTATCTGTTCGTGCGCTTATTCGAAACGCAGCACGATTCGCTGGGACATGCGCCAATCTGACCTTTGACAGCTAGCGAATGACAAACGAAAGGTCAGCGTTTCTGACAGCAGCGGGGGCATCGGAGAATGAGAGACAGTGCATCGAAAGGTAGGAAGAAAATGCTGTTTAGATACAACTGAATGTATTTATTATTAGTAGCGGCAGTCATACAGCATTGAATGAGACACTTCGATCTTACGTAGTGAAATGTTATTAATAGCCTATATATAAACCGTTGTGGCTGTCGTGATGTCATAATGGACCGAGAGGATGGATTTTTATCCTTATCTGCATTGATAAACAAGTATTACGTTATATATAGTGCCATAGGTGTTTTGATGTGCTCTTCGTCATGTTAACATCTTTGCAGTATAATATCGCGGTTGGGCATTTTTATATACCGCCAGGCCTGCTTTAAGAAAGAATAAGCTACATGAGTCACGACAAGCAAAGCAGATCAGCTGATCGGACGCGTTTCTCGACTGATGCATAGGAGGTGGTGATGGTTTAGTAATCCTCATTGCTTACCATTGCTTACTATTATTATTTATTCTGATAAACCGAGATTTCGTCAAAAGATGCACTACGGCAATGCTGAAAAATCCAATCTTAAAATGTTAGGTGGTAGATGGTTTTTAGCTGGTCTAATATTGTCATATTAGCAGGTGCTAGCTGGTGATTTAGCTGTTTGACAAGATATGGTCCAAAAACAGCTTGACCATCTTAAGCTGCTGTGATTGTTTATGATTGTTTATCTATTATGATTTATTTTGATTGTTTTTTATTTTGCTTTTATAAGAAGGCCAGCTAATGTTCATCTATATATATATATATATATATCAGTATCACTACTTATGACATGTAAATAATAATATAATATTGTACAGTATATCATGGGAAACGTTCATAACAATTGAGATAAAAAAAAAAGATAGTCTGTTAATTTACCTGGTGTTTCCTTTGTTTGTTTTTAATCCACATTCCACACAATATTTTGTAAGTTCGATCCACTGATAAGCAATGATAAGCTCCTCATTCCCTCTGGAAAATGGAAGTGTGGCACAAAATTATTTGTCCTCATCTTATAGATTTTTCTCTGTAGAGCTGTATGTGTTTCATGGGGAAAAAAATCACAGAAATCTCAATTTGATCAATGGCAAAGAAAAAGTTATGTGCTTTAGTTTTAGTGCTCTTAATGTGTCATCTATGATAAGCACGAGGTCAGTTTTATGATGGTATAAAAGGTTAAGGGAAATCCCTTGCATCATCATGCAAGGAGCTGCTGAAAGGTGCGCTCCCTGTTGCCATGGAGGCAATGTTGCACAAAATCCTCAATGTTGTCCTCACAGAATGTTTCTCATGAAAGATGAAGTCACATCATTTAGCTGAATTTATGTAATGTCTATTTTGTGAATTTAATGTGAATTTATCTATAATAAGCCTATTATATATAACCAACTGCAAAAGACCTAGTCATCCTAGGTGTATATGACTTTCTTCTTTCAGACGAATACAATCAGAGTTACATTAATAATCACTCTGATGCTGAAACCACCTGTTTGAAGCTCAAAAAAGTGCATCCATCCATCAAAAAACGTACTCCACATGGCTCCGGGGGGTTAATTAAGGCAAAGCTATGCGTGTGTAAGAAAAATATCCATATTTCACACGTTATGAAGTAAAATAACTAGCTTCCGCCAGACTGCCTTCCATATTAAAGGAACACTCCACTTTTTTTGAAAATAGGCTCATTTTTCAACTCCCCTAGAGTTAAACAGTTGAGGTTTAGTACACGATGTAACTACAGAAGAGTCAAGTTTTAAATAGGAAAAATATTTAAACTCTTTGGTCATTTTTTAACGAGATGCTAACGGTCTAATCAGATTCAATGAACTATGCTAAGCTATGCTAAAAGTGGTACCGCCAGACCCGGAGATCGGCTGAATGGATTCGAAAACGGTAAAACTCAACTGTTTACCTCTAGGGGAGTTGGAAAATGAGCCTATTTTCAAAAAAAGTGGAGTGTTCCTTTAACCTTACGAAGAAAGTGTAATGCCTCTCGCAGTTAAAAATTTTTACACTACGTCCTACGCCTTCCGTATTCAACTTATGAAACAAGCGTAAGTGACGCAATGTCAGTTATGCTTTTTTCGTAAGTTGAGTACAGAAGGCAGTCTGGCAGAAGCTAGTTATTTTACTTTATAACGTGTTAAATATGGATATTTTTCTTACACAAACGCATAGCTTTGCCTTTATTAACCCCCCGGAGCCATGTGGAGTACGTTTATGATGGATGGATGCACTTTTTTGAGCTTCAAACAGGTGGTTTCAGTATCAGGGTGATATATAACTCTGATTGTATTCGTCTGAAAGAAGACCGTCATATACACCTAGGATGGCTTGAGGGTGAGTAAATCATGGGGTAATTTTCATTTTAAAGTGAACTAAACCTTTAACTCTATACAGTATCTAAAAGGGTTAATACAACGCAAGTAACTTCTTTTAAGCAAGCCGCTACAATGCAAGCTTTTATTATGTTAAAAATTAATCCAAACCCAGCATTGAAACCAAGTCCACTTCATTCAGCCATAGAGAATGTGAGGCATGTTAGCTTTGTTAATAGTTTTATCAAATTCGTTGCAGTTTGTGAATATGATGACTGTCTCTCATACATATTAAAATAAGAAGAGAAATCTTAAATAGGAAAAAAAAATCTGTTTGTTGTGTATTGCCTCCAGCTCAGTCTTGCTTTTTACAGAAGTTTTGAACTGAACTACTAGACCTGGTTATAAAGTATAGTGAGATTTTTTGATGAAGATTCTTGTAATATTGTCAGTGACTGATTATCAGACATTTACAAGTTACAGGTCTTGAAAATGATCACATGATGTGTTAAAAAACAACCTGTGAGTGTAACATTAACTCCTAGACAAGCCCTATAAGCCTTTCAGTTGAACATAACTGTTTTACTAGTTAATAATTTAAATTGAAAGTTACAAGTTACAATGATTGCTTTTGTTGGTGGTGTTTTCTTCCAAGAAATTTAATGTGCATATGCTTGTTCTCAGCTGCTGATTTTCATTGTATATACTGAAATAATGACATTGCCATGCTCTTTCCCTTTAAATGGTACTATGGGATTCAAGCAATAATATCATATGTTTCTGTATTTCTAAAAAATTGTATTTCAGGTGTCCAGTGGTGTCCTCCAGTTGACCCAGGGTCACTTTTATTGATCGCTTTTATAACGGTAAAGGTAAACAAATGAATTGGAGTTGGCGTTAAATTGGTAATTAATGGCAGACAGCAACTAGGGCCTTTCTCTCAGTGACACTTCCTACATGCTGTGTTCTCAGTCTCACTCTTCTCAAAGGGTTGCCCAGGCTCCAGCTCTCTTATGAGAAAGCATGTAGCCCCAGTGGCTGCCAAGCAAGGGGGCTGCATGAAGGGAAGCATCAAGTAGCTCAATTAGAGATAAATCATCCTTCCTGAGAGGAAGTCTTGGATGGCCTGACTTCCACTGCCAAAGCACTGCAACGCTATATCAGGGTTACCCATAGACAATAAAGCCATAAAAACGTATTTTTGTGCACAGAAAACAATGCAAAGCCCACTCAATAACAGCAACATTTATTTGCAGTCCACAGATACAGCCGAGGCAAATTTAGGTTTGAACTAAACAGCCATACAAGTTGGTCTTTAATGGGAAAGAGAGATTTAACCTTTTACATACTAAATATACATGTATTATCACGTCTCACAGCCTTCAGTTTTTAGAAATGAATTGTTCTGAAATGTTTATTTGTACATGCAAAGCAAGAACAAGCTTATTTGAACAAGAACAAGCTGGTGTGTGCTGACACTTCTCAGGCAAAAATATTTCTTTGCTGATTTTGAGGGGAATTCAGCAGATTTCTGTGGATTGGACAGTGTTAAATGGAGCTAAAAGCATAAAAGCATGACCAAATTAGCCGAATTAGTTAACAAACTAACAGTAACAATGTATACAATAGTTAACAATAGTTAAAGGGTTAGTTCACCCAAAAATGAAAATTATATCATTAATTACTCACCCTCATGTCGCTCCACACCCGTAAGACCTTCATTCATCTTCGGAACACAAATTAAGATATTTTTGATAAAATCAGATGGCTCAGTAAGGCCTGCATTGCCAGCAATAACACTCCCTTTTTCAATGCCCAGAAAGCTACTAAAAACATATTTAAAACAGTTCATGTGACTACAGTGGTTCAACCTTAATATTATAAAGCGAAGAAAATACTTTTTGTGCACCAAAAATAACAAAATAGTGACTTTATTCCACAATATCTAGTGATGGGCGATTTCAAAACACTGCTTCATGAAGCTTCGAAGCTTTATGAATAATTTGTTTCGAATCAGTGGTTCGGAGTGCGTATCAAACTGCCAAAGTCACGTGAACTATTGAAATTTCAAAACACTTATGACGTAACGAAGCCTCGTTTACTGAAATCATGGGATTTTGGCGCCCTGAACCACTGATTCGAAACAAATGATTCGTAAAGCTTCGAAGCTTCATGAAGCAGTGTTTTGAAATCGCCCATCACTAGATATTGATGAATAGAGTCGATATTTTGTTATTTTTGGCGCACAAAAAGTATTCTCGTCGCTTTATAACATTAAAGTTGAACCACTGTAGTCACATGAACTGTTTTAAATATGTTTTTAGTAGCTTTCTGGGCATTTAAAAAGGGAGTGTTATTGCTGGCGATGCAGGCCTCACTGAGCCATCTGATTTTATCAAAAATATCCTAATTTGTGTTGCGAAGATGAACGTAGGTCTTACGGGTGTGGAACGACATGAGGGTTAGTAATTAATGACAAAATTTTCATTTTTGGGTGAACTAAACCTTTAATAAACAAACAAGCAAGGAGGGATTTATTGACATTTCTGCGGGTTCAGATTCTGTGTGAGCCTGTTTAGAAATACATACAATATTAAAGGATTAGTTCACTATCAAATGAAAATTAGCCCAAGCTTTACTCACCCTCAAGCCATCTATATGACTTTCTTCTTTCTGATGAACACAATCGGAGAACTATTAATAAATATCCTGACGCAGCCAAGCTTTATGGGGGGGGGGGGGGGGGGGGGTAATAAAGGCCTTCTGAAGCAAAGCAATGTGTTTGTGTAAAAGAAATATCCATATTTAACAGGTTAAGGAGAAAAATATCTAGCTTCCTACGCCTTCCCTATTCAACTTACGAAAAAAGCTTAACTGACGCAACGCCAGTTCTGTTTTTTCGTAAGTTCAATACGGAAGGCAGTCTGGCGGACGCTAGATATTTTACTTCATAAACTTCTTAAATATGGATATTTTTTTTACACAAATGCATCACTTTGCTTCAGAAGGCCTTTATTAACCCCCCGGAGCCCTGTGGAGTATGTTTATGATGGATGGATGTGGATGGATGCACTTTCTTCAGCTCATACTCGTTGATCCCACTCACTGCCATTATAAAGCTCGGATGCGTCAGGATATTTATTAATATATCTCAGATTGTGTTCATCAGAAAGAAGAAAGTCATATACACCTACGATGGCTTGAGGGTGAGTAAAGCTTGGGGTAATTTTATTTGAAAGTGAACTAATCCTTAAAATTAAATTTTGTGTAATTTTTTTATTACACTGTGTAATTTTGTAATGTGTAATTTTCATTACACTTTTTTATTTTATTGTTTTTATGACAGCACATTTTCCCTCCTAAATAGTCTATAATGTGTCTGGACTTTTTTAAATGTATTTATTTATTTTATTCTCAATGATGAGTCACATTACTGCAATACAGTAATAGTGAACAAATTTATAATAATGTTATAAAAATGTAATACAATAATTAAAAAATAATATCAGCAAAAAAAAAAAAAGGAAATAATGTAGAAATGCACAATATCATTTCTTTTTTCTTTTCATGTCATTTGAACTATCTGAATGAATTTATGATCTGTTAATGTTTGATAATATGATCAATTAATTATAGATTTATTATAAATTTATCTCATTGGAATAATGAGGTATAAAACAGGCACTGGATGTGGATTGAGGGTGCAGAGTGGGCTGCTAACTGGCTGCATTGATTGGCTGCTGGCTCTGTGTGTGTGCAGCGTAGTAAATGCGGCGCTTGATGACACACCGCCCTCTTCTCTCCTGCAGCTAGCGGCCGTATGTAGCGGGGCAGCCTGCTGGAAAGCACATTATTCCCACCCTCCGAGCTCCAATACAGAACATGTGCATTCCCCTAGTCTCTTGAAATCGTCGTTGTCGTACGTCTATGTGATTCCCAGTTGTGCTCATGAGCCTGCTAGGTGGCTACAAGAAAAAGAGCAGTTACGATGGCTACGAATCTTTGCAGCTGGTCGATAGCAGCGGAGACTTCTGCACCGGGGGACGAAGCGGCGGCGGCAGCGGTTTGACGGCAGTGACCCTCGGCAGCGTTAAGACAGGCCCCGCGCGACAGGACGACTACAGCACCATGGACAGCTCAGGTATGAAAACCGCGTCGACCGGATGGCGCTTGCAGGCCAGCCGCTCCTTCATTTGATACGCATCAAACAACCTGTTTTGTGTTTGTTTTCAAGTCATGCTGATTTCATGTAAGAATCCTCTGTGGTAGATTAAATATTAGTTGTCGATATCCGCCGGAAGCATGTGCTTCGTGTCGTCTGTTCGTGTGCTGTGTCATGACAATTGATCAAAGTCGTATTGGAAGCTACAGTAACTATTTTGATTGTTAGCTGACAGATTAGCTATTGAAATTTGAGTTTTGTGAGCTAGATATATCTGCATAAATCACGTTTGTTGTTGCCTCATGCAGTGGTGTGCTATGCAGTTATGAAATTTTCTTTGAACGTGCATGTAGTTGGGCTTCTTGCATGCAGTTTCATATGGACTAGGATAGCAATACCTTAAATAGAGTTTGGATGTCTGTATTACAATACTGGGATTGCTCCTGTTTTACTGCAGTGATCTGGGATGAAAGCCTTCAAGACTGAGACATGAGGAAGAGCTAGTGTCAGGTGCTTTTAGTCCCAGCTGGTGTCTGCTTCAGTCTGGTGTTTTTGCATGTGTGTGAGAAAAAGATAATTTATATAGCCTACACTCACATTGGTTTTTTGTTAAATTTACTGTAAAGAACAAAATGAAAGATGTGCTTGCCAGAACTTAACCGTTAAAAAACAATGAAGAGGCTACAAGCATTACAGGACGGCAGTTTTGGTCACTATATATTTACGGTTCCTACATAACTGCATATTAAATTACATAATGTTAACATACAATGCAAAAAGTGGTAATCTGCATTTGTCATCTTAAAGAGCAATAAAATTGCTCTTGACTTAAGCAATAAAAATTTAGTTTTTATGATATTATTGTTGATATTATTATTGTGAAGTAATGTATTTAGGTTAAAATCACTTAAAATTCATGACTTTTCAGTGTATTTTAGCTATTAAAATCTATTAATTTCTTTAAAGCTTACTGTTAACAACAGATTGATCATGATTTAAACAAGTTAAAACAAGTCGATCAAGTTGTCTTTCCATTTATCACAGTCAATTAAAAAAATACTAAATAGCACCAAATAAATAATTCAGATAATGATTAAATTATTATAAATTACATAAAACGTCTACTCTCACAATATAACTGATAACATAACAGATGAAACACAACTTAAAAATATATATATATATATATCTAAACAAATGTGATGGATTGTGCAAGGAAGCACCTTTCCCCATTGATTATAAGGCAATACTTTTTCCTCTATATGAAAACTATTTCAAAATGTTTTACCTTAAATATATGCACATTGCTTTGTTAAATATATTTTTATTTTACAATATTTTACTGTAAAACCTAATTTAAAATATGTTTTCTTTTCATATATGGCATGGTTAACCAATTGCTTGCTTCTTATGTCTTTATTGAAAAGACAGTTCTGGCAGGTCACTTACAATGAACTATAACAGTATAGTTTTCATCATAAGGCCATGTTTTCAGCATGAAGACTAGTCACATGCTGTGCAATTAGAGTGAGATTCTAATATAAGCTAATTTTAGAGAAAATACTGACCTTGATCAAACCTTTGTTCATTTAGTTTCATAATTATTCACTTTGAATTTTATGAAGGAATTTTGAATGTTTTAAATTGCTGCTTTAAAAGACAGTAGCATTGTATGAGCCTGTAGGTGATTTATAATTGAAAAGCTAGTCGGGTCTTGTAACAAGACACACAAGCACACAATTATACACACCAACACACAGGGGGCTGCACATCACAGAGCCTCTGTGGCTCAATTCTGCTGAATTAAAGGAACAAAAGAAAGGAGGATTGTGATGGTGATAGAGAATAAAAGAGCAAATGTGTTAGGAACCCATTCTTTTATATTACAAATCCACTGATCTGATCTTTGTGGCCAGGATGGCCCCCTCTCTCTCTGACACACACATACAAGCGCTCTTGGGCTCTTTGTGCGATTAAAGGGACATTAGTAGGAGTTCAGAGACTCTGTGCTCTGTGAGAAGGGCAGCCTTGGACTTTGAAGTCAACTACACTCCTGCATATTTGTTCACTCAGTATAGAGATCCTCTGTACCTTAATGGCGAGTCTGACAGGAAGCCCACTCTCTGGCCGGGCCCCCTACTAAAACATTGCCAGGCCACCCTGCTCTTCTAGCTACAACAACAAGTTGGAGGCAGAAAAGTGCTGACAATGTTTTTCATTGTTAACTCACTGTCAAAAATATTCACATTATATAGAGTGTTAGTTCTAAAAGCATATTTTTCCATTGACAGCAATTTAAAATGACATGTATATTTGACTTTAATTAAAATTATATATTTGTAAAATTATAAAATTATTTATATATATGTTGCAAGCAACATTTCACTGATATTTCATTATAGTACAGTAGATATTTTATCTGTGCCCACTTTTTTGGATGCTCTTACATTTTTCCTATTCTGCTGCCTAATGTCACATCTAAGAATGAGGCAAAATGTAAAAAAACACTGCCACATAAAGAAGACGTGTTAATTCTAATCATATGTTTCTGATCCCTGTGAGAACTATTTCCCCCACAGAATGTTTCATCTCAGCACATTTGAACACACTGAACACTACTCACTTACAGCCTTCTCTAAAGTCTGCAGCTCTTTAGAATGAAAGACATTTATTCTGAGTGTAAGTGCACATGTGTTTGGCTGCAAAGAAGAGGTTTTAAATGAACAGAAATGTCTGTAAAATTACTGTATGGGTGTCACAGCAGGGTAAGGCAAGGATGAAGGAGATTGCAGCTTTAACTTTTGTTTAACAAAAAAATAATAAACACAGGAAAGCCAGAACATAAAAATTAAAAGGCCTAGAAACTGAAACCAAAAACAAATGTGACAATGGGTTACAGTTCCACTAATTGTTTGTAACCCCTTTGTGTATGTTTTTACAGATGTTGCCATGTGCTCACAGTTAAATACAAGTATATGAATCAAAATATGGAAATATGGCACAGTATGTAAGTTTCTCCGCTAGAGGTTGCTCATTCAAAACAATAACAAAGGCGTAGCTTGACGACTATGTGAATGAGCCTGGAATCATGGGAGTTGTTGTCTTCACCTCTACATGAAAAGCAATCCGACGGGACTCAAGTAGAAATCATGTTCATGGATGAGCTAATGTATTAAAGTTTTATTAACATTACTGTGGTATGAAGCAGGGCAGGGCCGAGAGCCTTGGACATTTTACGTTGCTGTTTTTTGCATTATTTTGCTTATATTTACATGTTATTATGCTTATGTGCCACAGTCAGCCAGTGCCTTTCCTTGTGTTTAGTTCTTAGTTTATTTTACGATTAAAGTTACGTTTAACGTCTGCCTCCTTCGTCCCTGAACTTGAACTTTGTTACAGTTACATTTGATCACTTAAATTCACATTATTTTATTTCATTCTAATAAAACAGTCACGAGTGCTAAATTACTGCTATTATAGATCTTTGACGAATTAAAATTGTGGGGTAACGTAGCACTGTTTTACTTGATCAAAACAATCATACAAAATACATTTGAGTGTGTTGAAAGTTATGTTAATGTTTGCTTGGTGGCTGCTATGACACACTTGTTGCACATTGCAGTAAGCTAGATCAATATTAGAATATCATAATAATAAAAGCTGGATAACTTTTGTTGCTGAATGGCATGCAATTAATTTGAAAATATATTGTATGGTGGAGAAAATGCTATATTACTGTTACTACAAATCAAGCATAGTTAGTTAGTTCTGGCAGGTCACGTTAGTCAAGCTTGCATCAGCTGACTCTCAAACATGTTACTCGCGGTAATTAGTTTTCTGTCGATAGAAGTATCCAAACAGTTGCTCACCTGTCTAAGACTAGAGGACACTTTGGGGAACGCCTTCAGTGTGACTGGTGTCTGAAGCACGTGTAAAAACGCGACAATGTCATTGGCCGACGATAGTCCGTGACATCACTACTGGTACGACCATGAGTATAAACAGGCACCTGTAATAGACGTTATCAACTTCTTTGTCTGAAGGAGACGTATGCATGGCAGAAAGACGCAGTGTCTCGTTTCCCTTCTCATGGAACCATGGTTACATATGTAACCTGAGATGTTCCCTTTTGAATGGGAACTCACACTGCGTCCTCTAGAGGACACTTTAGGGAGCAAATGCCCACGCTGCCATGCTGAGGGAATGACTGCCAAAATGGCTGTGGCAAGCACATTACAAAACTCAACGGACTTACAATGCCAGAGTCAGATTCCCCTACTCAGGTACACGGAACTGTCAGTGACATAATTCCCTACAACTACCACCCAAGCTCCAAGCCTTCTACTTTAGACAGACAGAGCTAAAAGGTCTGTTAATGCTATCCTCAGAGCCAGACATTATCTTTAAGGGGAACTAGCACAGAAAACAAAGGTTTCCTCGCCTGTCACTCATAACCTAAGGGAGTTGTCTGCTTAAGGACCCGCTAACTGGGGGAGACAGCTCAGACTTTGGTAAAACTCCTAAAGGGACTGTCTGCTTAAAAGACCCAGCCTGTGAGGAGATGGCCACAGCTTCAGGAATACATAAGGAAGCTAGCCTGCTTAGAAACCCGCAAAGGGGGAGGCATGAACCTTACAAATATAGGGGGATCTGGTTCAACCCCTAAATGCCACAGGGGAGCATTTTGTATCGAAATGCTCCACCCTGCCTGACCTAGGGTCAGCATCTCGCACAGCCAACTGAATAGTAGTGCTCAACCAGTGAGAAGGGATGCAAGCTCGGGCAAAAAGCCAATTCTCACCAGGGCCAGAGATGGGTTTTCTGGGGAGCTGAGGACTCAGCAGAAAGGCCCTCTGATTAAGAGGAGTCTAATGCTCACCCAAGACAGTGATGTGCCGAAAAGCACAGAGGGTAATTCTGGTGCATCTCCCCGATGTCAGCCAGGTTAACAGATGTCTTTCCGTGGCCAGCATTGCTGCCATTGAGCGACCAATAGCAGAAGCTGTTTGTTTGGTGGCTCGGAGAGCAAGTGGTATGGCGCAGCTCAGTGACCGTTTCAGGGAAAAGGCCTTGGCCGTCATCCAGATCAACAATTGGTATCAGCCGATAAAAGCTATTATTATCACTATCGGCCATCAGCCGATTGTTTAAAAACTGCCGATGATCAGGGCCGATTATATCCTGTCAATCAAAAGGTGCGGAAAAACGCGTTCAGACAGCAACTCATACATACTGTGTGTGAAGAAAATCACTCGTTTTGAATTTTAACGCATTAACAGTTTAAAAATAGTGATGTTAAAGCAGGCTCTTTTTGACCCTAAGAATCACCCGTAGTTCAAGCCAGGGTTGCCAGGTTTGTGTTTTTTTTTGCTACCTCAAATATTATTTGTAGAGCCTCCCATCCAATTATTGCAAAAAGCTTTGTGCTTCATTACTTCTGATAAGAATAAAAGTTTCAATTTTCAAATTCTGTCCATTTTATCATGAAATTCGAACAATAAATGACGTTGTGACGCTCTTAAATGTGACGTGTCAGATCACTGTAATGCCTCAGTTCAGGCAGCAGCGCGGAGCACGAGTCTTTTCTTCCTCTTCAATACAAGTTATATCTCGAAAAACATGCATGTATGTTGAAAGATATATATATATATATGTATATATAAACAGCAGCTGAATATAATACCTCTGATGTTAATTGTAGCCTCTAATATTGTAGTGTTAGTTATTTGGGAGAGATTTTTTTTTCCTTAAGAAAAACCAAACTATCGGTATCGGCATCGGCATGAGCCGATATCATTCTGAATAATCGGCAGAGAAATTTAGTATCGGTGCATCTCTAATTTTTACACATGCTTCAGACACAAGTTACGCTGAAGACATTTCCCAAAGTGTCCTCTAGAGGACACAATGCGAGTTACCATTCGAAAGGGAATTCTTTTTTTGAACAAATTGGCTGAATGAATGATTTAATGTAATCTATCTATGTTTCTATTTATTTCCTCTCTGTCACTATTGTAGATATCAATGTTTAGATCCAAACAGCAGCAGAGCAAAGATATAAATGTTGAAAGCACATTAGTGTGATCTGTCATGTGTATGCTGGTAGACACAAGATGTATGACGCAGAATTTAGATTTAGAAGACACTTTAATAAACACAGAGAGTTTAACCAGGAGAATACACAAAGAATAATCACACAAAATCACGAGAACCGACAGATGATTGAACAAAACGGAGTACTTATACATAGAGCTCAACAAGATACAGATGGGATTAATCTGTCACCTAGGAAACAAACAGGAAGAATGTAATAACTATGGGAACAGGAACTAAACTGAAAGGAAAGACAGGAAACACAGGAACATGAACAATAACACAATGAAACAACATGACCCTAAAAGTATCTGATCTCACCAGTGTGATCATATGTGTCAAAGTGTTAATAGATGGTGGTTTGAAATCAAAATTGCTTTCTTTTAAGGAATTAAACTAGGCAGGTCTACTATGTACAGACTATTTCTGCAGGTTTTATCGTTACGCCAGTAGGCGGCGACAAGAAACTTTATGAGTGAGTCATTGAATCATTTGCTCGATTTTAAATCTACTTTGGCTTTATTTGGAACTATTTTCATTGGCAAATTAAAAATAGACAAAAAATTCTATATTTGTTGTACATATTATACTCGTAGGCCATAGTTTCATAAAACCCTGAATGCCAGTGAACATTTGACCTCAGTCATGCTCATGTCTTAATGGGCGCAAAAACCAGCAGACCTTCCAACATATAGAAAGTTTGTAGAGTGGAAGCCATATAGCAACAAAGGGAGGACCACATACTTTTGTCCATCCATTTTATGACAAACTTCCATAGTACATAAACTAGCTGAGGGACTTAGTGTTGCGTGGTAGGATCTGTATGTATTAGAATGCTGATGCATGACATTGTTCGACCACCCAATATTGTAACCTGTCTACTTACTGATGAGAATTTCCAGACTTGTTTTTTAATACAGCTTTATGTATGTGTGTGAGCACATGAGGAGGCGAAATCTGTAGCTGAGTGGGAGGTGTCTGAGTCAGATTTTTGATTTGGGTGTGGTCTAGTGTCATGGACATATAACACTGACTCACTCTCACAAATATGCCAGATGCTCAATGTTTTCTCCATTTCCTCAGGTCTGTTTCATTTTTCCGTTCACTTACACTCAGCTTTGTACCATCATCATCTAATGCACATTTAGCTCAAGAGGCATCTGTACATACAGTAGCATTTATAATTTATAATTGATTAGCCTATTTATGAGGTATTTCATATAATGTGTTTGTGAAAGTTCCTGGTTTAGAAGAGAAGGTGGTGGACCGGCTTTGGTTTTGAGCGTATAGTAACTATATTTACAAGGGAAACTAAACCTTCAGATAAACACGTTTAGCACATGCTTTGACATTGAGTTTCCTTGGTGATCAGTGCCACTGCAGCATTAGACATCTGCCATTAGATGCTGCATGTTTGATATAGGTGTACATTGTTTTCAGAGTAGACTGCATGCTATTCATTGTACAAGCATGAAAATATGTGTAGTCATGACTAGTGTTTAGCTGAGTTTATACACTACCATTGGGTTCATTAAGATTTTTTTTAAAGAAATTAATATTTTTATTCAGTAAAGATGCATTAAATTGTGACAATGAAGACTTGTATGTTATTACAACAGATTTCTATTTCAAATAAAGTATGTTCTTTTGAACTTTATAGTCATCAAAAAATACTAAAAAAAAATGATCTCAAAAATATTAAGCAGCACAACTGTTTTCAACGTTGATAATAATAAAAATTTCAACTTTTGAATAGCGTATATATCGATATACCAGTCCATCACTAGTCATGACATGTAAAATGCGTGTTTGTGGTGTCCCATCTGCATGTGTGTTGTAAGATATGAAATTCTGCTCATTTAAAGGCCCTCCATCTCCAGATATGGACGGAAACTATGGAGGGGGACTTCTGGATATGGTGAAAGGAGGTGCTGGAAAGTTCTTCAGCAACATCAAGGACAACCTCAAAGACACCATCAAAGACACCTCTACCAAGGTTATGAACCAAGTGGCCACGTAAGTGATCATGGTTTATTTGTGTGTAGGTCAGGTTTTGTGTACCCACAAGGAATCACCTACATTGTCCTAATTAAGAAAAACAGCTTGTTAAATATACCAAACACTGTTGCTCAGTATAAAAAACAATAGAAGTCCATTGAAATTCCCCACCAAAACAAATTTGTGCATGTTTGCACTTGTGTTCATGTGTAAGAATTCAGAGAAAACAGAGTCAAGGTCTTTCAATAGACTTCCTGGTGACCTAGTTTTGTGTAACGAATGTTACTATTAATAAATCAAGATTTCACAATGTAATGACTCTGTCTAGGTACGTGTGTTAGTATTGGCATGAGAATAGATATGGGCACTCGCACAGTGATGGTGTTGGTTCGTTACAACATGGCTTCTGGTCTCTCTGAGATTGACACAAGTATTGAAGAGAGGGTCAGTGTTTTTTTAATTTTTTTATTTTAATTATTCTAAATGTATATTTATGTAAGGTTATACTTCACATATGTATCTCAGGCAATATGCACAATGACTAATGATGTATCTGATTTTACTGACATAATATCTTCATGTTAATGGCACAATACCTTCATAACCATCATCATTCTCATCAACTGCATAACAGACATGAGACAGAAAGCTGCTGGTTCAGCAGGGAGCCCCTGTTTACTCTTTGTCACGGTTTTGTGACCCAGCTGGTGTGCAGTTATCCAGAGGATACTCTGGTGATGCATGGGATAGCTGAGCTTCCAGAACTTCTGAACTATTCATGTGCGTTTATCACTCAGCTGAAAGGAAAGCATTCAACACTAATGGGTAGACATAGCACAAAGCTCTTATGTAATGTAGCATTTTACCCCCGACTGACCCAGAAGCAGATCAGATCCACCAGGTTACTTAGGGTGCTCTTAAGTCAGAGAGCATTATTGAATTCAGTGAAAATTAAATGTTCTATTAGGTAACTGAAAATATTGCTATTAATATTTTATGATATGTGATATTAATAATTTGTCCAGTATATTAAAACATGATTGGGACATGAAAATGTACTGCACAATTAATATAATTAAATGATCAAATGAGGCATAATAATAAAAAAAAAAAATTCTCCAACTCTGTGTGCTTTTCTCTTACACATACACACACAAATACATTGATAATGATTAAACAAGCTACTATTTTCCACCACTGTGCAAAAGGGTGAATGACACCCACACACACATATAGACCACTACACAAACACTAACATACACACATTGTAAACTATTAGTGTATTTCATTCACCTCTTGCACAGGCTTAGAATAGTAGCTTGTTTACATATTATCTCATTAGAGGGATTTCACGCTTCAGCAGATTACTCAGGTGATTTGGGTGTTGTGTAATGTGGTCCTCTATGTCTACAATACTGTTAGATGACTCAAAGACATTAATATACACTTCTGTTCAAAAGTTTGGGGTCAGTAAGAATTTTTTGTTTTTGAAAGAAGTTGCTTGTGCATAACAAGGCTACATTTATTTAATTATTTTTCATTATTTCAAAAATACTGGAAAAACAGTTATATTGTGTTTTATATATATATATATATATATAGCTGAATTTATTAAAATAACCCCATTCATAAGTATGTGAACCATTGATTCTTAATACTGTGTGTGGTTACCTGGATGATCTACGACTGTTTTTTTGTTTTGTGATGGTTGTTCATGAGTCCCTTGTTTGTCCTGAGCAGTTAAACTGAGCTCTGTTCTTCAGAAAAAATCCTCCAGGTCCTGCAGATTCTTCAGTTTTCCAGCATTTTTTGCATATTTGCATATATTACAGCAGTGACTGAATGATTTTGAGATCCGTCTTTTCACACTGAGGACAACTGAGGGACTCAAACACAACTATTAAAAAAGGTTCAAACATTCACTGATGCTCCAGAAAAAAACATGATGCATTAATAGATGGGGGGTGAAAACATTTGGAATTTGAAGATCAAGGTAAATTGTATTTAATTTGTCTTCCGGTAAACATGCAAGTATTTTCTGTTGCTTCTGAAGGGCAGTTCTAAATGAAAAAAAAAAATGATATTCAAGCGAAATAAGAAAAATTTGAACCTCTTCATTCTGTTCAAAAGTTTTCACCCCCCGACTCTTAATGCATTGTGTTTCCTTCTGGAGCATCAGTGAATGTTTGAACCTTTTTTAATAGTTATGTTTGAGTCCCTCAGTTGTCCTCCATGTGAAAAGATCTCAAAATCATTCAGTCACTGCTGTAAAGGGTTCAAATATGCAAAGGATGGTGGAAAACTGAAGGATTTTTGGGACCTGGAGATTTTTTCTGAAGAACAGAGCTCAGTTTAACTGCTCAGAATAAACAAGGGACTCATGAACAACCATCACACAACAAAAAAACATCAATCATCCAGGTAACCACACACAGTATTAAGAATCAATGGTTCACATACTTATGAATGGGTTATTTTAATAAATTCAGCTATTTTTTTGTCTTATGGATTATATGTAAACATCTTTTATGTAAAATATCTTACTCAGGACAGTACTAAATAAAAAATAACATACATTTTGTATGATCTCTCTTATTTTGTTAAAATTTTGCACATTTTCACAGATTCTGCAAGTGGTTCACATACTTTTTCTTGCAACTGTATATATATATATATATATATATATATATATATATATAATTTATTCCTGTGATGACAAAGCTGAATTTTTAGCAGCCATTACTTTAGTCTTCAGTGTCACATGATCCTTCAGAATTCATTCTAATATGCTGATTTAGTGCTCAAGAAACATTTCTTATTAGTATTAATGCTGAAAACAGTTGTGCTACTTATTATTAGGCTTATTGATGAAAAGAAAGTTCAAAGGAACAGCATTTATTGGAAATTATTTTTTTTTCTTAGTCACCCTAAACTTTGAACAGTAGTGTGTATGTACAGTATATAAGTAGTAGATGCATTTACCATTACCACAATTATACTTTTTAATTACATTTTTAAAGTGAAAAGGGTTATAACTTTACCATAATGTATTGATAAATAAGAATTATACCATTTTTATTAAGGACATCAGAATAATTTAGTGAAATAAAGAAAAAATATGAAACGTTATGCCTTCAAAATGGATATAAATATGTTATGCTGTCTATATTGAGTTTATATGTGCTCTTGTGTACAATTTAGATATACAAAAGGAGAGTTGGACATTGCCTACATCACCTCACGCATTATCGGTGAGTAATGAATAATTCTGTGATAGTGAATGTTGACCATGTTCATGTACCATGGTATTTGCATTTACTCCAAGGTATTTTTGTTAGTGCATTCACTGTTTCACATGGATGGATTTACATGTATCATATATGTGTGGACACGCTTATCTTCCGTTTTAACTGTTATTAATAATCAGTCTGGTAGTTTGATGTATTTGCTTATTTCTCACTCTCATGACTTTGGTCTGTATGGCCAAAAGTGATGTCCAGAGGGGATATATGTTTTTGATGACCCTACAAGTTCAATTAAACCATAAAAAAATATGAGGAAGAACAAAACATTAAACTTGGTTAAGGTATTTATATGACAAAATTATTTGGCAAAAAAAAAAAGCTAACTACAGCTACATGTTTTTTTTTTGTTTCTATGCTAAATAGGCATAGAAAAACAAATAGCTCACAGGAAAAAGCATACATCAGACAACAGAATCAGTTATTAATATTTCTTTGGTTCTCTCTTGTTTTTGCATGTGTTCATACTTTCTTTTTATGATAGCCTGGCCAATAATTATGTCCGCACAATTTGTCATGTTTCATTGCGTTATCACAAAAACAATTGACTCCAAGTCAACAAAGAAATGTGCTTACAAAATCTTTGACAAATGTTTGCTAATATTTGAATAAAGGGTGAAGATGTAAATTTCCTAGGCCGGACATCATTTTTGGCCTCTACTGTAAGGGTGTTGGAGTATATCAGATGTGTGTAGTATAGTGAAAGTGTAGTATATCAGATGCTAATATTATTGTGTTTGTGTTTATGCACTAAATGCAGTGTTTGTATTGGCCACACTGGACTTACTGGAAATAATCCTTTGCTAATTGTCCATTTACTCTGTCAGTGATGTCATATCCTGCTGAGGCGGTGGAGATGGGCTACAGGAACCACACAGAGGATATCCGTTCATTTTTGGACTCACGGCATGCCGACCACTACACTGTTTTCAACCTGTCACAGAGGAACTACCGAGGGGCCAAGTTCTCCAACAGAGTGAGTGCAATCAGTCATACTTCCTGACTTACATACTTTCATTTTTACATTCCATATCACTTTACAAATCAAAGTGCCAGTGGGCTAATTAGTAAGAGCTTGTGTTCAAGTTAAAGTACTTGGAAAGATTTCCATCTTGTCTTTGTTGCCTGTGAGTCATAACTTATTATTAAAATTTGTAGAAAATGATGGTGTATGAGCTCATGGGGGAAATTTCATACATAATTAAATTGCAACATACAAAGACTAAAAAATCACTTTACCTTTGTTGTACATCCCATCTGGATTTCATTTATAAATAAATTTGCCTTTAGGTCTTTGTCAGAGAAAGTTTCTCTATCATTGCTCACTGAACTGACAAAACAGTCTGCTCTCAAACATCTGGGTCTTTCATCCTGAAAGTAGGCTATATACCTTTTTTAACATGCATAGCCTCATCTGCATATAATTTCCATATACAATTTCCATCAAAATATGTGATATTGCACTACATTTAATCGTACAAGAAACTAGGAAAATAGGTTAAATGCTGTCTGTGCCAATAAAAGAGAACACTGAAAAAATATTTTCCTAATCAGTATCTTTGTCGATGTCCAGTCAAAAATTGAATTATGTGATTAGAATCGATTCGACGTTGACTAATGGCTGATGACGTCATTAACAAAAACACAAGAGATGGGAATGCTTTGCAACATGCCACAATTTGCAATTTATTTGCAAAAAAGTATACAGATGCCGACAGACAGCTCATAACATGTTGTAACTTAAGGGTAATAATGCAACAATAACACAAACTCCCAAAAATATTTGATGCATATGTCGGCCTAACATAATAATAACACCCACGCAAGATCTAAGCTGTATGCCTACTCACTGTCACAGTCCTACTCAGTTTTTGCTTTTCGATCCTGGTTTGCATGTACGTGGGCTGGATGGAGGCTCTCCCACTGTCGGGTGATGGTATTCCAAGCCAGTGAAAAAATTGTAGCTGGGACAGCCAAGTAGATTTTGCAGAGCTTGGCCAAACTGGGAAATTTGTCCTGGTCGTGGGCCCACCACTGCAGGGTTTTCTCTATGGTGGGAATATGTGGTGTTAATAAATATTCACAGACTTCTTCGGCTATTGTGGAGTGGTGTCCCATTTTTTAGCCAAGTTAAAAAAAAAAAAAAAGTGCAATATTTCTCTAAAAACTTCTCCGTGCACTGCAGCTAAAGGTTGAATGTCTTTGACAATGAAATTCACCAGCAAATTGCTGATTTGCTGCCGTCTTTTCTCTGTCACAGCAGGACGTTTGTTGAAGTCGCTAATTGACTGCTGTCAAGATGATTTGCACCGTTTCTCACCTAGCATTAGCAGATGCCTTTTCAGATGAGTGTGCATTATGCTTGTACTTTTGTTATACCTCAGGACGGACTTGCATACTTTGCAAAAGACAGTACAGGCTTCATCTTTAGTGAAGTATTTCCACACACTTGATGTACCACTGCTGCTTTACTGCAAGGCGACCATGTTATTAGTGTCAGAATTAAACGATCAGCAACCAGGGGCATAGCCTTCATTTCAAAAGTGAGGGGGACAGAAATGTTGGGTGTAATACCAGTTTTTATCATTGAATAATTGATCAATTTTATTTTATTTATCTCTTGCTTTTAATTTGAAATCAATTCGCTTTTAATAAGAAATCAAATATACTGCTGAACAATAAACAATATCTAATATTTTTCCCTATATTTTATGACCATTTTATGATTGGTTTATGTACTACAAACACTTGTGCTTTAAGTCCTTATTAATTTTATACAATGTAAAAAAAGTTCACAGAATTAGGCAGAACATACAGTACCTATCAAAAGTTTGGAAACATTACAGTTGTACAATTGAAATATGTCTCTTCTGCTCACCAAGGCTGGATTTATTTAATCAAAAAATGCAGTAAAAACAGTAACATTGTAAAATAGTATTACAATTTAAAATAGCGGTTTACTATGTGAATATATTGTAAAATGTACAATATATGTGGTCAAAGCTGAATTTTCAGCATCATTACTCCAGTCTTCAGTGTCACATGATCCTTCAGAAATCATTCTAATATGATGATTTGCTGCTCAAGAAACATTTCTGATTATTAGAAATGTTGAAAACAGTTGTGCTGCTTCATATTTGTGTGGAAACCATGATACAATTCAAACATTTGTGGTAAGATTAAAAAGAGAGAAATTAATACTTTTATTTATCAAGGATGCATTAAATTTTATTAAAAGTGACAGTGACAATAAATGCAAATAAATTATGTTGATTGAACTTTCTATTCATCAGAAAAATGAAATGTATGATGGTATCCACAATAATTTTAAACAACTGTTTTCAACAGATAATAATCAGAAATGTTTCTTGAGCAGCAAATCATCATATTAGAATGATTTCTGAAGGATCATGTGACACTGAAGACTGGAGTAATGATGCTGAAAATTCAGCTTTGATCACAGGATATAAATTACATTTTAACGTATATTCACATAGAAAACAGTTATTTAAATTTGTGATAATGTTTCGCAATATTACTGACTTTACTGTATTTTTTGATTAAATAAATGCAGCTTTGGCAAGCTTTAAAAAGGTTGTCAATTAGCACTGCATTATTCATATACTTTATTGTCAATAAATACCTTGAGATGGCTTGAAAAGCACACATAATAATCCATATCTTGTCGCATTCGTGTGTTTAATGTCTTCACGTTTCATCAGTCAATCATCTAGCTGCTGCTAGAGCTGAATTACTTCTACGAAACCGTTTTGGACATCTTGTGAGAGAGCGCCCTCTGGCTTCCAGTATGAATGAAACATTGTTTGCCTCATTTTAGTTAAGAATAAAAGGACAGGCCATGCATAGACTATCTTGCCCGAAAAAAGTTTTATTAAAAGTGCGGGGGACACGTCCCCCCCCCGTGCCCCGCGTATTCTACGTTCATGTCAGCAACTAGTCAACGTCAAGCTTAAAGCATCATGGCAGTGCTTTAAAAGTCGACTAGTCTGTGGAACCCCTATTATTAAGACGTATTAGAGAATGTAACTTGAATATAGCTATTTTTTCTTATCCTATTTCATCACAGATTGATTTTATTTGAATGAAAATATTTGTATTAGAGCTCAGAACAGGATTTACAGCAGAATTCAATAGTGGGAAGTGGGCCAACAACATTTTGTCATTAAAGTGCATGCTCCCACTGTAAAATGTCATGGGAAATGTCAACAAATGGACATCCATTACTGATATTTTCACTTTGTAGCTTAAATTGCAATCCATATTAAATCAGTCATGTAAAATGTTTATACATTAGGTCCCAAATGTCTCATTAAAAAGAGAGGAAGCTACATGACGAGTTTGTTTTTCACCCATAGCATTGATTGTTGTCAAAAGCAAATCATCATAAAAATGGCCATTTTAAAGGATTAATTCACTTTAAAATGAAAATTACCCCAAGATTTACTCACCCTCAAGCGATCCTAGGTGTATATGACTTTCTGATGAACACAATCTGAGTTATATTAATAAATATCCTGACGCGTCCAAGCTTTATAATGGCAGTGAACGGGACCAATGAGTATGAAGCTCAAGAAAGTGCATCCATCCATCATAAACGTACTCCACACGGCTCTGGGGGGTAAATAAAGGCCTTCTGAAGCGAAGCGATGCGTTTGTGTTAGAAAAATATTCATATTTAACAAATTATAAAGTAAAATATCTAGCTTCCACCAGAACGCCTTCTGTATTCAACTTACGAAAAAAGCGTAAGGAGTAGGACGTAGCGTAAGCAAGAGGTGTTACACTTTCTCTTTGTAAGTTGAATACAGAAGGTGGTCTGGCGGAAGCTAGATATTTTACTTTATAACTTGTTAAATATGGATATTTTTCTGACACAAATGCATCGTTTCGCTTCAGAAGGCCTTTATTTACCCCCCAGAGCCGTGTGGAGTACGTTTATGATGGATGGATGCACTTTCTTGAGCTTCATACTCATTGGTCCCGTTCACTGCCATTATAAAGCTTGGACGCGTCAGGATATTTATTACTATAACTCAGATTGTGTTCATCAGAAAGTCATATACACCTAGGATCGCTTGAGGGTGAGTAAATCTTGAAAATTTTCATTTTCAAGTGAACTAATCCTTTAATAATATCATGCTAAGGTATACCAAGTATGAGTTAAAAGGAATGCAATTCTAGTTTTGTGTCAGTGAAGGGGTACTTGAGCCTTATTTATGGTGCTCTGGGGAACATAAAAGATTTGGGAAACACTGGTGTAGTGCGAGTTACTTATTCTATGAGACTCATTTCTGTTTAGAAATTATACTAGTGGCTGTCTTGACTCTTATGGCCTTTTTTTCATTAAATATTAAACAGAGCTTTTCCCATGTAATTAAATAACTCCTAAGATTAACTGCATGACTCAACTGTTTCTAGCTAATTACTTATTTGCTGTTATAGTTATAAAGGATATAATTTTGGCATACTTGTTATTCTTTTTTTAATGACAAAAGTACAACAACATTGATGTATTATTTATAATGAAGGTTTGGCTTAAATATAAATAATATATGTGAAATATGATGATTCTGAAGTTTCCTTCTTACACAAATCCCTTGTTGTTGTAGGAATTGTTTTCTTGTATATCTTTTTAAAAATATTTTTATTTTATCCACGATTATCCAAATCTTAAATCATTTGTATATCTCTCTTATTCTCTCTCACTTCTTCCTGTCATAATTGTCCTTCTCATTTATCTGTAGGTTTCAGAATGCAATTGGCCTTCCAAGCAGGCCCCGAGTCTTCACAACCTATTTGCCGTGTGTAAGAATATGTACAACTGGCTCAAGCAAAACCCCAAGAATGTGTGTGTGATCACCTGTTCGGTAAGGAGGTCTTTTGATGTTCATGCCTGTTGCCTGTTGTGGTTATTAAGCATTAACAGCTTTGACTGTTAAACCAGATTCATTGTTTGCATTTGAGTCATGTTCTTTTCACATTGGCCAAAAAGACCCAGAGTTTCTTATGGCTAATTATGACATAAAAACCTTGCATTTCTGAGATATGAATAAGCTTACAAAGAAAACAACATTCCTGGCACCATTCATCATTATCGGCTATCTTTAATTAAAAGTAGGACAGTATGTCAAATTAGCCTTTTTTAATGGAACTGTGTGGTACAAAGCATGATTTGAATAAAAAATGATACCACAAACAAAAAGCCTGAAAGATGTTAAAGATTCACAGTTTGATTGGTTTATTGCTTTGTAAAATTAAAAAAATTGATGAACTATTTAACACAAATATTAATATATAATATAATATAATTGTAACGTTCAGACAGGGAGAGAGTTAAGGATCTAATTCCAGCTTTATTCACACAAAAAAAAATCCAAAACTGGTCATAAAAAACTAAGAAAACACAACAGCTTTGCATACACAAAAACTGACAGTGAAGTCTAAAACACTGGGCTACAAGTACTAGAGAAAAGAAGGAACTTAACAAGAAACATCTGTATTATCCAAGCCTGTCCTAACACGTTTGCTCTTTCAGGATGGCAGAGCTCCTTCGGGCGTGCTGGTCTGTGCCATGTTCTGTTTCTGCCACCTTTTTGCCAACCCGGTGCCAGCCATGCATCTTCTCAGCGCCAAGAGGCCTGGATCTGGCTTGTGGCCCTCCCATAGGAGGTACGGCCAATCAGATCGCAGCTTTCACAAAGTGTAGCTTTGATAGAAACTACTGAATGGTATAAATACTCAACAATAATCTTAAAATAGGTGATGAACTAATAAAATTGTAGTATGGCAAGTATGGCATACATTACTTTTGTCTTGAAATGTCAATTTCACTGCATGTTAGTTGTAAACAGAAAGAATGCAATGTTTCATCAAAACATATGTCCCAGATTAAACAAGGTGTGACAGTCTTGTATGTATGTGTGTGTGTATTTATTCAGGTACATAGGTTATGTATGCAGTTTAGTCTCAGAGAAGCCCACCGTACCCCACTCCAAACCGCTAGTCATTAAAGCCGTCACAATGAGTCCTGTTCCTTGCTTCAACAAACAACGCAGTGGCTGTCGGCCATTTTGTGACGTACTTATTGGTGAGACCAAGATATTTTCTACAGCTCAGGAGTATGAGAAAATGAGGTAAGCATTTCCTTATAGATACTCTGCTAATGGTTCATTTAACATAGCTGAAATTATATGTCATGAATTGTAATATATTGTCCTGTCAAATATGGCTCTTTGTGTCTTATCAGTTATGTTTGCATTTTTATGCGCATTTCTAGGTATCGCATCAGAAATGAGAGATGGAAATGTTTAAATTTAGAAAAAAATCCCTTAATTCGTAAAAAAGTTTTTAAGCTCGCTTGAGGTGGTTTTTGACTTGGGCAAAGAAGAGTTAATGCGTTGGAAACGGATTTGCCGAATAAATTCTAACATAAATTCTTCACACCTCACAGGAAGTTGAACTGGAGATTGAATTAGAATGACAGGAAGAAGAATTTACTGAATGGAAATTTAAAGAAATCCCCATGTAATTTATATGATGAACATATTTATGAATAATTCATGCTGAAAAATAAAATGTATTATTAAAAATACACTAACAGCAGTTAGATGAATGTATGTAATCCCATTTTAATTCTACTTCCTGAACATCTAATTTGAATTTTCTGTATCCTGTTTGCATCCTCAAATTCTGGATTTGAGGATGCAAAATTTGGAATTTTCTTTATTTTATTTTGAAGGGCATTTCTGAATTGTGTACAAGATAATTTATGTAGAACTTAAAAGTAATGATAACGCTGATGTATATCTTCATGTATGCTGCTCTCAGGGAACACAGGATTCAAGAGGGCAAAGTGGTCTTTCCTGTAGGAGTGAGTGCCCAAGGAGATGTGGTGATTTCAGTCTATCACATGCGTTCCCATGCACTTCAGGCCAAGGTATGAAACCAATAACTAACTGTTACCCCTTTTACATTTAAAGCTGCAGCAGAGAAGAAAACTATAGAATGAGTATATATAGGCCTACATATAACAAGTTTCCTACATAGTGTGGAAAATATGGAATTTGATTTGAATAATTTCCATGTCTGGATAAGTATGGAAAAAAGAAAACAGAGTATGGAAAAATATTTGTGTTTTTGCCCTTATTCAGTTTTCTAAAATATAAAATTAAGAATTTTTAAAAATAAAATTTGTAATCATTTAGTGATTGTTAAACATGACTGAATAAATTCAAGGCACATGTTTTCATTACGCAAAACTGTTTGTCTTTGCCATAAGTGAATCTCTTTATAACTTCAATAAATGAACGTCCGTGTGTCACTCAAACCAGAGACAGATAAAGGAGCAAACAATCATCTAAATCAGACTGTACTTTGCTGCTTGGTAAACATGCTATTCAAACCACACTTACAGTATCAATTGTATCTATTGATCTGTCAGAGGTGGATTTGTGTTGGTTATAAAGCGTTTTAGGTTTCTTCTGATCATGTAAGCACACATTGTCACTTCGAGAAAACTATATTTTCAGATTGCTGTACTATATACCAAATATAATGCTGAAAATGATGCTGTATGAACCATTTATTTTAAATACGGTCTACAGAGAAGTTTGGAAATTTGAGTATGGAAAAGTATGGAATTTTGAAATGGAAAATGTGTAGGAATCCTGATGTAAGCTTTCTGTTCTTGCTAGTTATTAGTGACTGAAAGATTGCAACATCTTCAGCATTTGTCAGTGTTTAAATTCTGGGGTGTTTTCAGGTAACAAACACCCAGATATTCCAGATTCAGTTCCATACTGGTTTCATCGCCCCCGGCACAACAGTCTTAAAGTTTATGAAGTAAGTGTTTCTTTCCACTTCTTTCATAATCATCACGCTGTAACAATGGACACATAGTGGATTGACAAAATGTCCAGTCACTCTTTGCAGCATGTTAGGACAAAAACTCTGATTTACATGGAGGAGACTGCTTTTTGCTTTATCATGTATCACCTGGTTAGGGTGTAAAACTACTTCAGTCAACATTCTTAAAATTCTTATTATTATTATACATTATACAATTCTATGACATTATTAATTTATAGACTACATGGCATATTTGTGCTTCTAAAGATTTGTCACACGAAGGAAGATTTAAATACACTGCAAAAATAAAAAGCTAAAATGTGATTAAAAATTATTAAAATCATGAAATCCAGTCAAAAACTGATGCATAAAACCAAGTCCCTGCCCTAAATTCTGTCTATCCGTTACACTTGGATATATGTCACAATATGGAAGAAAAGATCTATCACTTTTATCTTTTTTTTTTTATCGCAACTTTGAATATATGGGTGACCAGTCACAGCACCCCTGCATATACACTTTCCCTTATACATTCATACAAAATCAGATGGGTGCTCGACCAAAGAATATTAATAAAAATCAGGAAAAAGTCGGCCAAAGCTCCAAAAATAAGCGAAAAATTTTATATAAGACTCACACGGGTTATGTTTCAAGCACGTAGGCTCTTCGTCAGACCAGATTTCCTTATACAGTCATAGAAATTTAAACCTAAAATCTATTAAAAAAAAAAACAAATAAAAAAAAAACAAAGTTTATGTACAGTACATGTTGTTTAACTATTTGCAGCTTGCAGTGAAGTCTGTGTGTGTTTGTCCAGGACAGAGCTGGATGCCTGTGATTCTCCAGAGAAATACCCACAGCTGTTTCATGTGCTGTTAGACATTGAGGTTGAAAGCACAGAGAAACAGAAAGATCTCACCCCACCGTGGGAGCAGTTTCCCACCAAAGACCTGAGCCCCAACGTGCTTTTCTCCTGTCATCAGGAACACCAGGATGCACTTGCTGTTGCAGGTAACACACACAAGTAGTATGAAGTATGAGAAGTATGAGAACGTTAAAATGTGTAGTGTCTGATTGAAAAAAAAATCACCCATTTAACCTATCTCAGCAAGTACATAAACATTGAGGTATATTTTTAATATCATAAATAGACTGATGTTTCTTATGCTCACCAAGGCTGCATTTATTTGATCAAAAATTCAGTAAAAATATTAATAAGGTGAAATATAATACAATTTAAAATGACTATTTTCTGTTTTAATATATTTTAAAATGTAATTTATTCCTGTGTTGGCCATTACTCCAGTCTTTAGTGTCACATGACCCTTCAGAAATCATTCTAATATGCTGATTTGGTGCTCAAGAAATATTATTAAAGGGTTAGTTCACCCAAAAATGAAAATTCTGTCATTAATTACTCACCCTCATGTCGTTCCAAACCTGTAAGACCTTCGTTCATCTTCGGAACACAAATTAAGATATTTTTTGATGAAATCCGAGAGGTCTATGACTCCTCAATAGACAACAATTTGACCTGGAAGCACTGGACGTAAACAGCTTAAAAGAATGACACAGAAGAGAAGATATCGTTGAATAAAGTCGTTATTTTTGTTTCGTTTTTAACACACAAAAAGTATTCTTGTCGCTTCATAAAATTAAGGTTGAACCACTGTAGTCACGTGGACTATTTTAACAATGTCTTTAGCACCTTTCTGGACCTTGACAGTGGGTTGTTAAATTGCTGTCAATTGAGGCGTCATAGAGCTCTCGGATTTCATCAAAAATATCTTAATTTGTGTTACGAAGATGAACGAAGGTCTTACACGTTTGGAACGACATGAGGGTGAGTAATTAATGACAGAATTTCCATTTTTGGGTGAACTATCCCTTAAACTGTTGAAAACAGTTGTGCTGCTTAATATTTTTGTGGAAACACTGGAATATTTTTTCAGGATTCTTTCATGAGTAGAAAGTTCAAAGAACAGCATTTTGTTTAGCATTTACCCCAAACTTATGAACAGTAGTTTATTTTATTAGCTATATCGCACAGCCCTAATTGGAAGGCCTTATGTTCTTTATCTTGAAGCAAAGTTGCTGTTTTCTCATATGATAGAGAGTGACACTGTGGCCCTGTGGCGTTAATCACCATTAAGAGCTCAGTAGTTTGTCCCTCAGTGAGCTTTTTAAACAAGTCAACTCATTAGTCACTCGATGGCATTCTGTAGAGTGTCTGTGCACCATTAAACTGAACACCATCTGTTTAATGTACTTTATTTTCTGCTCAAAAGATGAAATGGAGGGCTTGGACTTGGAAGGTAAGATGTAGTGTAGGAGGCTTGTGAGAGTCAACAGTAAATAGTTCATTAATAGATTTGTAGTTGACTATTAAATTTAGAAAATTTGATGGGTAGTTGAAAACTAACTGATTTTAGTGGCTTTGAATTTGAGAGGTATACTGAAATGTTATGCTTCTCACATAAAACTTAGCAAATAACACACAAATCATATGGGCAAATTTGACTTTGTTCTTTAGATCTAACTATTTCTCCATCTGTCCCTTAGATCCTGCTCAGGGCCATGGGAGTTGCGGAGGCAGAGTGGGTCCGAATGAGGAGAGTGAACCCTCAGATGATGAGATGCTCTCCCTTTCTAGCCAGCAGAGCAACACGAGCAATGAAAAATCAAAAGGGCCTAAGAAGCCGGAGCCCCAGTCTGCAGCGGCCCCTCCTCCAGCAGCTGAGGAAGTAGATCTACTGGGGCTGGACGGTGATGCAGCTAAGCTTCCTCCATCCTCCCCACAACCTCCGACCACGAGTACCACCACAGACCTGCTGGGGGACCTGTTTGGAGCTCCGCCCACACCACAGCCGGCCAGCGGCCCCACCTCTGCTCAGTCCACCCCGCGAAGATCCACAACTTCTTCGTCACCCTGTCCATCACCTCGATCTGGAGGCATGTTTTATTGCTTTTTTAAAAAAGAACTGATTTAGCCAAGTTGTTTGTCAGGAGTCAGTGAAATGATGCAGCATCTTGTTGATAATAGTGAGAAATTTGAATGACTGAATTGTTTATTTGAATGACATTCATTCAGTAACAATTTAATAACACACAGAACAATCATTTAAAATTGCTGTAACATGGTATATCGCTTTATAAAATGGCTGTTACAGCAATATTTATTTATTGAAATATTTATTTATTGAAATTTGCGAAAATTTCTTCACTCAAGGTTGTTTATGGTTGCAAAGCAACATGACAAATTTTTTGCAAAAATATACATATAATGTCACAGGCAATGACATAAAATATGCACACTTGTGACCATATAATGCATATTTTGGCAACAGCTTTTAACTTATTTTATCCAATCAGATGTGAGAGTCAGAACTATCTGTCTTATAAATGTCCATTTCAGCAAAAGATACTGAATCCTTTCTTTAATTCTTCAGCTTTCGACCCATTCGGGTCTGGGCCCGCACCCACACCCGCCTCTAAGCCGCAGGACTTCATGGGGGCGTTCCTGGGTCCAGGTAATATAGGGCAGCCAGACCCCTTCCTGCATGCTGCACGATCTCCGTCTCCTACAATGCAGAACATGGGCATGGGTAAGGCATGCGCTTTTGCCTCTCAGTACTGCCAGTGTGTGGGCAACGTCACCATAACAACCAGCCAAGCTCTTTTGTGTTAAATCCTCCAGAATATGATCAGCAAAATAGCCTTTCAAATTTATCTCTATAAAACAGCTCAGTACTGAATGTCTTATTGAAAGTGCTGATGTTTGATGATTTGGAGAGATTGGAATTATTATTGGCCCTTGAGCTTGATTATTTGTTTTAAGTACAATGTGTGTGGTCGATAGCAGCATGTGCTCTATGAAGGACAACTGAAACCCTGTATTGTTTCTGGGAATATGCCAGGCAGATTAACACCAAAACGGAATGCAGCAACAAAATTTAACATTGTTTCTAATCACTTCATACCAGTTGCCGTATGATTTTGAAACCTCCTCTTTGACTAAAATATCTGATGGCCTTGAAACCACACTACTGTTACATAGAGAGCTGATATTTATTTGGAACTCTAGTGTTTTTTTTTTTTTTTTTTCTTCAAGCATGCAGGAGAACTTGAAAGGAGCACTGCATGATGCCAAATACTGCAGATTGCTACATTCTGTTACTCAGAGCCATATCTACTGAAAATTAAAGAAATATGGTACATTATAATATGTTGCAAATGCTTATTTAATAGAGCACTCATGCAAGATCATATGTATCCCAGAATCATGGAGCATTATCATAACTTGTTTTAGCTTTTCTTATCCAGTTAATCTTATGCTAAGCTAGTAGGCTAATCTATTAGCTTGCTTGAAAACACAAAGAAAGGGAAAATAATTTGACCATTTTTAGCTACATTAATATAATTAATTAACATATTTTCATGATTTAGAATGAATAAACAGAAGGCGATTTTCTGTCATTTTTAATCAGGCACCAAATAGAGTACCCATAAAAATGATAGCCATTGAAATGTCATTTTTTGTTATATTAAATTAGTCATTTTACCAGTGACAGATTTTTGCTGCATTTCATGTCATGTTACAGTCAGACATCTTTCAAAAACATTAAAAATCTTATCAACCCCAAACATTTAAATAAGTAGTGTATACTATATATTATTTTAATTTAATTTTGTTTTTAAGGCAAGACACCCCATGTAAATAGGGTAAAAAAATTAAAAATAAATAACTAATAGACATCATTATACTTCTCCAGTTGATTGATTGCATTAAGAATTGCAAACATTTTTTGTATTACTGTGTTGTTTGTTTTCTGAAAAGTTATATTTAAATATACAAATGAGGCATTATCTAATTAAATATTAATTATTTTGGTTAAAATTCCAGAACAGAAATCTGAACGTTGGATAAAGCCAGGTTCAAAATTTTTTATTTCATTTAGTTAACATATTAGAGTTCTTTTTATCATAAATCCAGAAATACTGTCAACAGCCAGAATATATATATATATATATATATATATATATATATATATATATATATATATATATATTTATTTTTTTTGTATGAACAAACCCCTCTGTAAAAACCTTCAGGATATGGATAGGAATAAAACTGTATAGTCTGCTGCATGTAAGTGCTGCTGAAGTGGAGATTTCTGACTTTTTCCTGTGGATCAGTATTTTTTATTACAATTAATATGTAAGTCATACGTGGAGAGCTATGAAGTTAAATAATGATCCCTTCACAGGTCGCAGTTCACCTGTTCCACCCACTACTCCCTCTGTCAACATCCAACAGCAGAGCTCTAGGGGAGCATGGGAATGGAACAAACCAGCTCCTGCAGGCAAGTTTATTTGGAACACAAGATGTGCCATGGGGACACCTGGTGGCTTACTCTGAAATTACACCTAAAAAACAAAATGACTCACTACTGACCTGCCATCTGGACTGGTGTGATGAGCTCATATAGCTCATAAATGTTAATTTCTTGTGAAACATAATATGACTACCTTTTTTTTTTTTTCTTTTTTTAATCAATAGAGCTGGATACCTCTTGCCTGATCTGGCCAGTAGTTCAGAGTTGTACTTGCACTGTCAATATTTTCACTGGTCCCAAAAAAAAAAAAAAAAAAATATATATATATATATATATGTTAGGACCAGAGAATTGATTTGCAGGTAAATTTGCAAGTACAAATCTGAACTACTGTAATATGTATATAATATGTATATAATTTCACATTTTTACATGCATTTTTACACATATTTATTTTCTAATTATTACAAAAAATAGTTACTATTATACATTTCTCACACATAAATTTTATTTAAAATCAAATGTTTTGTTTAAAAAAAAATCAAAAATCATACTGTTATTATTTTATATTATTATTATTATACAGGATAATAGTTATACAACTTTAAGATAGTTATTAAACTTTAGGACATCCATAAATTTAGAGACATTTTTTCTGATGCTATCAAGACATCATCACGAATCATTCTTGCAAGTTTGACAAAACCTAATTTATGGTAGCCAGTTTACTTTACCTAACTTTATCTAGCTTAAAATATTGACAGAAGCAAAATTCACAACTAATTATTACAGGAAACAAGTTAATTTAAATAATCTATATTCAGTGAAGGATACTAAATTGTAAATCCTGATTTTTCATATCAGGAGGTTTTGGGATGGGAAGTAAGTCTGCCAGCACTAGTCCAACCAGCTCAGTTCATGGGACTCCCACCCACCAGGCCAAACCCAGCACTCTGGACCCTTTTGCAGATCTAGGTAACCTAGGAGCCGGACTGGGAGGAGGTAAATGGAATAAAGTTTTTTAGAGCCTTATGTTAACAAATTCATCATGGATTCACCTTTAAAATCTGTGTGTTCGTTCTAAGGTGGTTCAGGATTCTCCAGCAAGCCCACCACACCTACTGGTACTGGAGGAGCATTTCCGCCCATGGGCTCCCCCCAGCGTCCTGCTCCCTCTCCTCAGCACACTGCCTCTGGAGGCTGGCATCCCAGCACAGGCTTCCCCTCATGGCAGCCCGGAGGTGGGGCTCAATGGCAGCCGCCGGCCCAGGGTGCACAACATCAGACCCCACCTAAAGCACCAGGACCCTCTATGCCCCACACTTCACCACAGAACAGACCCAACTACAATGTCAGCTTCTCCACCATGGGTGGAGCATCGCCAGGAGCCACTGGAGCAAAAGCACAGCCTAACATGGGTGAGAAACTGGACACAAACTGCCTAGTGATTCTTCATAGAATCTGGTCCGGTCTGAAGTAGTTGTGCTCATGCAGATGTGTTCATTGTAACATTTAATATTGTTAAACTAATATTTTATTATAAGGCAATAATTTTATTTATGTTATAGCCAATAAATGGCTAATATTAAAATTCTGTACTATTTTGAAAAAAGTAAAATAAAAATAAAACACTAAAAACTACAATTAGTTGTTTTAAATGCTACAAATGAACTTAGGCATCACAACATACAGTACATACATAATGTACAATAAGAAAAATTAATATTGTTTTTGAGATTGGCTAAAGTTTACATTTAACAGTGAAATTTCATTTTTATTAAATTAGAAACTTTAAGTGAGTTTTAGATGGTGGCAAAGGTACTCTATATATAAAATAGAGGAAATGAGCTTGTACAACTAAAAGGGTTAGTTCACCCAAAAATGAAATTCCTGCCATTAATTACTCACCCTCATGTCGTTCCACATCCTTAAGACCTTCGTTCATCTTCGGAACACAAATTAAGGTATTTTTGATGAAATCCAAGGTTTTAGTTTTTTTATCTCCCATAAAAAGCAACGTAATTACTGTCATTTAAGAAAGGTATTAAAGACATCGGAAAAATAGTCCATGTGACTACAGTGGTTCAACCTTAATGTTATGATGCGACAAGAATACTTTTTGTGCGCAGAAACAAAACAAAAATAACAACTTTATTCAACAATCTCTTCTCCTCCCTGTCAGTCTTGTTAGCAGTTGACGCAGTGAACACAGTTCAGTGCTTCCGTGTTTACGTCCGAACGCTGACTCAGTATTGGCCGACGCTGTTCACGTGAGCACTACAACACATGTGTGTAATGCTGATGCAGGAGCTGGCCAATACTGAGCGTTCGGACATAAACACGGAAGCACTGAACTGCATTCACTGCGTCAACTGCGTACGAGGCTGACAGGGTAGAGAAGAAATTGTTGAATAAGGTTGTTACTTTTGTTTTGTTTTCGTCACTTCATAACATTAAGGTTGAACCACTGTAGTCACAAGGACTGTTTTAACTATGCCTTTAATACCTTTCTGGACCTTAAATGATGGTAATTACATTGCTTTCTATGGGGGATAAAAAAAAATCTCTCACATTTCATCAAAAATATCTTAATTTGTGTTCCAAAGATGAAAGAAGGTCTTAGGGGTGTGGAACGACATGAGGGTGAGTACTTAATGACAGAAATTTCATTTTTAGGTGAACTAACCCTTTAAATATCTAATGATAAAGATAAATTAAAAAAGTCTCTAATACTGATCAGTGACCAATATGGTACAGATGTTGTACATTTCTAAATATTTAACAACAAAGAATAATATAAATGGCAACTCTTCTTCCAGGAACCAGACCAAAGGTTTCGGCTGCTAACTTTGATGACCTACTCTCAGGCCAGGGCTTTGCTGGCTCAAAGGAGAAGAAAGGGCCAAAAACCATAGCAGAAATGAGAAAAGAGGAGATGGCAAAAGAAATGGACCCAGAGAGACTCAAGGTGAAAAATAAAACACAGTAAATGCAAGCTGATATTTAAATATATTTTTACATGAAAGACTGGAATACTTGACTCTGATTCATCAGTCACTGTCAAATGTTTGTGCGATAATGTTTGTGATAATGTAGTTTATGATAATGACCAGCTGACTGTACATTGTCCCTTACTTACTTACGTATTCCTCTTTTTAAAGACTTTGTTCAAGTCTGAATCAGATTATTATGTTTTAATATAATGGTGCTATTTGTGGCAGATTCTGGAGTGGATTGAGGGGAAGGAGAGGAACATCAGAGCGTTGCTGTCCACCATGCACACGGTGCTTTGGGAGGGGGAGACGCGCTGGAAACCTGTAGGCATGGCTGACCTTGTCACACCAGAGCAGGTGAAAAAGGTTTACCGCAAAGCTGTGCTGGTAGTACATCCTGACAAGGTAAGAGACGTATTTGCTCAGTTTACGTTGAAGCACTTAAAGAGAAAGAATGAAGTCTGCAAAAATACAGTAACATTCAAAAGTTTGGGGTCTATAAGGTTTTATAAATGTCTATATAAATGTTTTAGAGTCTCTTTTGCTCATCAAGGCTACATTTATTTGATGAAAATGCAGTAAAACAGTAAAATTTGTGAAGTATTAGTACAATTTAAAATAACTGTTGTCTATTTTAAAATGAAATTTATTCCTGTGATGGCAAAGCTGAATTTTTTAGAATTCAACAGCCTTCAGAAATCATTCTAATATGCAGATTTGCTGCTCAAAAAACATTTCTTATTGCTATCAAGTTTGAAAACTGCTTTGTGCTGCTTAATATTTTTATGGAAACCGTGACCTCATCCTTGCTGAATAAATGTATTAATTACTGACCCCAAACTTTTAAACGACAGTGTATCTGCCTGTTTAATTATCAAGTGGATCTATAAGTGGATCTCAGGGAAAAATGTATGATATGACCCCTTTAAAATATCTAGTTAAGGCAATTTAAATACAAAATGTGTCTGTTTCCTCTCTCTTCCCATCTGCAGGCTACTGGACAACCCTACGAACAATATGCCAAGATGATTTTTATGGAACTAAATGATGCCTGGTCAGAATTTGATAGCCAAGGACAGAAAGCACTGTACTAAGACTTACTGTATATGATCAAAACCAGTCAGCAGTTCCTGCCCAGATTAGACGCCCTGCAACCCAAAAGTCCTTGAAACGCTCCTTTGTTATCTCTCCCGCCTCCAGGACCCTGCTTTATAGAGACGTCAGAGCTTACATCTACAGTATAGTTGTGTGTATCTCTCTATCGATCATGCACTAGGCCAACATAACTGCTGTATGAGAAGACTGCTGGTGGAAAAAGTAGCATTCAGCATTGTTTTAAAAACTCTTATTTGTGTCTTTCCCAGGACTCGCCTACATAACAAAGTTTATACTTTGTTGTTACACAGCTGTGAAATATGAACATTATCAGTCAACCAGGTCATCATATAACGTTTGGTAAAAATTTATTCAGGAGCCTTCGGATGAGTTTTTGATTTATTGAAGAGGTTTAGTGCTAAAGGAATCAAATATGTCTAGACACTCTGCAAGACAAGCCACACGCTGTCACGGCTTGCAAAACTTTGTTAAACAACACAAAGTTTATTCCAAGTCCTTCATAGAGAGTTATTTAATAAAGTTTTGCATGCTCCAGCAGTATGCAGGACAATTTCTTTTTCTTCCATTGTACTGACTGTGTCCTACTGTACACACCTGCTCGCAGCTGCATATGTGTGCGAGGGGTGTTTATTTATTTGTTGGCTTTGCAAGACAACTATGAAATGTGTGAAAATAAAAGTGAGTCTTGGTAAACTGAACTAAGACTCTGTGGTTTCCCAGACAGTCAGGGGCTAGAGGTATGCACAAATGAAAAAACACTCCCAACAAAAACCTGAAACCATTGAAAAATCTTGTGTGATGTAACGTAACTTCTTTCAGGAGCTAAGAGACGCAGTGCTGGTGGGCAAAAGCACAATAAATACGAGAGAAATTACAGGAAATGGGAGGTTTTCCCAAACTTGATCTGTGAAATGCAGTAGATTTAACTAGCAGTTTATTCTTATGTTGTTTTCTACTGAATATTGATCTGTCTGTATATGTTGCACTATAATAACATACTGTTTACAACATAAAAGGTCCAAGGAAATTGGTTATTCATGTAGTTATTCCATAGTAAAAAGAAACTAGTAGTTTTGCAGGTACCTCTAAGTACATGGCTTGTTTCGAGCTATACCTGTACATTGAAAGTTGTCTTTACATACATAATTTATGTTAACCTGATATATTTAAGTGGTTAATAGTGCCCTAAAGAACAAGTCATACTTCTTAGTACTTTTTTGAAGTACTAAACAGTCAGGACTACTAAAATTCATGCTTGATAATGAAACAAAGCCTTCTGACTGAGGAATGTGATTGATGGAAAGTGTTCAAATCACATTCTTTTATTACCATAGGTGTCTTTTAAACCAACTGAACATATCATGTGGACCATTAATATTTTGACATATGAAATCATTAAGGCCAATAAGCAACATGAGTGGATAAATCTTTTAGCATATCTCAGTATCCTCATAATGTACTGCATGTTTGACTGTAAGTGGCACGTGATCCAGAGGAAGTTTCTAGAGTGTACAGCCACTAATCTGCCCTTTCTCTTCTCAGTATATTTGCACTTGAATGGCATTAGGTAAATCCAGAACACACTTGTGTCGTAACTTGCAGTACTTGCTGTACATTTCATTCATGCTTTGCCTTCCTCTTTTCGCGATCATGCGGTGATATACTGAAGCTTTACCTGTTATCAAAGCAGTCTTCTCTTACATTTTGCCATCAGTAACCTTCCCCTTGACACAATCTGGCACTAAAGAAAGACTTGAATGCACACAATGGACAAAGACAACAGATTAGCAGGAATCGAATAAAGATGGAACTTTTCCACCACCCTCTCGTGGACTGAGCCGTTTATCTTCAATCTTAGGATATAATGTTTGAAAGCTAACCTCTGTATACAGTAGTGAATGTGTGGTGTTCAATAATGCTGTTCTCTGTAAGGAAGTGGTATGGTTTGGATACAGCTCTGTGTTTGTTTGCTGTATCAGTATTATTGTGACATGAATTTGTTTTCTGTCTTTTTTTTCTGTTTCTGTTCTCCACATGGAGCTGTACATATGTGCATTGCACAAATAAATGGAAACAAAATGGGGTTAGTGTGATTTTTTTTTTTGAAAGATAAAAGCTTTGTGTTGAAAGTAAAGAGGAATTAAAGGGATAGTTCATCCAAATATGAAAATTCTGTCATTATTTACTCCCCCTCATGTGGTTCCAAAACTGTTTGACTTTCTTTCATGAAGCTTCGAAGCTTTACGAATCTTGTGTTTCAAATTAGTGGTTCGGAGCGCCAAAGTCACGTGATTTCAGTAAACAAGGCTTCGTTACGTCATAAGTGTTTCGAAATTTCAATGATTCATGTGACTTTGGCAGTTTGATACGCGCTCTAACCACTGATTCGAAACAAAAGATTCGTAAAGCTTCGAAGCTTCATGAAGCAGTGTTTTGAAATCGCCCATCACTAGATATTGTTGAATAAAGTCATTATTTAGTTTTTTTGGTGCACAAAAAGTATTCTCGTCGCTTCATAACATTAAGGTTGAACCACTGTAGTCACATGAACTGTTTTAAATAAGTTTTTTTGGACATCTAAAAGTGTTAATTATCTTGCTGGCAATGGCGGCCTCACTGAGCCATCAGATTTTATCAAAAATATCTTAATCTGTGTTCCGAAGATGAACGAAGGTCTTGCGGGTGTGGAACAACATGAGGGTGAGTAATTTATGACAGAATTTTCATTTTTGGGTTGAATTAACCCTTTAAATCTAAGAAATGCCTCAGCGTTTTTTACAATGAAAGTCAATGGGCTTCAATATTTTTTGGTTATTGAGTTTCTTCAAAATATCTTATTTTGTGTTGTGAAGAAACAACATGAGGGTGAGAATTTTCATTTTTGGGTGAACTATCCCTTCAAGATTGCATAAGGATAATAATTCTGATGGGATCCTATAGGTGGAAAAAATTTAACTTCAATTTATGTTTTTCATGCAAATACAATGACTGATTTTTTAAAAGTTATGTACAAATAAAAAGTGGTATGTCATCACTCTTAAAAGCCAGTGAGGAATGATGAATATTACTAAACGCGTAAAAGTTTATAGTGCAACACATTAGCAGTAAAGAATGTAATGAAAGGACTGACTAATCCTGCTGAGTCATCAGATCCCCTTTGGTTGGCTGACTCATTCAGGTTGTCCCGCCCCCATCTTTGTGAGGGTTTTTAAATTACCAAAATTTGTTGGGGTGAAGGTAAGGATGAAACAGAAAAAGGAAACAGATGAAGTTTGATGTGGAACATTGCTGAGGGATCTGCTCTAAAGCAAAACACTAGATTTTACAAAGAGAAATGGAGTCATGATTAAATCTTTGCTTGACCCTATCTGACTTTGTTCTTTAACACAGATTACCCTAATGAGAGCGCTGTGCCTTCTTAACCTTTGGTAGCTTGACCTTTGACCCTTGGGAATCCCCTCAGCTGTGATTAGATATAGTGCCCACAAGATGGCAGCAATACTACGATCATCTTCTTTCCACTGATTACATACAACACTAAGCCTGCGTCTCAATGTGCATACTATCCATCCTAAATAGTATGTGGCATTAGTAATATTCAATACTACTAGGGTGGATAGTATGCACATTGGGATGCAGGGTAGTTTCCCAGAATCGTTTAATCCTCTATGCAACATCGTCATTTAGAAATGAAACTAAATAAGACAACATGTATTCCTCCATATGTTCTTAACGTACGTAACACATTTAAAAAAAAACAAAAAAAAACAAAACAATAACAATGTTCAGCCAAAACCAAATGTGCTATTTAGAGTTTTTCCTGTCATATTTAACGCATATATTTTATAAAAACAAAACTCAAAGACCAAAAAATCCAAAAAAATAATCCTTGGGATAGACATTTTCTGTGATTTGGAACTTGCAAGATAAAAAAAGAACATTTTTTTACAACTTTCCAGATAGTAAAAATGCATTTGAATGTGTGTAAAGTTTTAACCAATTTGCCAAAAATGAGTTCAGTTGAAGTCAGTTTTAATGACGGCGCCCTAAAAAAAGGTCAAAGGTCAGGTGTAGAAAACAATTTAAAAAAAAATTATTTTAATCTTACTTATATTTAATTGCTCAGTTTATAGAACTAATCGTGAAATCACCACTGTATATACTATATACAGTATCTCACAGAAGTGAGTACACCCCTCACATTTTTGTAAATATTTTATTATATCTTTTCATGTGACAACACTGAAGAAATGACACTTTGCTACAATGTAAAGTAGTGAGTGTACAGCTTGTATAACAGTGTAAATTTGCTGTCCCTTCAAAATAACTCAACACACAGCCATTAATGTCTAAACCGCTGGCCACAAAAGTGAGTACACCCCTAAGTAAAAATGTCAAAATTGGGCCCAATTAGCCATTTTCTCTCCCAGGTGTCATGTGACTCGTTAGTGTTACAAGGTCTCAGGTGTGAATGGGGAGCAGGTGTGTTAAATTTGGCGTTATCGCTCTCACTCTCTCATACTGGTCACTGAAAGTTCAACATGGCATCTCATGGCAAAGAACTCTCTGAGGATCTGAAAAAAAGAATTGTTGCTCTACATAAAGATGGCGTAGGCTATAAGAAGATTGCCAAGAACCTGAAACTGAGCTGCAGCACGGTGACCAAGACCATACAGCGGTTTAACAGGACAGGTTCCACTCAGAACAGGCCTTGCCATGGTCGACCTAAAGTTGAGTGCACGTGATCAGCGTCATATCCAGAGGTTGTGTTTGGGAAATAGACATATGAGTGCTGCCAGCATTGCTGCAGAGGTTGAAGGGGTGGGGGGTCAGCCTGTCAGTGCTCAGACCGTACGCCGCACACTGCATCAAATTGGTCTGCATGGCTGTCGTCCCAGAAGGAAGCCTCTTCTAAAGATGATGCACAAGAAAGCCCGCAAACAGTTTGCTGAAGACAAGCAGACTAAGGACATGGATTACTGGAACCATGTCCTGTGGTCTGATGAGACCAAGATAAACTTATTTGGTTCAGATGGTGTCAAGCGTGTGTGGCGGCAACCAGGTGAGGAGTACAAAGACAAGTGTGTCTTGCCTACAGTCAAGCATGGTGGTGGGAGTGTCATGGTCTGGGGCTGCATGAGTGCTGCCGGCACTGGGGAGCTACAGTTCGTTGAAGGAACCATGAATGCCAACATGTACTGTGACATAGTGAAGAAGATCATGATCCCCTCCCTTCGGAGACTGGGCCTCAGGGCAGTATTCCAACATGATAACGACCCCAAACACACCTCCAAGACGACCACTGCCTTGCTAAAGAAGCTGAGGGTAAAGGTGATCGACTAGAATCTGTGGGGTATCCTCAAATGGAAGGTGGAGGAGCGGAAGGTGGAGGAGCGCAGGGTCTCTAACATCCACCAGCTCCGTGATGTCGTCATGGAGGAGTGGAAGAGGACTCCAGTGGCAACCTGTGAAGCTCTGGTGAACTCCATGCCCAAGAGGGTTAAGGCAGTGCTGGAAAATAATGGTGGCCACACAAAATATTGACACACTGGGCCCAATTTGGACATTTTCACTTAGGGGTGTACATTAATGGCTGTGTGTTGAGTTATTTTGAGGGGACAGCAAATTTACACTGTTATACAAGCTGTACACTCACTACTTTACATTGTAGCAAAGTGTCATTTCTTCAGTGTTGTCACATGAAAAGTTATAATAAAATATTTACAAAAATGAGAGGGGTGTACTCACTTCTGTGAGATACTGTATGTATATAAATTACAGTTGTGATTTCCACGATTGTTACTATAGGGCATTCAGTTTGTTTGTGTGACATAAAAGCACTTTATGCACACCAGGGTGTTATGGATATAACAGTGTAGCATAATGAAGCACATTAATAGCGTTTTCACTCTCAGCTGTTACAGTCAGTGATTTTTGTCTTCTAACTCCAGATGGAGTATAACAATAGTCTTTCTTTCTTTCATACTACGGAGCCCCACACATGACATGCAAGAAAACAAAAGTAAATCATGCGCACAATTAAGCCTACTATTTTTTTCCTGCATTTCATGTGCGGGACTCCTTATTACACAGATATCATGGATAATAACAGTGAATGGACTGGGTCATTATGTTAAGAAGTGGACTCATTCCTCTACTGAGAGTCCATAACAAAGAAGCTCTTGTGTGAGCACTGGTCCTTAAAACAAGGGAACTCTGAGTCATCCTCATGTAAGTGACTGTAATGGGGTGAAATTCTGCTGTAGTCATGATCTGCAGCTCAAGAACACTTCATCTACTCTCTAACATGTTAATCTTTATAGAACATGTCCTCTGTTCTTCTGAGTACTTGAGGTACAGTGATGTAATCTACTATATTTTGTTGGTAAGATATTACCAATCCAGGGACAGATCAACACACAGGCCTACCGTGCACATGCCCAGGGCACTAGACCAGAGGGGTGGCACAGACAAGCTGCCAGGGTGGGGGGCCTGTCAACACCACCTCATCCACCAAACCTAGTAAAGTAAAATATCTTCTCAGGCTTTTTTCAGAATTTTCAGATGCCAAAGAAAATTTAGCTTGAACATGCTTCATATTGCATTTTCATTACTCTTAAAAGTACAGTTTGCCCAAAAAAATGAAAAATCCATTACTCACCCTCATGTCATTCCAAACTTGTATGCATTTCTTTCTTATGACATTTCAGACAGCTTTGTTAGACACCAGAGTCTATTTAATTCATTCTGTGATCAGTATGAAGTCATCAAACTCTAATTCTATTTTTCCTCCTAAAATAAATTGTGCGAATAATGGCAGAGATGATTTGCTGACATTTTATTTCCTGCTTTTCCAGTTCTATGCTATACTGTAAAACACAGCTTCACGGGGCTTATTGCTTTTGTAAAATGGTTACCACACAATACAGATATTAAAGCCAAAAAATATGTATCAATGCAACTTACATGAAGTAAAATCATTAAAAGGCTTCCTTCCGCTGGAAAAAAATAGTCCCTGACCGTGAACAGCAACAGAAGTTACATTATTACGCCATTAGATGGCGGCAAAGATTGTCTTTATGAGCGAGTCACTCAGTCGCAAAGACTTTTATATTGAAACTTGTTGTGAACACGAACAAGACACAAATGCGTTGACTAGCGCTGTCAGTGTCAGTCACGGGAAAACCCATTAAATGTTAAAAGGACAAGATCGCAGTGGTCATTCAAACGGATATTTTTTTATTATGAACATAGGACTGACCTGAAGGAAAATGCTAAATCTGAATGCAGGTAATACACTCGGTCACTTGACTTGATATCTTTCTCACAATACTCTTTTACATAATGCAGTAATAGCTTCAATGAACAAAATCAATCGAGAACAAACATATGTTTACGTTGCTAAGAGTGGTTGCTGCTAAGACAGACGCAGCAACATACACATTCAGTGGCGCAGCTATACTTATAATGCAGTCAGCTGTATGTTTTTGTGAATTTTCGAACGCGGCTCAAACAATCAGAATCAAGGGCCGGAACTATCTGTTTTATAATGGCAGTTTCATCATCATGCACCTGCACTGTAACTCACCTGCGCTATCAAACTGACATGTGCTTGACATGTATGGATATTCATATAAAGATAAGGAGACGGGCATAGACAGTTAAATGTTTAGTTGTCTGTGTCCTTTCACATGCTTTTGTTCAGTTGGCATTGCAGGTCCATTTACGTCAGTGGGCTGCGAGGATAAGTTTTAACAAGGCCAGAGATGAGTCAGGCCAGAAAACTTTATGAGAGACAATAAAATAAAATGTGATTAACACAAAATGGAAAATGATTTTGTGGTCCAAGAGAAACGCGAATACAGCACAAAAGCTGTCAGCTGTCAGGATGGCAAACAGGGACCTTCGTTTTGACAGAAGCTTAAATAAATACTGTGAAAGTTTTGCCATCTTGTACAGATTCACACTCTTTTGGGTCTCTTTCTCTCACTCCTGCTGCTGCCCTCCAGGAATAAGTGAAAATAATGTCCTAGTTCTGAGCCAAGCCAAGTTCAATTATAGCAGAGTAACAGTCACATTAAAGCAGTGATGGTGGATGGAAATCTCTAGATGTGGAGGCCAAGAGTCTTTTTCCACATGCTTGACTGTAAATCACATCAATGGTTTGGTCTAATTAATGAATTATACTTGGGTTAAATTTTAACTGCTTGAGAATTTGGGCCTGTGCGCACATTTATAATTTGAATATAGTATTTTGTAGTATTATTCTTAATAGCTTATTATGTCTGTCATTATATTGATCCTGTTCAGATTTATCTCTTGCTGAAAGAAACCCCACTCTGCTTGACAGAAGAAAGTGAAAAAGCTCTAGGGCTGTGTTCCACTCCAGTTTTAGACACGCACTCGTGAACTTCCCTAAGCACTTCCCCTCAGGGGAATCCCTGCCACCATTTTGAAGTGCGTTCCACTTCGTCAAGTGGATGAGGGACGTTTATATGGACAGACCCTCGCTCCCTCGATTTTGACCGAGGGAGCAAGTCTACTTCATATGTACACTTCAGGCAGCTCCATAACCACACACATATATACATATAGAATGCTGCATTAAACAATGTAAGGGGAAAAAATAAATAATAAATCAGCTCCATTGCGGATTCCAAGTGATCAAGCGCTTAGGACGTTCCAATTCAGCCCACTACAAAGGTTCCGCCAGTAGTGGGCACTCATGCAACGTAAACAATGACGTACATATGAGTCAACGAGACTGAGAGAAGTTAGCGAGGGAAGGGCATTTAAAAAACGAACTGGAACGCAGCCTAGGCTATATTAAAAGGAGTATGCTTTCTTTAATTGAATCATTGAATCATTTAACCAATGAACCCAATTCATTCAAAAATTCTTATTCATTCAGGAATGAAACAATTTACAGTTTAGGAATGAGTCTTTGAATCATTCACTCAAAACCATAATAGATTCCTTTGAACGCAAACAGATATCGTGCTGTGTCCTCAGTCACCCCCATATACCCTTAAATAGGGCACTACTTAAGGGAACAGCCATTTGTAGTGGTTTCCGAAACCATAGTGGACGTTATCGAGTGCACTCATTCAATCCCACAATGCACCGCAATGTGTACAAATGATGAATGCTCAACAGCTAAAGATAAAGGAGATAAAGCATTGTGAGAGTCCTTCGGCGAATGAATTTCCGCGTCTGACCAAAAGATGGCGCCCACAGCTGGATCATCCATCCATCCATTCATTTTCCAAACCGATATCCAATATGTCTAAAGCCCAAAGTATACTTTTTTTTTTTTTTTTTAAGAAAATAGAACAAGCCCAAAGTATACTTCGGCGTTCGTGCATCGTCCGCATGACTTAGGCCCTGTCCCAAATGGCACCCTAAACACACACGGCCTTCCTACGAGCGCGAAGAAGTCTGCCGCGGAGCTCGCACCAGTGCGAACTCAGCAAAAGTGCGCATCGAGGGCGCATATCGGCCGCAAAGGGGGCGCTCGCGAGCACCCTTCTGAAGCCTAAAATTGACAAATGGGACACCCTACGGTCTCGTGGACTTAACGGACACGCGCACGCGGCAGCCATTGTAAGTCCACAAGACCGAAAGTGCATAAGCCCTGTCCCAAATGGCATCCGCGGTTGAGTATACTTTGACAGATGCGCGAAATTACTTTGTTTAATTAAGTTTTATATACGCTGGTTTCCATGACAGAGTTCAAGATAAATCTTTTCATAACTACTGGAGCTGCCAGTTTGCTAAGATTTAAATGATTATTAAACGGCAAGCACAAACTATTCACTCGAATTCACTCACTCGTTTTCATTCACTCCTTCAAGTGGACTATATTAGAGGAGTAATGTAGTAGGGAATAGTGAATGAGGGTATAGGGGGCGATTTCGAACACAGCTTCGGTCTTTATGAATGAATCTTTGATTTAGGCTACTCAAACGATTTGTTCAAAAACAGATTCATTCAGTAAAAAAACACCACAACTGTGTGTTGCAACATTCTCTTGTGGCTTTGTTTGTAAGTATTTGCATTGATGGCGCAAAACAGATAAAGGAACTGTAAATACTGGGTCTAAATGTAAGTTAGTAAATATTAACTTCTTGTTCATTTAACATCACGGCTGTGATTATCTGCTGACTGCCATACTGCTGAATCTGATATTTGGTAATCTGTATTATGAATGACAGAAAGAGTGACTTTCTTTAAATTTAAGTAATAACTACTACAGAAGAGCTAATGAAATAAAAGATGAAAAGATCTTAGATGCACTCTGGGTTATCATAAAGGCAGGACCTTTAATGCATGTATACAGCAAATTATATTTTCAAAGTCTTGAGAACAGACATGATTAATCAGTGAGTGAATTATTTATGAGCCAGAGTTTTGGTTTTGAATCATAACTACCATCCACACAGAACTGTTGGTTCATTATGTGAAATTACATGACAACATTTACCCAAACACACTGAGTCAGGCAGGCTTCACATATGGAATTTATCAGTGCCTTGAAGTGTGATTTCAATTGTTGATCACTGCACCTCTTTTAAAAGTTAGCATTGCCACTGTGACATTTCCCGAAGCTTTGTTGTATTTACCTCATTTTAATAACACTTTTTATTCATCTCACATGTTCAAAATGAGGAAATATTCCTCCAAGCTTACCAAAGGACAGAATCTCAAATTCTTTACTGGAAACCTAAGGACAGTCTTATAAGGGCACATCAGCCCAGGATTATTGTACATGTGGCAAAGAATAAATTCAAGCACTAGAACTATATCAGTCTGAAAAATGCACATAACTAAGAAGATAATAATAAGTAGTAGTAGTTTATCTTCTAAACTTGTCCACATCGAGACACCAGATAATGATACTTAGTTTAGTAAATATTTAGGTTTTATTTTGTGACTAAATGCTTCTGTGAATGTTTACATAATATGAACTTTTAAATACATATTTGGATATTTAACCTATGAATATAGAAGGAAATATATAATATAGTATATAATATAATTTTTGATGCTGAAGTTGTTCATCATTTTTAATAATCTTTAAGCTTTTTTGTAATTCACTTAAATAGAACTGCTGTGTGACAAATTAATATTTAAAACAATGTTAAAAAAAAGTCTTTGTAGTTAATAGATCATAAAAAAATGCTTAATTGCACACTGTGAAAAAAAAACTAATTTACAAAAAAAAAAAAAAAACAGCTGATGTTTCTGAACTGTAGAACTTCACTGTAAAAATATGGTAGCAATATTTTAGGTTTTACGGATTTAACTTAAATGTACAGTAAAAAAAAAATCAGGTTGTAATGAATAAGCCACAAGATGAATCAAAGTTCATCACTAGTAGCTTTTCCACAAGCTGGTAACATGGTAACACTAAAATAATGCAATAAACATTAATTTAACAACATAAAATGTAACCCTACTCAACATAACTGATAACAAAAAACTAAGAAAAAAAATTTAAATGAAAAACCTCACAATTAAAGGTAGGGTAGGCAATTTCAGAGTGGCTAGCAATAGCAAGCTAGCTTTGAAAGCATGAGATTCCACCCTCCCTTCAGAGCGCTCTCAAAAGACACGAAAGTTTGCAAAGTGAGACAGCATTAAATCATGTCTCAAAGCACATAACATTACAATAATAATGAATGTAAACAACTTACAGAACTCTTAATTGTACCACCTGACTGCTGCAGATTCATTTCGGCATTGATAGTGTTGACATAGTGTTGGCATTGTTCGGTCAGAATGCAATGATTGAACATTTCTTGGTCCAGAGACTTTCACAGAAGATATATGTACATGTTTTAATATTTAGACCACTTCTATTATCGATTGCCATCAGGATGTGAAGAGAGTTTCAACCAGTATAACAAAAAGTGTTTATAAAACAAATTGCCTACCCTACCTTTAACAGGTTTTTACTGTAGAATTTTTATAGTCTTTTACTGTTAAAATTAAGATCATTTTTACAGTGTGTGATTGATTTTTTTTTTTATTAATCATAACTAACATTTCTTTTTCCTTGCAGGAATAACATTTATATGCTTTTGAAACCTAAATGTCATCAAACTTTGGGCCTAAGTCAGTGTGTGTCTGAATCATGTCCAAAAATAAGAAAAGTGGAAATGAAACTTAGGGACAGCTAGACTAAATGATAGCCCCATGATATTGAGTAACCAACGAACTAATAAACACATGATTTGGGCAGATATTGCTTTACCTAGTAACAGGAGGGTTTGACATATGAAGAACCAATGATACTGTAGAATGCTTTGCCATGCTCCTATCCTATATAAACTGTTGTATTCTTTTTGCTGGTGGGATTCTCTTTGATTGATACGAGGTCCTCCGGCCGTGAATAAAGCATATTCTAAGGCATAGTCTGGAGTCTATCTGGTTATTGCTGCGCAGCAAGTTAGGGAACACTAAAGACCTTATTCCAAAGTAATAGTGTTCAAAAGGGTCAAGACATTGACCGACTCGAAGCAGCAGTTGTCGACTAGGAGACGCAGTGCTAGAGTGTCGCCAGTGGACGCTCGGGTGTCGATTAGGAGACGCCCCAGGTGAACAGGTAAACTTAAGTCAGGTGCAAAGGGGAAAATCTACCACAAGTGCACAATGTAGTATACTGCTGCTACTGCTTGCCATTTCATGTCAACTACCCAAGTCTGCACATTATTTTCACTGTTTATATGATTGAAGCTGATAGTGAATGCTCTTAAATGTGTTCCAGGAAACCTAAAAATAGGCAGTTCTCCATCCTTTTTAACTGTTAATCAGGATACATGTTGCAGCTGCTGCTTGTGGAAACTACAGCTATAATAGTCAAAATAATAAATAGTTTGGAGGAAGTTTATGGGAAATGTTTAATCTGAGCCAGAATAACAGGTGTAGGGATTTCACACAGTAGCTTTGATGGGGCTGTTTATTCCATCTGTCAAGAATAGAAAGCTTTAAAATTTAAGATGACCAGATAGCTGTGAACAGCTGTGAACTGAAATGCTGTTAGATATTGCAAAAGAGATTGTTGAAATGTTTTATTTAGGTAATGCAATACAACTTATAAAGCACATATAAAGCAATTACATGGCGATTAGGACCTCAATATGCAAACAAATAGCATTTTATTTTAATAAGATGTTTATTTACGTCAAAATTAACCTTAATGCAGACCATGCAACGGCCAAATACGGCAAATAAAATAATATAACAAACATTTTCCAACAGGAGCTTTGCATATTGGATTCACTGTTTCCCAAGGTAAAGGAAACATGCTGGCAAAGTATATTCTGCAAACATTCTGAATATGCAAACACATACACATGTATTTTTAGTGAACAATCCATTACTTTTTATAAAACCGAATATTTGTTGCCTGGCAAATTCAGAATGAGTCTTTTGCTAAATCACGCACACACACACACACACACACACACACACACACACACACACACACACACACACACACACACACACTAATAGTTGATTGGTGTGTATTTCTGGCACTCCCTCTCAGAATAGCTCCATGTTTGCCTGGAGACCCATGGGAAAGAAGAGATGGGATCTACAAATTCACTGGAAGAAAACGAAGCTCTCTTACTTTTCACAGACATTCACTGATGTTTTCTCACTTTTCAAGAGCACAGGCTGCATACAAACTACACAGGTGAGTTTCTCAACTTTTAGCAAATCAATAGCATTTTGTTCTTGATTCTTGTTTGTTCTTGAGTTGGCAAGTGTATATTGGTAGCTGTATAACTGCTGCATTTGGTAAATATATTGTTGAAGCCTATAAAAGTAGGATTCATAAAGAAACGATTATACTTTGAGTTATTATTATACAGGATAGATGTGATACCAGATGGAAAATTAATTTGAGGATTACATTTGATTTAGTTATGGCTAACAGATGTGGACATGACTGCTCTATCTATCTGTTCCTTGGTCCCTGGTCTCAGTTCACCAATAAAAAATAAGCCAAATTGAGTTGAACTGAAGACTAGGTTCAGGTTATGTCATATGTTTACTCAGTTCTTGCACAATGAGAGCTGAGGATTGTTTTGTTGTCCTATAAAGACAGAAAGGGAGCCACTGAGTGCACCTTATCAGCTCCTGATCTAGTCCTTGAAGTGTTCTGAGCAGACTTTTCAGAATTACAGCTAATTTAGAAGCCGATAAAAGCACATTGTGTTTTCGCCGCTTGCATGAGTACAAGTGCTGTTCTTTATGCTGATGATGGCCTGGTGTATCACTCAATTGTGAAGGGGATGGTTTTGTGCTGAATTTTGAACCCAACCACACATCTAATCCTAAAACTAATCATACTTAATAGTTCACAGCTTGTGAATATGTGCTACATGGACATCATTGACCATTGTGTGCAGTGTCTCGCATTTTTAAAATCAAAAACGAATTCTGTGTAAATGGCACCTAGGACTTTTGTTTAGTTTCTGTTCCCAGATTGGCTAGTGCTGGTCTAGCCAGCAAAACTTAGTTTGTTGAGCAGAATGGTTTTTCTAGTGAAACAATTGGACTGAGGAAGTCTTGCTGATTAAGCAGTCAGGTGGGGTCACAGCGGCAACCCAAAAACTTCACATATCTTCAGTTAAAGGTGCAGTAGGTGATCTGGGAAATGCTAACGTTAGCCTGCTAGCATTGAAAGCATACGATCCCAACCTCCCTGCAAATCGACATCCAAAGCTACTGACTGACCAGCTCCGGTTAGAACGCCATCTCTTAATTACAATAGTTATAGCGTGAACGCAGCATAAGCTTGTTGTTTTGAATTCGTAGGAACTGTTAAAGGTGGCTTCTGTTTGTTTGCAGTGCTCTGTGACTGAGGTCTGTCTGTATAAACTCTGCATAGCATGAAATGCGCTGATGACGTATGATGTCTGCGCGAACAGGGTGCGTGAGGATATGTAAAAACATATATTGACAGGCAGGTAGGACATCGTATTTCATTCGGACCGAATATAATAATGGGACGAACATTTTATGGTCCTACATTTTCCACAGACAATATATATTTATAAAAATAAATTTAGACCGTTTAACATAGTGATTGCTATCAGGATATGAGGAGACTCAACCAGTATAACAAAAAATGTTTCTGTATCATCTGTAAGGAACCCCCCATCGGCCCAAAAACGGAATCCGACGGCCTGGGTGAAGGTTAACGCGTGTATGTCTTTTCAGCGCCCCTGTGAAGTTCACTTAATTTCACTCGTTTAATCTGACTCCAATTTCAAATGATTATTAGTCTTAGGTTGTGTTTCCAATTAAAAATTAATCATTGGTTATGTATTAATTTAGATATTTGATTATTCTAGGTATCCCATACTTTCAATTATTTGTTCATTATGGACCCATATCACTTAGAAAAGTCACTTCGGCCGATTGAGTGCCCTTCACGATCACAAACTCGCCAGTTCTGATTCTTAGTCAGAGGGTGCAGAGTTTACTAATGCATTTGAGTCGAACAGCCACATGCTTGTTCATACAAAAACACAGTTTTCTTAGTCACGATACTGCAACTTGCTAAGCCAGTTGATAGATAAAAATCAAAAGGTCCCATGATGTGCTTACATGCTCCTTTCATGGGCCTTTAGTTTGAATCTATCCTGACGCAGATTTGCAGAAATATGGACTCCAATAATCTACTGGTCACAATGATTTCAGAAGAATCCAGAGTAAATCAAATATAACATTTTATTTGTCAAGTAAAAATTTATCATGCCAATTACATAGTTGGACAATTAGAAGCCAATTCAGAAATAATAAATGCGTAACATCAAATGAAATGCACATACACACAGTGATGTGTGAGTGTCTTCAGACATTCATCCATCTTCTGCATGGGGGTTTCTGGCTACAGAAGATCCCCCATGACTGCTTTGCACTTTACCTTATATCCAAGACCAGATCAAAAGGATTGTAAATTTTTATTACACCAACACCTGTTTTGGGGGGAGAGGAGTGGGTTTTCATAAGAGACACCGCCCAAAAAGAGGACAGAATTCTCCTTAGTTTTCAATCTTCTTCATAATATCAGTGACTGCTGTGAAATTGAGACCATTTTACCAATCGCACTGAGACATTTAAAATGATACCAAACATGAAAGGAAAAAACAATAGATACACAAGTTACATTATACATAGAATATAAACTTTTAAGTGACTTGAGTCAGGTGGAAAGGAAGGAAGGTTTGTGTGTGTGGGTGGGGCTGTTGCATCCTGTAGATGTGTGAGGGCAAGGTGTTGTCCTATGCTATTTCTTTGAGATCTTCTCTCCAGATGAGTTTTATTGCTTTATTGCAGGGTGCTTGATCTCAGTTTTTGTCTTAGCAGGAAAATCAAGTCTTACACATCTATTAGGTGAGAATCACCTACTGCATCTTTAATTTTCAAAAATCCTATTCTAAAAATGCTATTCTAAAAAAACCCATTTGAAATTTGAGGGTGAATTAGCCTTCCAGGTTTTCTTACAAACTGACTAAAAGCTATCTATAATCAGCTTAGTATTCAAAATATATTGTGAATGTACCAAAACTATGTGTAAAAATCTCTAACCCAACTATTTTACGTTTTGGCAAATTGGTGGCTTAATTGTATAAATTAGTTTGGCCTCATTCATAGTATTCTGTACAATCTGTTTCCGCCCCACTGACATTTAGGTTTAGGGTTGAAGCTTCATGCTTACTTTTTTTATAAAATTCGTAAGTTTCCACATGAATCACACTGCACAAATTAATATGAATACGAAAATGCCACAGTGTAAAATAGTCATGTTCAGTGTAAAATCAGGTTTAATGCTATAGGGAACCAGCTTGAACAACACAAGGTTCATTTCAAGAGTTTTCGGGATTCAAATTTTGATTAGCCTTTTCAGTATGTAGCAAGAGAATGGCTCATATGATTATCTTCACTGCATTAACACTAATGACTTAAGCACAAAAGCAGCGGACAGGGTGAACGGCCGTTAGTGCGGGATTCAGGGTTGTTTTGTTGATGGGTCATCCAACGATTGTTCAGCAGTTCCAGGAACATGCATGCTGTCTTATTCTAATGATCAATTAGCATTAGTGAATCAGTGCGGTGTGCTCTCGTTCCATTCATGTGACAGTATAATCCAGTATGTGGCTATTTATGTGCCATTAGGACCAAGCTGTCAGGTCAGGTGGGTGGCAGGAGCTTGTGCCCCTTCGGAACTCTGATTATTGAAATGCTGATACATTACTTTCAAAGAGTTGTTTTGTTGTTCTGTTGTCAATTACATAAATACTAGCACTGGTGTGCATCTCTTGAAGGAAATGTGCTCAAATAAAGTTTTCCACAGGGTGTAGGGCTCCTTGCTTACGCACAATTGCAAGGTGTTATAGGAGATCATGTAAACTCATTCTGTGAGTTATCGCACACACGCCATCAGTTATTTAGTTTGGCTCTATAACCTGAATAGGTTCATTCAGAAAAATGGAGCTGTGCTACACATGAATGAGTCTAATAGGACCCACAATCCCCAACCTGCTGGATGAATGATGCTCATATAAGACTACTGAATGTAGATGACATTGTACAGTGGCCACATTCCCTCATCGCACATAATGTAGAATTATGTGGAAAAGTCTAACAGCGTAATGTAGCTTTTATGATCTATGCATGTATTCATAACTTGCGATATGTTTTCTTTTTCATGTACTATGTAAGGACACTAAAAGTTTGAGATATTTACACATTATGTGACATGACACAATCAATCATTCTTATTGTGCAAACTGAGGGATTTGTCATATACAGTAATATTGGCTTACACCATCCACTTCCACAACCAGTCTCTAATTGTCCATGTTGGATGTTTAATATACAGTCAAACCAAAATTTATTCAGACACCTTGAACATTTCATTCATTAATACAGATTATTCACTAAAATTGTAATAAAATATGACAAGATCTGTTAAACTGTGTCAGAAAAAAATTATATTAATTATGTCAGATAACACTTAAGCAAAACATGGTCAGGTCAAAATTTTTATCAATTTTACTGGTAGTCCACTGTATGAAGAATTTGTGGGTATAATATGTCACAGTTTGCTTTATGCTATCCTCACTTACATAAATTAACTATAGTGCCCTGCACCAACTAGTAAAAATATATAAAAAATGTCTGAATAATTTTTGTTTTGACTGTAAATGAGGGGTGGTACTAAGGACTAATGAGTTGTTAGTGTGGGCGGAGCTATGTGGTGCAACGCCACATAAATTCGGTTGTTAAGTCTGACGTCACGCGGCAGCGCTTCCGGGTCCAAACGCTCTCTCGTACCACAAGAAAACAACAAACGGTGCTAATACACACACACACACACACACACACACACACACACACGATGTGGTGTAATACTACCAAAAATAATAATCATAACCTTTATCTCCATACCAAAATCCCAGATGGCCAGACAGTGATTCATCTTTTATAAATCGTTAAAATAATGTCTGTGACGCTGTGAGCACGGAAACTGTTGTGTAGACTGTAAGTATTTTAAATGTTTAACTTTTTAAAATGTTAAATGTGTAATATGAATAAATAGCGCTCATAAACGGCTGTCGAGATGGCATTCTCAAGTGTAACGAGTCGAGGCTTGGACCCAGAAACGGCGTTGCTTACGTCACGACTTAACAAGCGGATAGTAAACAAAATGTAGGCTGAGTTCAGAAGAGTACTAGTATATTATTTAGCTAAGTAGAAACTATAAGTGTAGCCTACAATACAATTCTTGTGCCTAGTATACACTATACGCCATTTAGTAGTATAAATAGTGGAAGTAGTGTATTCGCATTAAAAAAGAAAAAGTGGACTTCAAATACCTGGATGATGCACTTAAAGCTACAATATTTAGATTTTTCGCCGCTAGAGGTCGGCTATTCAAAACAAAAGTGTAGCTTGATGACACCGAGTTTGAGAGCGAAATCTTGGGAGATGTTGTCTTCACCTCACAGCCGGTGAAAAAGAATCAGAACGGGACTCGGGCAGAAACAAAGACTATAGAATAACACAAGACATGTCACTCGGATTGTTTTGAATGGGAGAAAGTGTAACGCTCAATATGGCGGAATAAGTCCCGCCTTCAAAATAAGAGCCAATCGCCGACCTGTAAAGTCATCGCGTCACTGCAGCGGCCGTTAGAAGCACCGGTTTCTATAGAAACAGTCAGACGCGCGCCTCAAAAATGAGGCACAAGAGACGCGCATTTAGGTCTGCGCATGCGCATTAGCTTGATCCAGCCTAAATACTGTTTTTTTGTCATGATTTGAGTGTTTGGGAAAAAAAAATGTATGAGACAGTTGTCAGATTTCATTGGTGATTTCAAATATGAAATTTAATCGAAAGCTTGGCAAACAGCTTTGGAGAATTTGATGTTTCCCCATTCAAAGAGATAGGAGCTGCATGATGCCCAGGATGTCCGAGAGGCGTTTCAAAGATGGCCGCCGAGTGAAATGACTTGTCTTAAAGGGACTTTGGCAGAAATCATGTTCATGGATGAGATTATTAACTTTACTGTAGTATGAAGCAGAGCAGGGCCAAGTGCTGTTGGAGCTGAACGAGGCCGCTGGAGCGATTGCTAATGAGAGACGAGCGCGACAGATGCATCGCGAGCAGCGGAACTTTTATTATGCCGTAGTCGCCGCTTCTGCTTCTTCCAGTCAAGTGTATGAGGTAACACAGCGCTGTTTATCATATTAGATACGTTTGACTTTGTTGAAAATTATGTTATAACGTTACTCTGTGCGTTCGCTCGGCGGCTGCTATTGCACACTGCAGTTTAGATCAATTTTAGAATATCATAATAATAAATGCTGGGTGGCTTGTGTTGGTAAATGGCATGCCATTAATTTTAAAACTTATTGTATGATGGAGAAAATGCTGTATTACTTAGCTACTTGACAAAATAGTGTTTTTCTCTGAGGCATGGTAAAAGCATGGTACTCTCTGAAAATCAAGAAAACTAGATTTAAACAATAAGACTAAACGTGTTGAGCTATATAACAATAATTCGTTTTCTGTCTATAAATGTAACCAAACAGTCATTCCCTTGTCTAATAAAACATGTAATATATTAATGCATCTTTGGTGTTTCCATGGTTTCTACAAAACAAAACCGGAAACCGAGGGTAACGCGGATATGACGCCATTGACAGGCGACTCCCGGACACGTCCCGTATCCTTGGTTAAAAATCGCGATTTTCTCACGATTTACAAATAGTTGGAAACATTTGAGATTTTGTATGTACTCAACTGAACAAAATATATAACACTGCAGTGGGTTTTTTTTTATATAGTTTACTGCAAAAATCTTACATATTGTGCCTTTAATTAACCGAAAAAACATTGTATGGAATGTTGGACACTTCATGCACTCAGCTGTCACAGCTTTCCTTAAGTAGCGGAAACTCCATCTCAATATACACAACTCTGATTAACCGCTTGGAAGAAAAAATAATATTGTTAGAATAAAATGTTTGCTCTATTTTGAAATTAACCTACCCCAATAGTTTGGAAACAGTGCTTTTAAAAAACCTACTTGTCATTAATTGAATTATATTAAAGTTAGGAGAGAATTAAAACACTGCAACAAGTCATTCATTTTATTCAGCTCACTGGTTTGGATACAGTTAAACTGACATTACAATGTAAGCCTAATTTATAGCCTTGAGTCTTAAATTCAGTTAATTTATGCCAGAACAGGAGAGAAGTGCTGTTTTGACAGTTATAAGCTGTAGCCTCTAAGTAAATAATAAAGACAGGTTGCCTAAACCTTGTTTTTGATGTATTCTCTAACCAAACTAGATGTCGGTATTAAGAAGGTTGGGCTTCTGTTTTCTGTTTTGAGAAAAGGCTCTGGTTAAACACATCTGGGAAAGTTTGTATGAAGGATGTGATGTAATACATTACAGCTAATTTTTCTGCCAGCAAGATGTCAGTTATGAAAACCACTTATTTTTTGTATAATCAGGCCATCCTGATGACACCAGACTTTGCTGTTGCAACAGATAATTCAGAAGACAGGAAACCATTAGTTCTTTGCATCATGTAACCTTGTGTGAAGGTCAGTGTTTGTCTTTGCTTCTTAAAATGTGAACTGAACTTTGTTTCATACCACAAAAATAAAATAAAAACTGGAAAGGGAAAAATAGTTTTTGAACTTTATTATGTGGGCAAAAAAAGAGCACGGTGTCAAATGTTGTTGAGATATCTTCGGAAACATAGAAGATGTTTTTTTAATTGATCGAGAAACGTGATTTATCTTGACTTTAATTTTGGTTAAAAGTTCTGGCAAATTGTAATTTCTAGGCAACTTCACAATTACATTTACAGAATTTTTGTAACGTCTATATTTATTTAACATACTTTTTTGACTTCTAAATACAGAATTTCCTATGATTTTCCTTTGAAATGGCTCTCTTTTTACTTTGGTTTAAAAAAATCTTGCAAATTTAAATAGAATATAATTTTTAGGCAAGTATACTTCACATAATAACATGTATAGTTTTGATTTAACTTCTAAATTTATTTGATCTCATTGTTTGACTTCTGAATTTACAAAATTGTCACCTGAATATGTTTTGTAGCCTAGAAATGTTAAAATTGCATCTAGCCAATGATCCGTGTGAACGGGGATCGTTTTGACAACGTTTTCGTCTGTACACGAAAAAGGAAGAAAGTTTCCATTCTTAGTACATCATTGTTGTGTAACCTAAACATACCTTAAGTCACACCCTATAGAATACCTGGTTGTTAAAGTTACCTGTTTGTGTGCTGCAATTCGCTCACTGATAAAAGTTCGTTTTTGCCACTATTTTTGATTACTTCTTTACCATTGTGTCCTGACGTCCTTTGGCTGTGGGCGAAAGAAGCTTTGGTGAATCAAACCTGTTTGTTCCTGAGTCCTTGTCCTTAGTCTTTATTACTTCAGTACATCTGAATGTCTGAGACAACACAATAAGGCAGACTGACGCAGTATGTGTGGTGTTATGAGTATAGATGGTAGCTGGGGGAACAGCGGTGGAGAGGGAAATTTGGAAGGCCAGTGGGTTCATGCTAAGGTCAAAAGGGGACATTGCACTTCCTGGAGAAGCAGCTGATTTGGCATGTTTGAAGCTCACACACATAAAGTTCTCACAGGGCAAGATGTTCTGTTTTAACTATTGTTCAATTTATTCATTTATATATTCTTCTATATGAAATGTTACATAATTATTTCACAGAAAACTGACAACTTGTATAATGGGATTTTTTTCCCCCTGTACAATAGCCTTTTTTGTTGCCAAATCTTTAAGGTATGTGCCTATTGAGAAATGTAATTCAAAAAATAAATCTATCCTGAGAAATATTTTGACAGCTAGCCCCAGGCTTATACAGAACCTGTTATATAATCGTGAACACATACTAAAACATGCTAACGGACTATAAAAACTAGTAAATCAGCTATACCATGTGAGATGGTTTCATTTGTTTTTGTAAGAAAGAGGAAGGTAGTGAATGGTAATTTGCTGTGTGCCCTGTTATAAAAACAAGTGTCAGAATCACTTCCTCAGCAAGTTTTAACTTTCACTTTCTCTGAATTGTTTTCGCTTTCCTTACTTTTTGGCACATAAAACACTGTTAAATTTGCTCACTTCTGGGAAATGAACATCTTTGACTGAAGTTAGCCAGCTGGCGCACTCTGGTCAACCATGTGACATGACTTTATGAGTCGGACTTCATAATTTCATGCAGACTACAGCTAACCCTGGTAGTACTGTGCTGATTTTCTGCTCACACATATCAAATGCAAAACATATGAAAGTTTAATTGGAACTCATTGAACTTGCAGATCAGCACAAAATCATAACATAAACTTTAGAGAGAAAATCCAGAGCTCAAATGTTTTCATCAAACCCATGTGGAACTCTAGACTGACAACTGCACTTTTTAACAAAGTGCACAGACCTTAACCTATTATGACGTAAACCGTGTGATTAACCTTTAGGCTAGAGGTAATTTCCTTCTGTTGAGAAGACAGCATTATTTATTCTGTCTCCCTTGGTGCTTAAACCAAATCCAGTTATTGATCTGTTGACATGCATTTCGTTTTCCTATATCTGCAGGCAGAAAAAGTCTGGTTTGCATAATTTTACAGAACAGTCATGATGGAGGCTTAAACCAACATAGAAGAGTTGACAAAAGAAAATCGAGGCCGCAGATAGCGTCATTTTTTTGATTCACTAAAGGGATTATGCAAATCACACAAGGTGTGAATGCACCCAAAATTGTTCTGAACTTTTATAGGAAAAGGTGCATTCTTTATAGAAAAGAGGTGTGTTTGCACTGAAAAGTCATGACGTCACAGTGCTATTCCAGTATATTTTGTTGACGATTAAACTGGACTGCGTAGTTGTTGTAGACACAGAGTTTTGCTTTGAAATATAAAGTGGTACAACTGTTTAATGACATCTCCCCACAGTATTTTAGCACCTCACTGTGACTAGTCAGAGACCTTGCACAGATATTCATTCATACTGAACCCTTCAAGCAATATGGCATGGGCTCAACAACAATAAGGTGGAAACATACAGACCTTTCACAGACAGAAAAAGGGCCTCTATGATTTCAGGGGAAAGAAATGATTGTCCATGATTAGCACCTTTGCAGACATGAAGGGAAGGAATTATCACTTGTTACATAGTTACCCGTCATTTGGCAGAAGTTGTTTTTCCAATGTGGCCTATGGTACACCGACTGCAATGGTAGACCCCCTACAGCAACCCAGTGTTAAGTGCCTTGCTCGAGGGCATAATAACATGGTAAAAGAGCTACAGGCTTTGCATTAGCAGCCTGGATCATTAAAACGTATGCTAGCAGCACCACTTCTCTGTAATTTACATAATTGGAATGTAGCCTTATCTTGTGCCTATGCTGTGTTTATTCCGTAAGGAGTTTGCCTTTGGTATTGGATTATCAGTTCATGCCAAATATCCAATTCATCAGTCATTTTCCAAAAATGTCCCTTAGTATTTACACCCTTAAGCCACACTTAAAATGTACAGTTGTCATTGCATTACGTAACAAAATATCAAACCAAGAAATATTTATTTTAACCAAAGGTAAGTAAAAAGGCATTTTAGTTGTCAAACAGCAATCCAGACATACTACACCCACTATGTTGGCATTGTCACGTGACCCACATCGTCACTTGTGTTGCGTCCATGCCATTCACGTCTCCTCTCCCATGGCCTGATGGGATGTCCATTGGATGTGCACTTCAGAATCTCGGCAGAAGTATGTCATCTGTACTTTTCGGCTATACTGTTTTATAAATACTGCAAATTCAGATATTGAATGCTACTCATTTCACATACTACTTTTCACTTAACATATACATAGTAGGGAAGCACTGCATAGAGGGCTGAGTTGGTTATAATCTAAACAAATGGTTCTGAGTAAAGATGTAGTGGGATTTTTGAAAAGGAATCATTCATTTTTGCAGTTATCACTTGATATTTTATTATCAAATTCAACAAAATTCCTTCATTTTTAAGTATGGCTTAAAGGGATAGTTCACCCAAAAATGAAAATGATCCCATGTAACGTGTATATGACTATCTTCGTGTTTTGAAGCCCCCAAAAAATGTATCCATCCATCATAAATGTAATCCATACGGCTCCAGGGGATTAATAAAGGCCATCTGAACTGAAGCGATGGGTTTTTGTAAGAAAAATATCCATATTTAAAACTTTATTTACTATAATAACTAGCATCCAGCAGACGGCCGTACGCATCGATTTGCGCTGGAAGTGTAACCCCTGACCCGATGCATGACGCAATGATGAATGTGGAAGTGCAGAGGATAGAGCAAAACAAAACACCGGTCACGAATTAGAAGTCTAAAATGAGAAATTTTAAAGAGAAATGTCAAAGGATTTTGATATAAGAGAAGAGGAACTTCAGTTTTTTGCACAGCCATATTTGTTTAAACCGCGAGATGTCGTCTAAGCTTATGCTACTCCTACATCCTGCGTCATACATCGCTTCAAGGGTTACTCACGTGGGGCAAGTCGACTTGTGCGTAGTTGTCTGGTGGATGCTAGTTATTTTAGTTTAAAAGGTTTTAAATATGTATATTTGTCTTACAAAAACCCATCGCTTTGCTTCAGAAGGCCTTTATTAACCCCCTTGAGCCGTATGGATTATATTTATGATGGATGGATGCATTTTTTTTTTCTTGGGCTTCAAAACACGCCCCCCGTTCACTACCATTATAAAGCTTGGAAAAGCTATTTTTATTTATTTTTTAAGTTTTTAGATATTTTTTAAATATATCTCTGATTGTGTTTGTCTGAAAGAAGATAGTCATATACACCTAGGATGGCTTGAGGGTAAGTAAGTCATGGGATTATTTTCATTTTTTCCAAATTCAGAAATCATTTAAAACTTACACAGAAACTTAAAACACTTCAGAATAATTTTCCTAGTTTGTGTGTGTGTTGATTTGTGGTGATCAAGCAAATGCTGCTATGAGTCAGCTCATTAGAGGGGGTTAATTGAAATGGTGACTTAGGGCTCAAATATGTGTCAGTTTGTCTGGGACCAACAGCTTCATACTCAGAATTAAACATCTAAATTTGTTACTGACCTTTTCCAGGCTTGCAGATCACGCACTGAACTGACAAGAAAGCGAGGTGAAGTTCAAAGGGATTAAGTTGGTTTTCAGATAACGTTTCCTGTTATTGAGAAGATTGATATCTAGCCAACACGGAAAATAGAACATTTATAGCATTAAAAGCAAGATGTACAGTATTTTTTTTTTCAGATTGGCTTAATTATAATCATTATCTTCCTCCCATTATCCTCCTGCTATCAAATTGTCTTCCTTGCTCTACAGTCTTGATATTGTAATCTACAATAATACTCAATAACAGTCCTCCTGATAATAAATATCTCAACCCTGCGAAAGAAGGGCACTTGTGAATGGTGCTTGGTCATTGGGTGCCAAAGGAAAGATTTTCTGACTGTAAATCTCCTTTTGTCTTCAGCATGTCATAAAATTTTCCCTTACCCATTGCTTCATTTCTTCCCCAGAAGGAACAAATCTCTGTCAGAGCCTGTTATCTTTAAAATGGTTTGGCTTTAACATTCAACCATATATCAGAGCTACACATGCACATGTAGGTGGTGTTTTGGAATAAGGGAGCATTTGACCGCCTTTACTTCCAAAGCTAGTGTGTGAGCAAACCTCTGAATATTTTATTAGTGCCGCACATGCAAGTTCTCTTGAGAACATGACATAGTGAGCGCATGAGGTTAACCCTGCTAATGGAGAGAGATCCATATCGTATCTAGAAATTTGACGTCATCCACATCTTATTTAAAGGAATTTGACGTCATCCACATCTTAACTAAAGGAATTTGAGCTGTGCATCCTCAGTCTTTTATCTAAATAACTTCTTCAGCCACACATTTAGTGCTTTGATAGGACAGATTTAATATATATGAGCTATATAACAGACATAATAGCATCTTATTTCCCCAGACGCTTGGCTTTTCAAAGAATTTGAAGTTTTAGGAAAAATATATTTTGCACATTCTCAATTGAATGCACACTTCAGAAACTCAGCAGAAGTATGATAGTAGGTCATTCATTCATTTCACCTATACCCTTTTATAATTATTGCAAATTCAGATATGCTGCTCTTTTAACCAGTGTTGGGGAAAGTTACTTTTAAAAGTAATGCATTACAATATTGCGTTAGTTACTTTTTATGGAAAGTAATGCGATAAGTTACTTTTTTGCATTACTTTTTCTCATCTGTACAGAGATTTACTAATTCGTTCCCTCGATTTACTAAATGCAAATTCACGCCTGTACAGTAGAGGCGCAGCTCAAACAAACAAGCCTTTCAGCTGTGCTGCCATTCTGGAATACAGTAGAATTAGACGCAGGAGAAGAAGTAAATGAGTAAATGTATGCTCACATTTAATCTAGAATTAGTCTAGAATAAATATCATGTTTACACAGTGCACACGTCACCTCTGCACTTACTCCCGATTTGTCTCAGCATGGGGACAAGGAAAGGTGTCAGTCAATAAATGGGAAAACAAAGTAACTTGCATTACTTATTTGAAAAATTAACTCAGATATTTTGTTTTATATTTAAAAGTAATGCGTTACTTTACTAGTTACTTGATAAAAGTATATGTTAACAAGTGTAACCAAGTAGATTACGTAACTCACGTTACTTGTAATGTGTTAACCCCAACACTGCTTTTAACATACTACTTTTCACCTTATATACAGTAGTGAAGTAGTTATATTCAGAAGCAGGGCTTCAGTTGGTTAAAAATAATCACAAAAAAATGTCTCAGAAAAGTGGTTCTGAAAAAGTTCTTGCAGGAATTTTTTTTTTTTTATGTATTTATTTTTGCAGATATCACTTGGTTTGAAAACTGCTTTTGCCACACATTCAGTGCTTTGATATGACAGATTCAATATATATGAGCTAAAATGGACATAATCACATGATACTTTCCTTGGAATTTCAAAGACATAAAAATTTGTAATTTCAAGGAGGGGTAAAAAACAAATTTTGCAGATTGCCCATTAAATGCACACTTCAGAAACTCAGCGGAAGTACGACAGTAGGTAAATACTTTTGCCTGTACTGTTTTATAAATATTGCTAATTCGGACACTACTACTCATTTTATGTACTACTTTTCACAGTTGGAAAGTATGCATATTCAGACACAAGACTTGAGATGGTTTAAAAATAATGGTTAAAAAAATTAGACAAAAGTATTATTTATTTATTTCAGTTACCCTTTGATTTGTAATTGCTTCTGCCACATTTTCAGTGCTTTGATTTGACAGATGCAATATATATTTGAGCTACAAAGAAAGTAAACACGCCTAGACTCTTGGCATTTCAAAGACTTAAAAGTTTGTAATTTCTAGGAAAAATGTATCTTTTGTGGATATTATGGTTCTTCAATTGGTTTGTGTTTTTTGATGCTTTCACCTCATAACAATCATTGCATATCAGTGCAACAGTTGCTGTGCAGCCATAATGCAGTACTATAGGCCATGTTGTGACTCATTTGAAATATCTCCCTTGGGGATGCTCCTCTGCCCTCGCCATTCAGACTCTGCAGGGCTTCCCAGGCACTAGTGATTTAACCACAGCTCATGCTATGCATGACTAGTCTCATTCTTCAGGGACAGACATGGGCAGAAGGAGAGCGTCAGCCCCCCTGCTGTCAAAGAACACCTACACTATGCTGGGATTCATACAAACCATTGGCAGCCCACATTCGTACATATACCCACACAAATGCATCTGTTCTGCTGTCACTGTTTACTGCGGCAACACCTGTAACCTTGGAGAGCCTGTGGGGAGAACAAAATGAATCCTTTGAATGTTTTAAACGAACAAGTATCTAATTGCGTCTAATCACTGTACTCACTGAATGAACTGAGAACTCTTTTTGACATGTCAGATCCATATTACGCACTATATGGACACTTTCTCAATACCAAATACAACATATTATTTATATAAAATAATATTTATTGAACAACAATATTTAAATTAAATGATTAGTTCACTTTCAAATGAAAATTACCCCAAGATTTACTCACCCTCAAGCCATCCTAACTGTGTATATGACTTTCTTCTTTCCGATGAACACAATCGTAGAAATATTAATAAATAACCAAGCTTTATAATGGCAGTAGACGTCTTCCGTGTTCCTAAAAAAGCTTATGCTGTACATCCTATGCCATCCCTCTTCAACTTAGTGTCTGGCAGAAGCTAGATATTTTACTTCATAACTTGTTAAATATGGATATTTTTTTTTACACAAACGCATCGCTTTGCTTCAGAAGGCCTTTATTAACCCTCCGGAGCCGTGTGATATATGTTTATGATGGATGGATGTGGATGGAGACACTTTCTTCAGCTCATACTCGTTTGGTAACGCATACTGCCATTATAAATCTTGGATGCGTCAAGATATTAATATAACCACGAATGTGTTCATCAGAAAGAAGAAAGTCATATACACCTAGGATGGCTTGAGGGTGAGTAAAGCTTGGGGTTATTTTCATTTGAAAGTGAACTAATCCATTAACAACAATAGCCATTATAAATGGCAATAGGAAATAAACACAATTACAGTTCAGTCAAACGTACAAAAACAGTGCTTTACAGGATGTAACGTTAAGTTAAATATAGCCTTAATATTAAATTATTACATTTAACATAGCCCAATTCGATTTGCTCAGGAACAAGTAATAGATTAATAAGACCAAAGATTGGCCGTTTTATGTACCCAAAATGAATTCATGTCTCATGTTTAACCACTATAAGAGACAAAATAACAGTAGTATCTATAAAAATATGGTGGGTTTGCTTGTCCTACATGACACTCGCTGATGAGAATGCTGAAAGTGGAGTGATTCAAACGGTGAAGCGGTTCCCATGGCGATACTGGTAGAAAATCGCATGGCTGGAAAGACCTGTTGTATAAATCTTTATTTTCCACAGCTTTAAATCCAATTCATATGTTTGTTATGGATATGTACTATGGTAATGGATTTTAGGGTTTTGATTTTTATAAAGTTTTGATAAACATGGTCGCCATTCAGATTGCCTCCTGCTGACTGTCTCCAACCTGCTGTGAACTGCTAAGGAGATACAGATCACAGCATGAGAGGGGCCACACAGTGCATGTCATGCATTTAAATGGTTATTGTGAGCACTGGGCTTGCTGTAGTAGCATTGTGTGTATATGGGCCTGGAAAAGCCTGATAAAAGTCGATAAACATTCAAGCCTCTGAGCATCATTGTTAACTTCTGAGCTGTTTTGGGTGTTGGTATCTGCATTCACATGTGACGCAAATGTTTGTGTGTATTGCCTTACCGAAAATTGCTTGTGGGTTTAACATCATCCAAGGTCTAATAGATGTCACAGCAGAGATGAAAAAATGCCTTAATATTGTTTTATTATTTAGGTTTAATGATAAATATTGATGAAATATATTTTCTTATTGACGCAATGAGATCCAGGCAGACAAATGTCAGAGATCAAATTTGAACAAGGAATAACAAAGTTATTAAGTTATAATTTAAAATTATAGAGACATTAATAAAGTAAATATTTTATATTAAAATCTAGAGTATCTATCCAACAGTATCTAACAGATGAAGATTGTGAGATCAAAATCAGAAGGAAGGAAGATATTTGCAGAATGAAAGGAGAGGTAAGAGAAGCAGGAGGAGCAGAAGCAGAAAAAGCCAAGAGTAAAATAAGAGCAACGAATATACATACAGGAAAATTACATCCTCTTAAACTTATGTTTTGGTCTAAGAAAAGGTCAAACAAATGTATAAATAATGTCATATTTGGTGTAACGGCTAGGTCTGCTTGGTGGTCAAATGTCAAAGATAGATGAAAATAGATAGGCTATGTGATGTGTTGATTTGACACCTTTTCTATCTCATCTGCAGAGATGGAATATTTTTTTTTATTCAAAGGTACATCACGTAATGAACTGTATTGGAAAATACACCCACTCAATCTTACAGCACAGAAGAGACACCAAAGATCTTACATTTGGAAATAAACATATCTGAGTAAAAAATATATAAATGATTGAAGAAATCAATATCATGTAAAAGAATAAGAATATATAAAGAATAATAAGACATTAATCAAAAGAATAAATTGAATACATTTGAATACGAATAATTTGGCATCTATATAGGCTACACGACTTATGAAAGGCTATAAGTGATCGGTCTAAAAATTAATATATATGGATTAAGTATTAAATGTGTTCTTCAGTGAAAAACAAGTAAAGTAATGTGAAGTAAATTCAATTTGACCACAGTTGAGAGAAGCACGTCATGCGAGAGCCTCCTCGCGCTCATTTTAGATGATGACAGCATGTTGAGATCATGCGGATGACGCAATGCCGCCAAACTGCAACAGTGCAAGTGATACGGTCATACAGTGAGACGTTTATTTTATTCAGTTACCAATTATTCTTCATTGTTCAACTGTCTCTTTTGAAACAATAACGATAGTATATTATTAATGAAAAATACCACATGATTAACCGATTGAAGTGATAAATTTCAACTTAAAAACTATTTTTCTGTTCTAATATAGGACGCGTTTACGATTGAAAATAAAGAAATTAACATTAAGCACGAGCAGTGGGTATTCCTTCATTCTATTCCAGTTAAATTCACATTCGGCGATTATGTATTTCACTGGAACAGAATAGAACAAAGAGGTATTCAGATATTTCCTCAAGGAAGGTGTGTACACAAAATGTTGCAGACTTTCTTTTCCTTGCCAAAAATGAAACAATGAAGATGGTTATGGTGTGACGCAATACGCTCCGTAGATGTTGCCCCTCCCTCCGCCGGGAAACTCACAGCAGCAGCAGCAGCAGTAGTGCTTGAGTTCAGGTCAGGATGCCGAGCACTGGAAACATTCAGAAAGTCACACGCCTCTCCTAGTCGGCATAACCGACTACAGACATTCCTCATTACAGGAGGAACAGCTTAACTCTGGATCTGGAGCTTTGTCCTCATTTTTAAGTGGAGTAAGATACGTAAGACTTTGACAAGAGTTGGATCAAATCTGAGGACATTCAGAAGTGCGATTACGTTACCTCAGGTGAGACATTCTGCACATATTTCACACTGTGAGTTCAAGCGGATGATCTCAGGCAGCAGTTATAACGGTAAAACGGATCGATGATTTTTAAGTCACTTTATCTTGCTTGCCATGTTTTAATCATAAAACCACGATGACATTTTTATTATTATTATTTTTTTTTTGTTTAATCACCTTTTTTAGTTTAGTAACCCGTTTTGTGCGCGCTTATCTAAACATTCTTTGATAATATTCCTCCAGTCTAATGTTTTTATCTACACAGACACGATTCATGTTGTGGTTTTGCTTAGCACTTGAATATCAGAGGCAGTATCATTTTCTTGGGGTTTCCTCCATTCTGTGTCCGGAGCAATGACGGTGTTTCCTTGTCCATGCTGTCAATAGCGACGTCCAATTCGTGGACGAATAGTTATTTTGAGTTGCAAGTAACTATTAGTGAGTCGATTGAACCGGTTTAAAAATCGGTCCGAGCAGTTCGTGAGTCAACACAACTCACTAAACGGATTAATTGAACTGAGAGTCATCTTTTGCTGACATGTCCGCTTCATGATGAGCCGAAGGGCTGAATGAGTTGATAGTTAGAGCATGTCGACTTAACTGAGGTTTTGACTGATGGGGCGAAAGTTATATTTGTATGACAGTTTAATGTAGATGCATTATTATATGCGAATTATGCACATTATATTTAGATTCTTAGTTTTTTATATAATGGCTACTACAATTTGAAATGGTACAATAAATTACTGTAAACATCCTTAATAATAAAACATAATTGACAATCCATAATAAGCAGAAATATGTGCTTACATTTGGTATTAGTGGAGTATTTATTGCCAAACTGGGATGTCGGAGACTATGTGATTTTGTAAATTTCTGAATAGAGTTCAACAGAAGTAAAAATCCCATGCATTTTGTCCCAAGGTGAACTGATTTTTAACGATAACGTATAGACCTTTAGAGACAGACCTACTGAGAGCTACAAGATTGTTAGTCATAGGCCTACTTTTGTTGGAGCCATCAAGTTTTTTCAACTTATTTTTTAACATAGTCCTGTTTAACAGTTGAATTTCTGGTGAAAAATCTTTAATGAATTGTTCACCAAAACGAACATTGCAACTTCCAGTGTTGTGCAGTGTATGGACAATTAAAGAGATAGTTCACCCAAAAATGAAAATTCTGTCATTAATTACTCACTCTCATGTCGTTCCAAACCCGTAAGACCTTAGGAACACAAATTAAGATATTTTTGATGAAATCCGGGAGGTTTCTGATCCCTCTATATACAGCAATGTCATTCCAAATTTCAAGGCCCAGAAAGATACTAAAGACATTGTTAAAATAGTCCATGTGACTACAGTGCTTTAACCTTAATGTTATAAAGTGCTGAGAATACTTTTTGTGCACAAAAACGAAACAAAAATAACGACTTTATTCAACAATTTCTTCTCTTCCCTGTCAGTCTCCTATGCTGTTGAAGTAGTGAACACAGCACAGCAGTCCTGGGTTCTACATCAGAACGGCGGCTCATTATTGGCCAGCTCCTGCGTCAGCATCACACGCATGTTTCGTGCTGCTCACATGTACAGCGTCGGCCAATACTGAACCAGTGTTCTGACGTAGAACCCGGAAGCGCTGCACTGTGTTTACAACGTAAAACAGCATAGTAGGAGATAATATAATATATCTTTATAGTTATCGTTCTTGGTGTGATCGGGGCTTTATTCATTTCTCCTTTCATTCATTCATTAATCATTTCAGTCATATCTGGCTTTGGTGATTCTATAGGCCATCTCTCACCATATGCAAGAGACTGTTCATAAATTTTCCTGACAATGATTTTTCCAAGGTAGGTCGCCAGGTCTTAACACAATATTGTAACTCTTTACATTTAAAAGTAACTTTCACAGACACTGCTGATTTTCAAATACTTTTTTGCTTCAAGTCAAAGTTTGTAACCACTTTGAAGGTGGTTTGTATGGTTCATGTCTTATAACTTTTTTAAAAAAATCTCCATTGAAAAAATGCTTCTAGAACCAAGGCCACTTAAGAAGAAGCCTATTGTACTTTTTATTTATTTATTTTTTTAAATTTTTTTACTGGTCCTTTGAAAGGAACCATTTGAAAGAATCAATTAGTGGATATGTTTCGGACTTCGCGTTGCATATATGGCAGTGTAGAAAATCAGAAGAGGAGTGTAGGATTCCAATTTCTTATTAACTTTGATGGGTTGATCAATTCATAATGCTCTAATGTGAAAAGTCATTGTAATTAAAAATGGTTAAAGATCTGTTTGGGCTAGTAACTGAAAGGATGTAGGTTCAAACCCCTTAACAGCTTTAATTATCACTATTGTGTCACTTGAAATTGGTCATTTGGGGGTTAACATCTATTGGTTTGATCTTTTTGCCCAGTTCTGCAGCATTTAATTTGATAATCACATGTAGGTGCAACTTAAGACACTATTCCAGAACATGTGGGACTCTGTTTTGAGTGGCATCACTATATCACTGTTTTCCCTCATTGCAATAATCAAACCACACAACTGTATCAGCTTTGAGATGTTCCATCATTTGATCCGAGTTAATATTCATTTTAGTGAGCATTTGATTTATGTTGTTGACACAAAATTGAACATCATCAAAGTTGTTTTGATATTTGATAGGGGACTTTACATGAATATACAAGATGTTATCACAAGAGCCTTCCTGGAAAAAGGCTTTACATGAATGGCCACTTGCTTTGTCTCCCTCCATATTCATGTCTGATCTGTTTTTATGTCAGATTATCTTATATCATGTTTGGTTCAACAGCTCCAGGTGGCTCTAACAGATGGTGTTGAAAACATTGCATTATGGGGTCTGTAGTGTTATATTTGCCGAATGCAAGGAAGGTAATAAACACTGGTATTGACATTTTTTATCCATTTACTTTGTTCATTATGTCACTTGTGTACTGGCTGGAACATCATTGCCTCATTTTGGCAAAACAGGTTTTTGATTTCACAATATTGCTTAGATTAAAATGCCAGGAAATGCTTAAACATGGGCGTTGCTGTCGTTAACATGTTTGCTCAGGCACACAATCAAGACAGTGTTACACTTTGTTAAATTTACCTTAGAATTTAAATACATCCACATACTGAGAAATGGAATTCGGGGAAGCAGTCACGCTCATCATTGATTTGAACAAAAAAGGTGACTTGCCTCGTCAGAGAGTGTACGTCCGTAAATCAAAAGCAAATATGGTCAGAGCAGAGTAATTCAGTCTGAAACCGGTGTCATATTACTGCCTGACACGTCAGATGCGTTCCAAAAACGTTTTGCCTGCTTTACTTTCCATTAAGTGACTCAGGAATGAAGTCTGTGTCCCTTAAGAGAGTAAAACTATGCCTGCGTTTTCCTCCTTCAGTGTTTTCGTGTAAATCTAATTTGTCTGTCTAAGAGTTTTCCCACACAGAGGTTCTTGTCACCATTCTTCTCTTATTCTCTCTCGTTGCAGACTCCATCACTCCACCAAGAAGAGAAATGATGCTCACGATCAAGTGAAATGATGTAAGTATCTCTAATTAAATTCTATGAGGACTTGGATTATAGCATTGCTGACTATTACTTGTCATTGATTACTCATTTTCTAATGGTTAATGAATTGTTAATGAGAGGGAATTTGCATTTCTGTAATTTGGTTGAGTTGTTTTGTTGAGGAGTATGTAAAACTAGCCAAGTGATATTGCACACATTTCATGCAAATGTTTTTTTATTAGATGGAGTTGAATGACACATTCTTCTTATTGTCTTCCTTAACATTTTCCAAACCATGTAGCTTGATGCTAATTGGTTTTAAGCAATCTGACTTACAGTTTTCTACTGAAAATAGAAAATAGAATCTCATAGACTTTTGAGCTGCACTGTACTGTATATTGATACCAAATTGCTTATCAGCCGATATTACAGATTTTTAAATTTATCGGTATCAGTCGATATTGGATAGCTGAAAGTGAGTGTTTAATTGTGTATGTTAATTTACCTTTGTCCTCAACCACAGTTAAACAAAAAAAAAAACCCCAACAATTTAATTATACTGTTTAATGTAATCTTTAGCTAATCTTTCATATTGTACATTATAATGTTGTGATGCCTAAATTTACGTGAAGCTTTTAAAATGATAGATTTTTTTTAGTTTTTAGTGTTTTATTTTATACAAAAAAAGTATCACATTTTAATATCGGCCATAACATGAAAATAATTATCGCCTTTATCGGTATCAGCGAGAACTGTTATAATGGTCCATCCCTTATAGGCTTACATTGGAGGTGGGACCCAAGTCATATATCTTTTCAAATTCACCAATAGCGACTACTCAAAACACTCCAGAATAAAATAAAATAAGAATAAAATCAAAAATAAATATTCTTTAAGAAACTTAAATTCGAAAAACAAGAAAATTAGAAATGTTGCTTAGGCAGCTGATTGTAATAAAATAAGTTGAAGTACTAAAATTACTAAACCTAAATAAATATAAATGAAAGTTACAGTAAATAGAAATATTAAAAAAAAAAAAAAAAACTAAGAAATGACAAAAGCAACTAATAAATTTTACTAAAACTTAAACTAAAATGAAAACAGAAATTAAAAGCTAATTCAAAATAAGAATAAAAAACTATAATAGTATATAAATAAAACCAAAATAACTGCATAGCAATAACCTAGTTATGATACTTACGTTTCAATAGGCATGTGTCATATGTTAATTAGAAAATATACAAATATAGGTACTTTTGTTGGAAGCTTTTTAACAAAACAACAGAAGTCTTTTGAATTAGGCAGCATTGGAAAGGGACTCTGGTGTGTAATGAGTAAACTGAACACCGTCACACTGTTTGAGCTTAAGATTTAATCATTCCAGCGTAAAAGAAGTTAGTGAGTCATATCCATACTGAACCATTTTACAGATGTCCTCTCTTCCCGCAGGTATTTGTTTATCATGCTTACGCTTCTTGTGAATTTCATTTCTGTTTCACAAGGTGAGTCGTTGATGCATTTACTGTTACTACTTTGCTAAAATTATGCTTCCTGTTTTCAGTTAAAATCTCTGTGTTATCCTGACCCGCTATCTAACGTCTTCTCATTGTTTTCCATTTCCCATTTGCTGTTGAGGCAAAGACCTACAAAGCATGCTGGACACCCACCAGCTGTCAACAGTCCCTCTGCCCACCTCAGAGATGCATTAGTGTGGGTTATGCTTCAGCGCACAGAGTGCAGGAGGCTGATGAATGGACAGAGAGATAGGAAAAGACAGAGAGATAGTGAGAGAGAGAGAGAGAGAGAGATTGAAATTAAGGGGTGGAGGAGGGTGGTGATTACACCCACATCATGAATCAGACTATAAACTTTAAACAGCCGCCCAGGGGCTTCACATATATACAGATGTACAGATGAGAAAGGGCCACAGGCCTTCAGGGTAACAGTAGTGCAACTGTTAACTGAGGGTGAAGTGTTTTGTCATTTTGGATAATGTTGTTGCTTTCTGCTAAATGAATGAACGTAAATGTAAATGAATAGGGATGCACGATATATCAGTGCCATATTGATTATCAGATGATTCATACTGAACTATACATTATATTGTTGTGATGCCTAAATTTACTTTTAGCATTTAAAATGATTAATTTTAGTTTTTAGCAGGGGTGTGACGAGATTTCTCTTCGAGGTGAAAAGCTGTCTCGTGATATTGCCTTGACGGGAGTGTGAGGGTGAAATTAGGATATAACACGCAACCACTACGTTTACATCACGCCTCCACTGTCGTTTTGGTTTTTATAGAAATAAAAACCATTTAACGAACTGCAGAGTCGAACGTAGTGCAGCAGGAATCAGAGTTCACTGATCACGTGATAAGAGTAAGTGACGAGATGACTGAAAGACCATGGCGGAGGATTCGTTGCACAACAGAGCCTAGCGTATGCGAGCGTGCATTCAAACGTGATTTCAATGCCCCGCATTTTGAAAGCAGCTCCCTGATGCATGCAAATAACTCCCAATATGAAAGCTATCTTAGGCTGGGCTGTGTAGTTGTAACCATCTCTTAGCTCTCTATCATGCTTGAAGAAAAATTTGGTCTCTATTTGCACTTTGAATATTGAGAGAGTACTTTGATTATGGTTGCACTTATTGAAGAAAACTTTTATTGATTTTTATTTATACTGTTTTTATTTCTATGATCAATTGAATGAGTGGAAAGGAGTTCAGTTTGGTCAAAAGTTGTAGAAGCTCATAAATCATGTACAGTTCTAAGGTCTGAAGAGACTCGTATGAAATCATACAGGAGAGAAGCCAGTCAGTTGTGTTTGTGGCAAAACCTACTCAATTTATTTAGAAAAAAACAGTAACATTGGCCATTTAACACAAAAATAATTGTCTATTAACTCTTAAAATATATAATTAAAGGATTAGTTCACTTTAAAATGCACTTTCTTGAGCTTCATACTCATTGGTCCCATTTACTGCCATTATGAAGCTTGGATGTGTCAGGATATTTATTAATATAACCACGAATGTGTTCATCAGAAAGAAGAAAGTCATATACACCTAGGATGGCTTGAGGGTGAGTAAAGCTTGGGGTAATTTTCATTTTAAAGTGAACTAATCCTTTAACTCTTACTGGAGCCAACCAGAAATGTAATATTGGTGCATCCCTAAAGTTTGATGTCAAAATATTTTTCCCAGTTTAATATGCAGAGACAATTAAGTTTGACCAGCCTGTCACAATTTCCTTCATTTGAGAGGTGATCTAAATATTTGTGACTCAAAACATATGTAAAATTGACAGGCCTGTTCTGCAGTTCTTTGCATGTTTTGCCCTCCATGTCTTTGTGCCAGTCATGTGACAATTTTTTGAAAAACACAGTAACTCTTACTGACCAATGGCAGATGGGGGGAGTGTTTGGGAATAGTCAATAGTCAAATAGTCATTATTTTTGCAGTTCCATGTGGTAACACTAGTGGTACAGAAAGTTAACACACAACATTTAATAAATGAATTGTGGTCTTCATTAGGAAAAAATAACTTAAAATAGTAAGTACACAGACACACTCAAGATAAAAAAACACCTTTGTTTGGAAATATGTGATAGCTCGCTTATGTTGCAGCTCTACACAAGTTGTGACATCCTTGAGCAGCTTTCAGATGAATATACAGTTCTGAGCACTTCTGAGAATTGAATCTCTCAATAGATGTTTTTTTCTTATAAATGGCATTGGTCTGCCGTATGTGTTTTTCCCACTGTTTGATAGTTCGATTTGAATAGTATTGCAAATCAATGTCACTCCTTGTGTTTCAGGTCTTGCTGCTCTGAGTCCTTCTGATGGCAGGGATGGTGTTTATGAAGACCTGAAGTGGAAGTCTCTGCTATGTTGTGAGCTGCCCTTTGCTCAGACAGTTGACAGTGGTCTTTCAGAACACCAACCTGTAGAACAGTGTCAGCTGCTAAATGCTACAAAACTGGAATCCTCTGGTAAATCACTTGCCCTTTCTGGTAAATTCATCCTGTCTGATATTACAGTCATTGCTTTTTTATTTATTTATAGCTATAACTTTAACTCTGATATTTTAGAAATGAAGAAAGATTACACAAAAGTACTGTTTTTCTTTTTGGTCCATGTTTGTAAAAATGGTGGAGTAGCAATATTTGTTGATAGTCACAATATTGTCGATCTTCAGATTAAGCTGATAGTAAGTGTACTTTTATCGGAGAAGGGCTATAAAATGCAAATGATGTTTGCTTCACAATCTGTGTTCTGTCAGCTTATGGAATATGCATTTGTTTGTTTACGTTTTAATGTCAAGACCAGAGAAATGATCAATACATTGAATTTCATTTAAATGTTTTCTTGCTCTGTCAAGAAAGATAAAAAACATTTTATAATGAGCTGATTTTTGATAGTTGTCAGCATTTTGTTCTACATACACTGCCATTCAAAAGATTGGAAAAAAAAAAGAGAAATTAATACTTTTATATTCAGCAAGGATGCATTAAATTGACCAATAGTGACTGTAAAGACGTTTGCAGTACATTGTTACCAATTTTTTTTATTAAATTCTATTCTTTTGAACCTTCTATTCTTTAAAGAATCCTGAAAAAATAAGTATCACGGTTTCCACAAAAATATTAAGCAGCACAACTATTTTCATTGATAATAATAAGAAATGATTCTTGATCACCAAATCAGCATATTAGAATGATTTACTGTTTTTACTTTATTTTTCATCAAATAAATGTAGTCTGGGTGAGCAAGTGACTTCTTTCAAAAACATTTAAAAAAATCTTACAACCCCAAACTTTTGAACAGTAATGTTTAAAATAAACTAAAGGCAATTTGTGAGTTAGTCTTACCATTTTAAGTTCTCAAAAAAGCTGTTTAGTTTAGATTTTCATGAGATGACCTTGTCCATTAAGTGAAGATGTCTTAGCTACAGCTATAAACCAGAGAAACTGAGTGGATTGACCCCACCAGACAAGTAGATGAGTGCCATTACACATGCTAATCAATTCTCATTACTTTCTCTTCCCTGCGGTAGGCCTCAGGACAAAGTCTACAAATAAATGTATAGCATTTAAATGGAAAATAAGTTAGGGTTTGCAATCCTATTAAAGTGTAAAGTGGCTTTTCAAAAACAGAAAAGGAATCAATGCAAATACTCAGAGGTAGATGCTTATTTTTCCGTAACATTTTTGTTTTGATAAAATTATAAAACATTTATAAAACTCAAAGTTTAAAGAGAACAGTATTCCCCAGATACTTTTATTGGACTCCTGCAATAGTGCAAGCATAAAACTTAACAACGATCCTGCCAGAATCTGAACTAGAATATGAATAATTGATATTTATTCATTTGATGTTTATTCGGTGTTTGTATCTTTCATGTTATTTGCGCACCATTTAATGAGCCTGTGTTCTGATAGGAATAATTTGCAGATGTTATTTCTAGAGGATTCTAATTGCGATAGGCTGTGATGAAAGAAGCTAACAAGAGAATGCAATCTATTTTCAGGAAACTGTTTGGACATCCTGTGCTGGCTTGAAGGTGAACGGACAAATTTGATTTGCAATGCAAAGAGCCACAGAGCAGCAGCTACTGCTAGTCTGTTCACTGTTAGTCCTCAACAAATAGTGTAAGTCCTCTGTTTTCATACTACTGATTGGCTGAATGGCTGCTGGTGTATTGCTGCTCCCATTTGTGCTTGAATAGGATTCAGGACAAATTAAGTATGTATGTGTGGGGGGATTATGCAGATGATGTATAATACATCTAGACTATAGTATAAATGATCAACTTTTTAATGTTCATTATCGTTTAATTCATATTATTTAATTTTTCTCCCCTGTATATAGATAATCTGACTTTGAGATTATTTCCCCTGTGATAAATATTAGCCTGTTTTGATCCCAAACATAGGACACCTATGATGAATTGACTTATTTCTGTTGTCTATGAGTGCCTTGTAATGTTATATATGGGTATTAATTGTTTACATTTTTTGTTTTTCATTTTAGTCTACAGATGGATATACTTTCAGACAAAAACCATACTGCTCATTGTGCCGGGGAAGATACTGCCATGTGCTCCATTTCTCTTCATGGCAATGACGCAACTGTCTTGTTGACCATCAGAATATCTGCGAATGGGACTACCGCACTGTTACCGAAGATGCAAATCAGTTCATATCATCTAAGTAAGAATTGCATTTTGCTTTACGGTTATTTTTAAGAAGTATTATCTAGCAATCTATCGATCTATGGATCTATCTATTGATCTATCGATCGATCAAATCATTCTGATCGATCAAAACTGGAATCCTGTTGCTTGGAGGTGATTTCCAGAACAGTTATGGGAATAATGCCAATGTCATTATTCTTCTGTTATCAAAGCAAGACCAGCTATTTAATTTCATTCGTTCCTGTGCATGTTTACTTTGGTAGCTGTAAAGTTACTAGTACTGCTGAGTTTTCTTATGGCAAAATGTACTGCAGGTTCAGGTATTTCATATTTCTACATGTAGGTCTTAAACATGGTCTCATATCACAAACCTTTATTGGGAAAAACTGATCATTTATTTTTGTTCATTATTTTAACTGCCTTTTATTTTATTTGATAACTCAAGTAGAAATGGGCAAGCATTTCAGTTACGGTTTATGATTATTGTAAATGATTATTATTTACTAACCAAAGTAAAATGGTATGGTAATCTTGCATAAGTGACAGAATGACTGATCATACAGCTAGTAGCATGTTATTTTAGTTATTTCACCGATGCCAGGGCAACAGGTGTTTTAGGGTGTGTTTGTTCTTTGGGACTGGGGGCTGCAGAATACACATCTCTCTTAAGTGGTTTTCCAGGCAGTGGATTGAAATGGAATTTCACTATGGCATGGTTAAATGACTTACCAGAGGTCCGAACCTTAAGTCAAGCTCTTTATTGTCATTGTACAGATACAATGAGATTGTTTATGTTTAACGAAGCTACATTATGTTACATTTAAATTAGTTACATTTTAAATGGATATTCAGAAGGGCTGTGTATTGCAATAATCTGGCGATACAGGGGTATCACGATACAGGGGTTACGATATACTGCAATACTTTAAAGGGTTAGTTCACCCAAAAATGAAAATTATGTCATTTATTACTCACCCTCATGTCATTCTACAACTGTAAGACCTTTGTTCATCTTCAGAACACAAGTTAAGATATTTTTGATGAAATCCGATGGCTCAGTGAGGCCTCTATTGCCAGCAATGTCACTGAACCTCTCAAGATCCAGAAAGGTACTAAAGACATATTTAAAACAGTTTATGTGACTACAGTGGTTCTACCTCAATATTATAAAGCGACGAGAATACTTTTTGTGCGCAAAAAAAAAAAAGGAAGAAGGAGGATCTAATTTTAGAGAAACTGTCATAACGAACATTTAATAACGGTTTATTGAAACCTGTCAACTGACAGTCCCATAGACATATAGGCTCATATGTATTTATTATGTTCATGGACAGTCCCACCTACTGGCCAGAACAGATAATGAGCTAAATGAAGGAACTCTTATGTGCTTTAAAAAATGCAAACAAAATGTAAAAGAGCACAGCGTCGTGACGTGTTGAACTAAACTTAATATAAACATGGTGCGAGAAACTGAAAAAGCAGACGAGGCGCAACGGTCAAGACATCTGTTTAACGCATTATGTTTAGCTTGAAAACAACATTTTCTCTTTTTCATCACCACTAGGCTAGTGTGAACAAAGAGCAAGAAGTAATATTAAAATCTAGATTTATTTGATGTTTATAACGTGAGTGAAAGATCAGGGGCTTTCGACAGTAATCAGGGCTTAAGCCACCGAACTATAGCTACTCACCAATTGCAGATTACAAGAGGACAGTACGTCTGTTGTTATCTTCTGAGCTAATCTGATATGTATCTGAAGTCCACAGTCTTTTGCTTCATATTTAATAGCGCTCCATTATTATAGCTGTTGATGAGGAGCTACATGTTTACTATTCGCTAATGCAGGTCAGTACCTGTGTCATATTTACCACAGCTGCTTGCTTTAAAGCAATCTATTGTATAAAGTGCTATATAAATAAGCATAACGTAACTTGAGTGGAGTGTCGAATTGCAGAGCTGGTGCAAACATATCAACATCGTTATGATCAGATGCTTTCTTAATGACTGTTTTCTCACCGCTGTCATTTTTGTTGTGTGTTTATTTTGTTATTGAGAGGAAAGGGCGCAGCACATATTTACATATTCATCTAAACACCGCTTTCAGCAGTGCGGATGTTATTTGAGCTCTGATTCAGTGCGTTTCCTGATTATTGGATTTTGGCATGACTTATTTAGCAAACAACATGACTCTTGTTGATCTCCTTAGTGCCTTCATTATAGTGGAAGCCAAAATGAGTCCACACTTCTGCTCTGTACACCACGGCGGGAGCTGGTATAATTCTTCCATTGGTGGTAACTAGTGGGCTGAGTTTGCTAATGCTAACGTTAGACATTCTGTAAAATAACTTTCTTTCTAGTAAAGAAAGTAATACAGGCTTGGAACAACATGAAGGCGAGTAAATGATGACAGAATCATCTTTTTTTTGTTTTGTTTTTTGCTGAAAATCCCTTTAAAAAGTACATAATTGAAATGTTACATAATGTGGCTTTGGTAAACAATCTTGTTGTACTTGTACAGTAATAATAAATGATGTCTAAAGTTTAATTTTGTGGGTGAACGATTCCTTTAGGTTTAATTTCAAGAGAACAAGTTGTCCTGACATTTTCACTTCCTTTCTTTCTTTGAAGTACATTGAATGTTTGCTGGAAAGAAGTAAACGAGTGAATCATTAAATGAATAAAAAGTCCAATCAATGTAAGCCTATTTGTATTAATTGCAACAGCAGAAGCCATTTACTTTATAATATGTTAGTGTCAGTGAGGTAGTGGTTTTAAAAGATAATGCCTGTTAATAAAGACTGCCTCAGCTGATTGGCATTAATGGTAATGCTTTTATTAAAATAAAGCAAATTGCTTTACCTTTTTTTTTTTTTTCTTTTTTTGACTAAGCAGTGGCTGCTGAGGCCATCTTGTTCTAGACCGACTTAAATACTGTCTGCAGAACAAAATAATACTACTTTATACTTGAATGTGGACAACAGATAAATGTATTTTAATTTTGTTTTTAACTAAACAATACTAGCAAAAGGAAAACCATGGATTTATCCTGGAAATGTAGTTCTCAGTTTTGCTCTCATACTCTCTTAAAGAAATAGTCAAATTTTCATTTTTGGGTGAACTATTCCTTTAATATTGATCACATACCCTGTTAATGTCTCTTAATGGCTCATATCCGGCCAGGCCTGCTGAAGATGTTCCCCTACGAAACTGTGGGGTGTCAAAATGTTAAACTTCCATTTTATTTCCTAATTCACACCCTCCACCACTTTTTCACATTGCACATTTCACGTGTTGTGCAGACTTCCCACCCTCCGACAAATGTGAGAAGACTCTCAAGAGTGGTGAGGTGCCAAAAACAACATCTTATAAAGATGATTTAAAAATATGAATTGTGATCATGAGACTGTGTTCTACCTTTAGGGTGTCTAGACATAGAACGGTTGCAGGCTTTACTATTTTTTTTATTATTATTATTATTATTATTTTCAAGAACTTTTCTGTGCTCTGCGAAGTACATGAAGTAAATTATTCATCAGTATTACTTCATTACTGATGAATACTGTATAAATAAAAAGATAAATATATATTTATATATAAATTTAATGTATTTTCTATGCATCATTACTAGTTTGCAAACAATAATAATTTAATATATTGTGAATTTCTGCCTTTCACAGGAAGACCAGACCCACCTGTCAATCTGCATTACAATGTGACGACAGAAGGTGAAGTAATTTTCAGATGGAGCAGCACACAACCTGACAGTAATGCCATAAACTATGAGATCCGATACTCTTCCAATTCCTCGCTTCAGCAGTGGGAGGTAATTGGACTCATTTGTTGGTCTGATGAATATGTTGTAATGGCATTACAAAGTAATGTTTGTGAGAACTATGTTAAAGGCCTGCACAGAATTCCACTCAAAATCTTGCAGATTTTCACAGAATCAGATTTCCTGCCATACACACAATTCTATACATGCTTAATGTCTTGCATGGTTGATAATTTGTTTGTTTAAGAGTTTTGAATATACCTTTCACCTGCCAGTAAGAGCTACTTTTAACAAATGATCGGATTACAATTTGTAGGTATTTGTATCTAAAGTGGCTCACATACATTTATGCACATTTGGATAGACTCTGAAATGCACAATTTAAACATAATGACAGAATCTAAAACATAAATCCTTTTACATATGAACAGTTTTTCAGTAGGTTTTTATTGATTTGTGTATCTCTAAAGTTGTACTTAGCTAAAAGGGTTTATTTTTTAGATGCAGTAAGATATTGTTGATACATTATATATTTCATCTTTCCAAAAGTGAACTGTAAATATGGATGAGATCACTCAGTTTTAAGTTATTTAAAGCGATTTAAAGCAATTAACCTTCATAATGTGAATGAATCTCTGTTAACTGTGGCTCTTTTAGGTGGTGAAGGTCAGAGGTCGTTCATGGGTGCCTCTGAATGAGCTCAGTTCTGGGATCAGATACACAGTCCAAGTGCGCTGCCAAAACAACTTCAACTACTGGAGTGAATGGAGCCAACCTTTCTATTTCACACTAGATGGTAAGGATCTGTATTACAGAAGAACTTTACAAACGACTTCCCTTCATGTTTTATGTGTATACATTTGAGTATTGAATTTATTTAGGTCCGTAATCAAAGACGCCCTCCCATTTAATGACTCATCAGGTATAGGCAAAGAGTAAATGTATGCAAATACTGACATTTGTGAAAGGGTACTTAATACATTGCTGCCTGATATGCTCATGCTCCCACGACTTATGGTCTCCTGTTCTCAACAACAGAGTGCTCAGGTTGAGACATTTACCCTAACATCATTCTAAAGAGTCTAAAAGCGGCTTTTAGTGTACGTCAGACTTCATGCAAATGAGTGCTTTTCTGTTTCAGTTATATGTATCTTTCAGATAGATCCATTGTCTTCTCTAAGCCTCCACTTTAAGAGTTTGACGTTTGATAATTACATTCATATCTACTCTCTGCTACTCTGAATCTGAATAGTACTTTGACTTGTTGCTATGCTCTCACAAAATATCTTTGATTTGTTCTCTAAAAGATTCATTCATTTCACTCTCCATTTTCTGAATTAATTACGATGGTAAACAATGTTCAGTGTTTTACAAACGCATTAATATGCCATTTTCTTAGCAAACCGAGGTCAGGCATTGCATTTGCCAAGGTATAGGGTATTTGCATAGTTATTACTCTTAAAGCAAATGTACACTAGGGTTTGTGCACTATTGAAATGTACATATGACAACTCTAGATAGTTTTAGCGTGTTATTGAATATGGCAGTGTTAATGTATTTAGTCTTGACGGACTAGATTTGCTATGCTGCTGCTGCTGTTGATGATGGTTGCTGCAGAGCAAGTATAGACTTGCTACTGTTAATAGATACAATGACACACTGCTGTGAGCATGTAAGATATGCTGCTGCTGCATAAATAGACTTACATAAATCACAGATCTAGACAGGTAGGGAGGTGGAGGGTTTCAGTAGAACTGCTGTTGGACTAGACTACAGCAAACACTGAACCAGACTATTTAAATGTTAAGCAAACAATCTCATTGGCTGCAGGATCAGCAGAGGCCAGTCGGCTTGTGCCATGTGGTAATGATGTGATTGCTTGTAGATTGCTTCAGCTTGCGCTCTCTAGTTTCATGACTGAACTAGATATATAAACCAAATTTAATGTCAAAATGTTGTTAACAATGTTGGATGAGTGTGTGTCCAAAATCCCCAGTTTAAAATAATGTTTTAATAGTCTTAAATTATGCAAATATTTTTTTTTTTTTATTATACATTAAATGGGTTATTTTAAATTGTTTTTTAATATTCATTCTCAGATGAGAATAAAGTCATGTATTGTAAATGAGTGTATGTACTGTCCTTGAGTCTTTTAACTTTGTCATCATTAGGTTTATTATAGTCATTTTTAGATGACTTCTTCCTCCTTGTAAATAGTTTGTTGCTAAAAGCCTACATAATTCAAAAGGAACACCAGTTTGCGTATTAAAAGTCTTATGCTTGGCATCATGTTCAATCTCAGGCCAATAAAAGATCCTTAAATTCGTTGAAGTTGAATGTGAGCACTGTATGAATCTTTAGAGGCCGTACAAGGGACAAATGGCTAAAAGGATACATACTGATTCATACTCAAGTTTTAGGGAACATAAAATTAAGTTTAGATGCATCTCAACTGCTGTGGGTTTTTGTAAAAGGTTGGAACATGGCTTATTAAATGTGTGCACTTCCACCTGTACACGCACGTACACCTCACCTTAGAGTGACTCAGTCAGTATTGTGAAATATGCTTTTTTTTTTTTTTTTTTTTTTGTAACCTGAATAAAGCGACCTGAGGGAAACTTCTTGCTTGAGGTGAAGTGTTAACATATTGACACTCCCCGATAGTAGAATAGAGTTTAATTTTTTGCTTAGCCAAATTCTAACACTAATCAGTTGGGTGTTTTTCTGTCTTATCTTGCTTTTGAATACCCGTCCCACACCACAGCAGTGCCCATTAGATTAGTTAAAAACAATTGAGTGCAGTATCCAGTCTGAGATACTGCTGCCAACTAATGCTGCACTTAGCTCCACTTTGAGCTGTCTGCATATTAGTTAATGTTTCAACTGTTTCAGCTTGATACAGCCATAAAAGACTTAATTCTGTCTCTGTTTTCCTCCTTGGATACATTACCCACATGGCACCCGCTATTTTGCATGTGTTTGTAAGTTTTTCAAGGCAGTTCACACTTTGTTTTTTCTGATATGCCAGTTGGGTTATACATTTTCAAAATCCATGCTGTGCAAGTCACCATGGCAACTAAGCTTCAGGTTGTTTACTATCATTACAATAAAACAGCTTTCTCATTGCTGCAAGGAACCAAGACGGGAAGGTGGGGAAATAAAAATCAATACAAGAGTGAATCTCTTAATACCTGTCAGGAACATGTCCAGGTTGTTGTCCATCCTAAAATCAAAAGAAACATTTTTGCATCATTACATTAAAAGGTTAGTTCACCCAAAAACTAAATTTCTGTCATTAAGTACTCACCCTCATGTCGTTCCACACCCGTAAGACCTTTTTTCATCTTCGGAGCACAAATTAAGATATTTTTGATGAAATCCGAGAGGTATCTGACTTATAGACAGCAGTTTAACTACCACTTTCAAGGTCCAGAAAGGTACTAAAGACATTGTTAAAGTAGTCCACATGTTCAGCCTTAATTTTATGAAGTGACAAGAATACTTTTTGTGCTCAAAAACAAAACAAAAATAACGACTTTATTCAACAATATCTTCTGTTCTGTGTCATTCTCTTACACTGTTTACGTTAAGCGCTTCCAGGTTCTATGTCAGAACGTTGACTCATTATTAGCCGGCTCCTGCGTCAGCATCACACGCATGCATTGTGCTGCTTGTGTGAACAGTGTCGACTAATACTGAGCCGGCATTCTGACGTAGAACCTGGAAGCACACAAAAATTATTCTCGTCGCTGCATAAAATTAAGGTTGAACCACTGCAGTCACATGGACTATTTTAACGATGTCTTTAGTACTTTTCTTGACCTTGAAAGTGGTGATTAAATTGCTGTCTACGGACGAGTCATGTACCTCTCGGATTTCATCAAAAATATCTTAATTTGTGTTCTGAACATGATGGTCTTGCGGGTTTGGAACGACATGAGGGTAAGTAATTAATGACAGAATTTTAATTTTTGGGTGAACAAACCTTTTAATTTTTTGGAAATTAAGCATAAATATTGTTACTGTAATGCAAAATGTATATTTATTGTTATTATATTTCAGTTGTAAAGTTTTATATTTGTTGTGCCTGTAATTTATGCTGCAGTAATTTTTATATAATAGAATAAACATTACTGTATTACACTGTTGAGAATCCAAAGAAAATCATAATCAAGAATAATAATGACAAAAAAAGTAAATTAAGTAAGATGTTCAGATGCATTAAGATATTAATAATTTGAAAAGAAATGCTTAATTGTTATGAAAATAATGTCACAATGGAATAAATATTAATGTTACAAAAATGTGTTGATTTTTCTTTTTCTTTTTTTTGTTTTTTTGTAAAAAATGTAACCACACATTTCTTTTTTTTTTTATTTATATCTCACATGTAGAATTTACTAAAGTTTGGTTTATTTATTTGTATGTGTACTGCTCAAAATGCCTGCTTTAATTTTTTTTTTTCTCTATCTTTCTCTGCTCCTCAAAGTCAGTTACATCCCTGCTGAAGTCTTCACGACACCCGGGTCAGAAGTAACAGTTTATGCCGTCTTCCACAACCGCAGCTGGAGTGCGAGTAAAGCTGTGTGGATGCTGAACGGGCAGGTGAAGATTCCGGAAAGCCAGTACAGTGTAATCAACGATCAGGTTAGCGCCGTCACTATGAAAGTAGACGAACCAGGGTTTGATACTCTGATGTGCTGCCACCAGTGGGGAGAGAGGTTCAAATGCATCATCGCCTATGCCAAAATATACACAGAAGGTGCGCTATGAATTATGGAGGACATCTTTAACCAGACAGTTATAATAAAATAATAAAAATAAAATGATAATAAATATAAAATAAAATATAAAATATTGCTTGTTTGAAAAGCTAGAAAATTTAAAATGGGCTCTTTTCTTTAGGGATGTTTAATGCAGATATTACCTGCCAGAGCAAGAATTCAGAGGTGGACACCATGAGCTGTGAGTGGAATAAAAGTGCTTGGGCACAGGTCAGACTCCTTTACAGGTATGACCACAATCATAGCTCATACGTTTTCTATTCCAGTCAGATTGTTTGTTTCACAGATGCTGAAAATCTTACTTTTTGTTATAGACAATATACATCAATGTGTGAGACCATATCAGAGATGGAGGGCACTGAAGAAGCTGAAGAAAACATGTCTTTGGTGAAGGAGTGCCCATCTGGAGCAGGAGACCACAGAGAATGCACTTTAAGCAACCTTAGCCTGTTCTCTTGCTACAAAATCTGGTTGGAAGTGGAAGGAGGGCGTGGCAAAGTGAGATCGTTTCCTGTCTATGTTGCACCAATTGACTATGGTGAGTTCCAAAGTTTTCTGTTTTAATTATTTTTACAGTGCAATTTATTTCTGTTATGGCAAAGCTGAATTATCAGCAGCCATTACTCCAGTCTTCAATGTCACATGATTCTTCAGAAATCATTCTAATATGCTGATTTGGTGTTTCTGTAAAATTTCTTATTACACAGTTGAAAATGGTTGTGCTGCTTAGGGTTTTTGTGGAAACCATTATATTTTTTTCAGGATTATTTGATGAATAGAAACAGCATTTATTTAAAACATGTATTTTTTGTTTTGTAAAAAAGTAAATGTCCTTACTGTCACTCTTGCCACTCTATTCACTTTGTAAACTGAGTTGAATAACAATTTCCCTTTGTTTTTTTCCAGTGAAACCATCTCCTCCCTCAGTCCTTGAAGCGATCACTTTGCCAAACAAAACCTTGAGCGTAAAGTGGGGGCGTCCCCATTTACCTGTATACGACATGCAGTACGAGCTGCGCTTTGTGACTTTGCGTGGGATGGCAAATACGCAATGGAAGGTAGGAAGAGTTTCTGGAAGCTGGGGTCTCAGGTGGACAATGAAACTAGAAAGATGAATAAAATATATTTGAGCAAATGCTTCATGCATAGTGCTCAATCACAGAGGGCAGGCAATGAATTACTGTGGTCTGATCTGTTTATCTCTATAATTGATAAAAATGATAAGCTAAACTGATCCTAAATTAAAAAATCAAAGTTAAATGTTCCTCTTATTATGTCCACTAAACTTCTTAGAAATTCATTTTCAATTTATCCTTTATAGATTTCAGAAGGAAGATGGTTACACTCTGTACTCAGGGATAATGTCTGCAATTTTCTGTGGCATTTACAGATGAGTGTTATTTCCCTACAGGTCATCGGTTCTCTACTGGAACCACAGGCAGAGGTTCCGCTTGAAGATTCCTGTGTTCAGTTTAAAGTAGAAGTTCGCTGTAGAAGACTGAATGGCTCTGGATACTGGAGTGACTGGAGCAGGAGTCACACTTCGATTGTTTATAACAGGAAAGGTAAAGTTATCAAAATAGTTGTGCTACTATTATTATTTTATTTCATACAGAAGCCTTAATTTTCTCCTGATCTCAACATAACAATAGTTGTTTTCCATTAATATTATCTTAAATTTCCTTACAAAAACAGCTATCCATTGCTCACCATTTCTCTGGACATTCACAAATCATTTATCTGTCAAACATCATTCTATAACCATGCAGACATCCCTCGAGCTAGCTGGCAGTGAAATTGACCATGTCCCGGTTTCATAGACAGGGCTTAGGCTAAGCCAGAATTAGGCTTTATTTCAGTTAGGGTATTCAAGTAGCTTTTATAAACATACCCTAGAAAAAAAACATTACTGGTGTGCATCTTGAGACAAAACAATAACACTGACATATTTTAAGACATGTCAGTGCAAATTACTTTCAGTTTAAACAGCTCAAACATGCATTTTAGTCTAGGACTAGCTTAAACCTTGTCTGTGAAACCGGGGGCATATGTTCAGAGTGACTATAGTGTTGACGATAGTATCATACTCCTTCTCAAATGTCTATTTCAGCTTGAGTCTCTGGTCAAAGAAATAGCTTTTGTTTCTTCCAGATCAAGAAAAACAAGAAAAAACAACTTTTAAATTGAGAGTGAGAAAACAATTTTGTTATGTAGAGATCACAAAGAAATTAAGTCGAGATTTCAAGAATACAAATTTTGTTGTGTGGAAATCAGAAGGAAATTAAGTCAAGATCTTGAGACAATAACTTTTGTTGTGTGGAGATCACAAGAAAATTAAGTCAAGATCTCAAGAACACAACTTTTGTTATGTGGAGATCACAAAAAAATTTAGTAAACATCTTGAGAAAACATCTTTTGTTGTTTGTTGAAGTCGATGTATGTTTTTTCCTGTAAGCTTTTTGTTTTTCTATGCATTTTTTCATTTTTTGCATAGTAAAATAATACCTTTAGCTGTAGTTTGCCTTTTTTGCCAAATAATTTAGTCAGATGCCAAGTTTATTGTTTTGTTCTTCCCTCATATTTAAAATATTTAAAAAATATAAATTATTTTCCTTATATTTTGATGGTTTAATCAAACTTGTAGTGTCATTAAAAACAAATATCCCCTCGGACATCACTTTTGGCTACTACTGTATAACATATAATATATGGAATGAAAGGCTTTGATTCATTTTTGTTGAAATCATCCCATCCAGGAAAACATTTTGACAGATTTAATTTTAAATAGCTTTGGGGTGTCTGTAAGATTCTGAGTTACGACATCTTCCAGTGGGAAAATACATGGGAAATTCATCATATATCATTGACATTTAAAGACAAGGCATTTAGACAAAATGCTATTAAGTTAGATATTGCCATGAAGTATTTGTGATGAAACCCACAGTACTTTGTCAATGTATATGACAACAGCATAAAACAAACACTAAATCAGTGAAGAGAGACCAAACTGGAACTGTTGAAAAGAATGTGCAGCTGAAGCCTGTTAACTGTTAGGCAAGATAAAAACAATTCAAAAGATAAAACAGAAGAAAAAATTCTTTCATTGTGGCTTTGATAGCCCATGTGATACTTCAGTTATTCCGAACACACACCTGCTTCACAATAGCCATCTATATGTATATGAGTCATGAGTACTTTTGTAATTTGTGAGAACTTCATAGGAATGAAGTATACATAATATTTTCAAGGATGCATTTAGAGGGCTGATGACACTTTAGAATAATAAAAATATTAAACTTAAATTCTTTTAAAAGTCCTGTATTTTCTTAAATTTCATTATATGATACTTATAGAAACCCTGAATATGAGTTACTCAGTAGTTAAATTTGTCAGTGTTATGGTAATCATTTAAATGGCTCTACATATATTAATTGGCTTTGTCTTCATATTGAAAATGTTTTGAACTGAACAGAATTATGATAAAAAAAATCCATTAGGATTAACGGAAATTGCACCACACATCACCCACCATGAATTCCTAAACTGGAATGCAACTGCTGAGGTGAAGATCAAATATGTGCTTGCAACACTATTTGTCAGCTCTTCGCAGAACCTGTCTAAAATCTTTATATTGGTGCAGATGTGTGTCCTGGTGCCAGAACTCATGTTGAGACATTTTTCAGAAGTAACTATTGCTAGCAGATTGCCGTCAGCATTTTAGATATAATTACAGTCATTCTTGTCTGTTACAGTAAGTATGGGATTGTAGGAATTTGACATACATTCTTAGTTAAGAGAAGACTTAACTGGAGGTTTGTAGTCAGAAGGTATGCTAGTGACAGATAATAGAGAAATATTTCATAATAAGATATGCTTTCTAGCAAAAAGATAAAAGTGGCAGTCTTAGCCATAGACAGCGTAGCATATACCTCTGCCATACAGTATGGTGACAGCGATTCAGCTGATCCAAGTCGTGGCTCATGATCCTTACCCGATCCCATTCCCCTCTCTCCTCTCCAATTGTTTCCTGTCTTTCTGGGATTGTCCTATCCAAATAATGGAAAAAAAAGTCCAAAAGAATAACTCACTCACTAAATGAAAAAATGCTTGTCATTAAAATAATTTAATGTCTAATTAATTTAAGTTTATTATGCTTCTATTATTTATTTTATAATGTATAACATAACATTTTATGTTACAAAAGATTTATATTTCAAATAAATGCTTTTGGTTAAAATTTCTATTCAGAGAATCCTAAAAATGTGTCACCATTTCCACCTAAATATTAAGCAGCACAACTGTTTTCAACATTAATAATAATGTTTGTTGAGCACCAAATCAGCATATTAGAATGATTTCTAAAGGATCATGTGACACTGAAGACTGGAGTAATGATTGCTGATAATTCACCTGTTACAAAACCCTGGTGTATAAAGCACACGACGAGGAGATATAATCAGAATAAGTCTTTTACTAGGAAATCCAAATGGAGAGATCAGGAACATACAGGAACACACCAAAGTATACATGAACGATACCGGACCACACAAGACTGGAAACACAGGGCTTATATACATGGAATAACAAGGTGGGTGATTAGACACAGCTGGATGTGATGAGGTGATCAGTTACCAAGGTGAATGACTAGTGGCGGGAAATAGAATGACAACAAGTCCAAAATGAGTCCAAAAAAAAATGTAACATGTGTACATGTAACATATCGCCCCCTCCCGGAAAGGCGCGTCCTCGCGCCGTGGAGAGGGGAAGATAAAGACGAGATGCTGAAGATGGTGTAGGAGGCGGCTCAGGAGGCGGACGGCTACCCGGGAGGAGGCGAAATGCAGGAGTCCAGGGTGGTGCAGGTGATGGAGAAATCCAGGGAGGTGCAGATGGTGGTGAAGACCAGGGAGGTGCCTTGAACAGAGGAAGTATACACATCCAGGCCACAGCCAAGACTGCGCCCATGGCGGCGTCGCAGGAGGGAGGAGCCATGGTGATGTAGTCATGGACGCCACCATGGGGACGACCGGAAGTGATGATGACGACATCAGAGTAGGAGCCCACCCTGCAGCCGGAGCGCCGAAGACTCGAAGGGACCCCGATGGCCTGGGCGACCGCGACAGAGCCGTAGCGACGACCCCCCGAGGTGGAAGCAGGGATCCAGAGGGTAGAGGTGGAGCTGGAGCGACCGAGGGCAGAGGTGGAGCCTGAGGGAGGGCGGAGCTAGCCGTAGCAGGAGGGGTGGAGGGCCAGAGAGCAGCGAATGGCCCGTAAGTCTGCAGCAGAGGCGTGGCGATGTCTGACCCAGGCGGAGCCGACGTGCCGAGGGAACCCAGCGAGGCCGAATGCCCGATGGTACCTGCTGACGATGAGGGTGGAAGGAGCGTAGGTGTAGGAGCCAGGTCGAGGGGGAGTGGAGAGCTCTGAGGCTGGAGGCGGAACCTCAGGCTCCTCACACCCAGGAGGAGGTGGCTCCCAGCAGTCCCGAGGTGGATCCCCACCACTGAGAGGAGATGGAGGAGAAACTGAAGGGCTGATGGGAGACAGTGATGACTGGGTGACAGGTGTGGCTTGGGACAGAAGAGAGGTTTGGAGAGTGCAGCAAAATCCTTCAGCAGATGAATGAGTATCAACATGATTTTGGAGAGGTGGTGGGAGAGGGAGGCTGGGAGGGACCAGAGAACTAGACATACCAGGTGGATTCAGACAGGTTAACCTCTCCAAAGTAAAAAAAAAAAAAAACAGTCACCAGTGCATGCCAAAAACTCACTCTCAGTGGCAGGGGGTTGGGTGGGGCTCACTTCCATACCCTCGTATTCCACTAGAATTCCCTCGGCGACGGATGGTACAGCCGGCTCGCACACCTGGTCAGTCCCGTGTTGCTCAGGCTCCGTGGTGATGTTCTATTCGGTCGCTCCCGTAGGCGCTGGCTCAAACATCGCAGCGAAGTCCTTCTCACGGTCTGCGGTGGACTCATGCTGCCGATCCTCGCAGTCAGGGTGTTGATGGCTGGGCACTGGAGTAGGAGTGGGACTGGCGTCGTTGTCGCAGAAATCCACGGTCATTGAAGATCCACATGACGCCAGCACCCACTCCACGTAATCAGGGAAGCTCCCTCGAGGCCCTTCCCCTGGACAGCTGCGCTTTGGTGGCGGTGTTGAGGCCAGCATACAGGAAGTTGCAAAGGCTGATGTCCGGGAAATGTGTTGCTGGTGCTAGGAATAAAAAATCGTCCAAATGTGCCTCGAGGGAGCGGTCCTTCTGCTCAAGGCAGATTAACAGAAATGCGGGTGTGTACATTGTGACGGGGAAAAAGTGACGAAAAACACTGAAACGAAAAACACTGACACGGAAAACAACAAACAAAGAACACGCCGCAATCTGTCTAACGTTTTAGGTCCGGTATTCTGTTACATAACCCTGGTGTATAAAGCACACGACGAGGAGATATAATCAGAATAATATTCCTAATCTTTTACTAGGAAATCCAAATGGATAGATCAGGAACATACAGGAACACAAACCAAAGTATACATGAACAATACCAGACCACACAAGACTGGAAACTCAGGGCTTATATACATGGGATAACAAGGTGGGTGATTAGACACAGCTGGATGTGATGAGGTGATCAGTTACCAAGGTGAATGACTAGTGGCGGGAAATAGAACAACAACAAGTCCAAAATGAGTCCAAAAGAGAGTGTACATGTAACATCACCTTTGCCACCACAGGAATACATTTTATTTTAAAATATATTAAAATAAAAATGCTATTTAATTTTTTGCACATCACAATATTCCAGTTTTTACTGTATATTTGGTCAAATAAATGCAGCCTTGGTGAGCATAAGAGACTTCTTTTAAACAAAAACTTTTAAACCCCAACCTATATCATTACCCTCTAATTCTTCAATAGTTTCCCCATCCCCTTTCACTTTTCTCCATAGTAAAAAGAGCAAAAAGACCAAAAATAAAATGAGACACAATGAGACTTGGTCTATTAAAAAGACCACACTCTGTTTCAGCTTTAATTTACCTTTCTGAACATGAGATATAGTGTCCTGGAAATAATCATGACTGTATTGCCTTGTCATTTCAGCGCCAGAGATGGGACCAGACTTCTGGCGCATTATACAAGAGGATCCTGTTAGGAGTGTGACAAATGTCACACTGATCTTTAAGGTTGGTAAAGATTGACTTCATTGACTTGCTTTAGCAGCAAAATGATTGTGATATAAAAAGCCTACTGTGTTTGAGCTTAAATGTTTTTTTTTTTTTTTTAATGTCAATTTTAGCAGCCTGTTCTAGCAGGAGATCCATATAGTTGTGTGGAGGGTCTCGTGATTAAACACCAGGCCTCAGGGGGAGCCGTGTGGTCAAATGAAACAACCTTGACTCAGTTTCACTCATTCCAGTGGAGGAAGGAAGCACACACAGTCACCGTAATGTCTCGCAACACTTTGGGCATCTCTACACGGAATAGCAACATGACGCTTTTACATCAACCCAAACGTGAGCTGACTTGCTTCATACCTTTCCTGTAACATCACACAAAATTCTTTCACATTCAGTCTAATTCATTTACAATGTTTCTTTCATTTGATCGCCAAGGAGTTTTGTAAGCCTTCAAATGAAATATGTGTCTATTTATGTGCCTAAGGATGAGGTTTTAATTCATCCGGCCCTAAATTTTCCGGGTAATTGTTTTGATAAAAGCTTGATGTTGTTTTGTTGGTGAAAGGGTTGTTGGGGGAGAAGATTTGGATTAGTTATTACATATATACAATGAAAGATAATAGGATACTCTGATATTTTGTTCCTACTTGTTATCTGTTCCTGCACATAAAAATAATAAAGATTCCCCTTTTTTTGAATTATTAATGTCCTTCTTTCCTTTTTTAGGACGATGTGTACGTTTATTCAGCGGAGTTGCAAATGCCAGCTGTGTGCATCTCTCCTGGAGCCTGTTATCTGATCAACCGGTGCCTCAGTCATTTGTCATTGAATGGATAGACCTGAACAAAGACCCTGAACAAGACGTGTCTCTAACTGAGAGGCTACAGTGGGTCAGAGTTCACTCCGCATCAAGGGATCTCTCTCTTTGCCGTATGTTATTTTTGTTGATATTATAACAAAACATTCTCATTATTTCTACTGATTTTCATATCAGAATATGAAAAAGAGTTTATCCTTAGCAGTATAAATAATCTTTGACAGTATCATTTGTTTTTGTACAGGTCGTTTTTATGGCTCAGAGGAGTTCACATTGTACCCAGTGTTTGCGGATGGTGAGGGGGAGCCGGTTCGATACACAGGTGGGTTTTACAGCAGTGACATTAACGAATGCATTGACGTCATCATGTGATTAATTAACCAACCGAAGCCATTTTTACACACATTTGGTGTTTGGCAAGTGGACCCTGGTTGACATACATTGCAGTATTATCTAAAATATTAATTTATTGACTGGCAGTTGTGTTCACATGATACAAATAACTGTCTTAAAAAAAAATTTTAATCTAAAGAAGATATTTGAAAATCATATTGATTTGAGCAAAAGTTTAAATCAAGTTTTTGTCTTTTGTTTTGTCATCCAGCTACTAGGAGTGACCCTGCAGCATACATACTGCTACTGATCATTGCGTTCCTGTCAGTGGTGCTGTTTGTCACACTTGTGATGTCACAAAACCAGTAAGACCTACAGCTATCTTCTCATGGTCAAGATAAAGATATTTACAGTATCATAGGTTTTGTCTGTGACTAGTGCTCAGTGAGGAACTGCAGGGGTCTACCAAACATCTCAAACTGATTAAAATAATAACGATTAAAATAATCTAGGGCTGTCGATTTAACACTTTAATTTACTTAACTAGTTGTGGAAAAATAATTCAAATAAAACGATTTAACGCACCCGCCCTGCCCCAGACCTAAGTAGGTCATCTTATATTTTATACAGTTGATATAGAATGCAGTTAGAATGCCCCTAAAAACTGTATCATTTTTTGTCTCATATTTACATCACTTGATATAGTTAACCAATATCGCGAGTGCTGGTTTTCCCCGAATAAGTGCAGATGTGATATTGATTTTATACAAAAGTTCAATCAAAAAGAAGTTATTGTGTTTTTGCTCAATTTTTCCAACGAAAATATTACCTGTAATGCCAGAGCAGAACTGTTGTGCATCTCTGAGAAACACACAGCGGTGTTTCGTTTCTGAATGAATCAGCGTTTCATTTGGGTGAACCAATGATTGAATGGCCCATTCATAAAGAGAGCAATTTACTTCATTCCTGAATGAATTAGCCGTTTGAATGAATCGAATGAATGAATAACTCAATGACTTACTCATTAAGACATTTGCCGCCACCTACTGGTAGTTTTAGTTTCTTATTTAGAGTATGTTTCATTAAAAAAATTATAATTTCATATTTTGGGATTAGTTTGCCCAAAAATGTTTAAATTCAGTTTAAATTTATATTTAAACAACTCATGTTGTTTCAAACCTGTATGACCTGTATGTAAAGAAGATATATATTGTTATATATATATGTTTTGGTCTGTAAATATATCTAAATACCAATTCAGATGCAGCTTCTGAAAAAAAAAAAAAAAAAAAAAAAAAGCCTACAAGTTTATGTGTAATAAATTCTATGTTGAATCAAATAAAAGATTTCTTTCTAAAGCTACTTTTTGTAATGTCTATTCGATGCTTTTCTCATTTAACACAATAATGACTTTAAAAATATCTTTTGGGGGTAATTTCTCTGACAAATGTGATGTCTGATTAATTTGCAATTAATTCGATAAATTAATCGGCACATCATGTAATTAATTACATTAAAAATTTTAAACGGTTGACAGCCCTAAAATAATCGTTAAACCAAAATGCATTAACTTCATACCAAAGCTGAAGCGAAAAAGCTTAAAGGTTAGATAAATGTTTTGTTCACATTAAAATGAATTAAAGGTTAAATTATAATGTGCAAGTATATGACTCAATAATAAGCATGTAATTGCTTTGCAGTGCAACTATCATGACAATGTACTGCAAATGCATGAATACACATACCATGTTATTACAGCCCTGGCTTTAATACAACACTCATTTTTTTGCTCTGCTGCTCTATTCACCAATGGATAATGGATAAATAAGGCTAAAAAACTGTCCTGAAAGAAAAATCCTTAAAAAAGAGTCAAATCAGATTACAAAATCACAAGCCATTTGTTTATATACCTAGGTTACCTTTACTCTAGCAGAAGAACATATTAAAAGATTTAAGATGTTTGTTGGAAGCTACAGTGTATATTGATTTTGTAAGACAAGTTTGAATTAAAGCAAGGAATTGTAAGCTGATTTGTATGGGATTTTGTTTGGTTGTATTGAATGTCAGACATAAAAATACATAAATGGATTTACAGTGTAAATAAGGAATGTAATGTCCTTAAATTGCTGTAGTGATCATTCTTAGCACTGGTATAGTTTGCTTGAGGGTAAATATTTCACAAGTTCTGCCAGAGATAATTACCAAGGTAACTAAAACAATCATATTATTGCTCATCTGCTTAGACTTGATTCCATGATAATGTTGTGACTATGTGTACAAAAAAAGGAACATTCCTATTTAGCCCGTTTAAGGAGTGGCAGAAGTGCATTACATTAAACATTTTTTTCAGTCAGTAAAATTTTTTTATGTTTTTGAAAGAAGTTTCTTCACCAAGGCTGCATTTGTTTGATCAAAAATACAGTAATATTGTAAAATAGTTTTTAAAATATAATTGTTTTAATTTATTTATTTTAAAATGTAAACTGACATTATTCCAGTCTTCATTGTCACATGATTCTTCAGAAATCATTCAAATATGCTGATTTGATGCTCAAGAAACATTTCTTTTTATTACCAATATTGGAAACATTTTTGTAACATTATAAATGTATTTACTGTCACTTTTGATCAATTTAATGCATCCCTGTTAAATAAAAGTATTTTTCAAAAAACAAACAAACAAACAAACAAAACTTGATTTAAAAAAAAGACTATTTAGTACAATGACATCCTGCTCAAATTAACTATTCTATAATCCATCATCTTGCAGGATGAGAAAACTCGTATGGAAGGATGTTCCAAATCCCAACAAATGCTCCTGGGCCAAAGGAATGGACTTCAGGCAGGTCAGTGTGACCAACTGTCACATAAAAAATTGCATCCATGTATTTTAATGGCTTAATCAATCAGAGTACAGTTTTTTTTTTCATCAAATAGAGGACCATTGTTTGTATTGGACCATTGTTTAATTAATAAATGAAAACATAAGCACTTTTTTATTTTATTGACACTTGAATGCTTACATACATATTTTAGACATGTATTCAAGGCCAAAAAAAACAGATCCGTATAAAAAACAAAAACAAAAAAGAAACGTATCCCTGAAATTTGTGTAAAAAATTATGCTGCAGATAAAGCTTCACACATTCAAAATATATCAGTTGACACATTTCCACAACACTTCTGTTTCTTGCTCCTTGCAGATTGACACCATGGAGAACCTGTTCCCTCACTCGGAGGGTCTCACTGCCTGTCCTCTGCTGCTGGTCTCTGAGAGCATCTGTGAGGTGGAAATCATCGAGAAATGTCATCCTCTCATGCTTGAACATGAAAAAGACAATGAAGTACTCATTTATAACTCTGGAAACAAGGCAAACACCGACTCTGCCTGTCTGGGAGACTCCTCGGAACCTTTATCACTGCAGGCTTCCACTGCCGCTGCTACCCCAGAAACATCAGGCCAGTCCTCAGTGACATACTCAACCGTTCTCCTCTCCGATCAGCCCACTCTCCTTCGAAAGCAGCAGGAAAGTCTGAGCAGCTCCAGTGATGAAGGCAACTTTTCTGCCAACAACTCAGACATTTCTGGCTCCTTCCCTGGAGGACTCTGGGACCTGGACAACCATGTGTGCTCTGACAGTACCAATCCTCGCCATTCCAGCTCCTATAACTCCGTGGAAGAGTTCTCGGAAACATCAGAACAAGATTATGAAGCATCGGAAAGCACTGGTGTAGCCAAAGACCTCTACTACCTCGAGATGAATGAGGAGGAGAAGCAGGAAGAAGATGAGGATATTAAGGAAGCACAGGATGGACAGGATAAGAATGAAATAGTTATGAGGGTGGACGCCAGGCCTCTTCTGGAAGGCAAAAATTCCACAGTCGTCAATTCCAATAATGTATCTCGCAGCATTCCGCTTTATCTGCCTCAGTTTCAAACTGAATGCATTAATCCGCCCTGAAATAATGAGAATAGCACCACCTGGTGGTAATGTGTGATAATGTTATTCTTCACTGGATGAAAGTCCATAAAATGCCTCAGTTACTTGAGCTGCAGGATTTGGGAAAAAAATCTAATTGCATTTTTTTTTTCCCCTGATAAAAATAAAAATCACATTTTTGACTGCTATTAAAAGGTCTGGTTTCACAGACAGGGCTTAGATTAAGCCAGGATTAGGCCTTAGTTCAAATTTAAGTAGCTTTTATAAACGTGATTGGTGTGCATCTTGAGACAAAACAATGACACTGACATATTTTAAGATGTGTTAGTGCAAGTTGCTTTCGGTTAAAACAACTCAAACATGCATTTTAGTCTGGGACTAGACTTAAGCCTCGTCTGTGAAACCGGGGGAAAACGTTTTTTCTTTTTTTTTTTTAAGCTCCAGGCTGCACGATTTGGAGAAGAAAATCCATCTGCGATTTTTCTGATAAAATTAAAGCTTGAAGTTTTTTGGCTAAAAAAATGTGATTATACAGTATGACTATAAAATACAATATTACTATAAAATTGTACTTCTTATTAACATTTTTATTAAGATTATTATTATAAATGAAAAAAATTAAACTAAATAAAAAATAATTAATGCTATTGCAATATTTCACTGTAAAATAAAAAGTATTTAAGAAAGAATAAATATAATGATAATAATAATTTTATTTTACAGTACAACTGTGAAATTACATTTCTAATATTAATGGCTGTCTTAATTTCTTCATTTTTAAAAATTAAACCATCAACTACTGGGAAAACTGCACAGAGCCCTTAAAGTTTCTCTTTTGTTGACAACAGTTGGCTTCTCATTACAAATTTGAGAAGATGGTTGGCATGCTGCGTTTTTACGCAATACATGTTATAAGAAAACCAAACACAGAGCAAATGCAGAGATTGTATGGAGCAGCATTTACTGAAACACAGTGAAACCATCAGATCATGAGCTGCTTGTGTGTAAAAGAACACAGTGTGGCGCTTCACTCTGAAACATGCAGTGCATATATTTATTTAATTAAATCGCAGCCTTTTAGATTTGATAATCCCACTAAGCCATATTGCGATTTTGGTTTTATTTCCATTAATCGTGTAGCCCTACTTTCCACCCTCAACCTATTTCCACCAAAATCTTGAGTAAAACAACCAAAACATTATCAGTTTTCACCTCCTACCAGCTGAGTGTTTCAGATGATTCACTTCTAATATACATTTTAAGGTTTACAGCCAGATTTCCCAAGCTCAGTTGATAAGGGCATCCAAGCACAGTTTATTCTCTGAATGTCTCTGATGGGTTGATGATCAGCCTGTCATTGCAGGAACTCGCTGCTTTCCACCTTCGTCACACCGAACATTTTGTAAGTGTTTGAAGGCTGAAGTAAAATCATATAAAGACCACATTAACTGGAATGAAGTGCTTTAGAAGGAAGAGACTGAAGAAGGGACTTAACTTACTCTCTCTTAGTGTGGTGGTCACAGTCGCAGTCACGCTTTAGTGGCTGCTTGTGCATTTCAGGTGCTTCATTAAGTCCAGCTTATAAGTGAAGAGACTTTTAAAGAGCCATCCATCTGAATATCAGCTTTGTGAAGAAATAGCTTCTCATGTCTGCATTTACATTGGGCTTATTCATTCAATATGAATGTATATTTTGTTAGTGAGGTCTGTGTTCTTTGGAAACTCAAATATTTTGAGTCTACAAAATGTCATCTAATTAAAGTGTATGGTCGTTTTTGATGAAATGAGGGTTGAATGCAACTCAATGAATAAAACTGGTTAAATATATGTCAATCAGTAAGAATGTGTGTACAGTATACACGTATTTCTTGTCTATTTTTCTGGTCAGAATAAACTATTTATTGCAGCTATGGTCACATGTTATTTGTTTACTTCTATTTCATTAGTAACAACATTTCTATATATTGTTTCAAGAAATAAAGCTTTTATGCATCTACCCGTTTACATAAACTATGCCTGCCGCCTTTAATAGTGAATATGTGTTTGCCTTGAGAATACCATTAGATTAGATGACTTAGAAATAAATATTTAAGAAAATAAAATGAAAAATCCAAATAAAGAGGATTATTTTATTTCTATTTAAGTTCCGACTTACGGAACTCATAAATGTTGCGAGATTTTAACTTAATTTGCTTAAAGCAACCAAGAATCAAATTGACCATTCTTGTTGTTTTTCTTATGAAATACTGCAGTATTATAAATCAGTGCACATCATTTTATTTTTTAAATGCGGCCTCCTAATCTTTAATCAAAATAGTTTAACGGCTGTCTAAAATCGCCCCCTATACCCTTAAAGGGTTAGTTCACCCACAAATTAAAATAATGTAATTTATTACTCACCCTCATGTCGTTCCACACCCGTAAGGCCTTCATTCATCTTCGGAACACAAATTAAGTTATTTTTGATTAAATCCGATGGCTCAGTGAGGCCTGCATTCACAGCAATGACATTTCCTCTCTCAAGATCCATAAAGGTACTAAAAACATATTTAAAACAGTTCATGCGAGTTCAATAGTTCTACCTAGCGACGAGAACACTTTTTGTGCGCCAAAAAAACAAAATAACGACTTTTCAACAACGTAGTGATGGGCCGATTTCAAAACACTGCTTCGGAGCTTTACGAATCGAATCAGTGACTCGGATCTCCTATCGAACGGCTAAACTGCTGAAATCACGTGACTTTGGCGCTCCGAGTCACTGATTCGATTCGAAAATCTCCGAAGCAGTGTTTTGAAATCGGCCTATCATTATATTGTTGAAAAGTCGTTATTTTGTTTTTTTGGCGCACAAAAATATTCTTGTCGCTTTATAATATTAAGGTAGAACTACTGAACTCGCATGAACTGTTTTAAATATGTTTTTAGTACCTTTATGGATCTTGAGAGATTAAATGTCATTGCTTTGAATGCAGGCCTCACTGAGCCATCGGATTTAATCAAAAATATCTTAATTTGTGTTCCGAAGCTGAATGAAGGCCTTACGGGTGTGGAACGACATGAGGGTGAGTAATAAATTACATTATTTTTGGGTGAACTAACCCTTTAAATATGAAGGGATAGCCGTTTGTTTGTGTCTGAAAGTTGAAACCATAGTGGACATCCCATAGAATGGGGCGTGGGCCTGTCCAAATACCCACACTTGTGGTCTTTGCACTTGACCACTTGTCTAAATACGTCACTTACTGCTCACTTACTTCCTCCTGTCGTGTGCACGTGCTCTCAAGTGACCAAGACCGCAAGTGTGGGTATTTGGACAGCCCCGCTCTCCACAAAGCACTGTGAGGGTCACGCCGAATGAATCCCCGCGTCTCGCCAGAAGATGGCGCCCGCACCTGAATCATCCATCCATCCATCTTCCAAACCGCTGGTCCAGTGTGGGGTACAGTATACAGTTAGGAACTCATTTGTAATTGATTATTAAATTCTTTAATTAAGGTTTATACATTTCTATGACAGAGTTCAAGATAAACCTTTTCATTACTGCTGGAGCTGCTAGTTTTCTATTAGACAGCAAGCACGAACTATGCAAAAGCGGCAGCCTTTCCGGCACACTCGCTATCCGAGTTCACTCTTGTTTTCATTCACTCCTCCAAGTGTACTATGTTAGTGAAGTAATGTAGGGAATAGTGCATGAGGATATTAGGGGGCGATTTCGAACACAGTTAACATCTTTTGCTGCATTCACGCAAATGTCGCAATTACCGTTGTTTCAGGGTGACAGTAAATATATTTGTTTGACAGGGAAGCTGTGCGCAAACAGGCTTGTATCTGCAGGATGCAGGACAAACCACATTGCACAGCTGTAAGTACATGATTTGGCTGTGTTGGTTCTCCTATAAATAGAGAGAAATTTCACTGCTTCTAGGTGGCCAACAGATGGCACTGTAACACTGTTAAATGCCAACATACTCCTGCCAGCGCAGTATACTCATGCAGATCAGTAATTCTTGTATTGTATTATTTCTATTGCATTGTGTGTGTGTGTGTGTGTGTGTGTGTGTATGTATAAATATACATACATACATACACAATGCAATATGTTTTAGGTATTTGAACTATAAGCAACAGTAATGAAAAACTGACAAAACTTCTTTAGTTTATAACTACATTAGAGCAGCAACCTATTCTGACCAAGGGACCCCCACCTAAGACAGTACAATATTACAAGATGAAAAAATATAAACAGTATACATTGCATTAACTATTTCAAAACATGTTGAATAGGTTTATTTATTTATTTTTAAAGAAATTTCTGGACCATGAAGGTGCTTACATATGCTTCACCATGCTTTTATGCAACAATTCATATAATTAATTGTAATGTCTTTAGCTTCCCAAAAATTAAAAGGGCATATTTCCCAATCATATCTTTGAGACGGAAACCTGACGCAATCCAATAATGGTTTAATCAACAGGTCTGAGTGCACTCCTCATCTCTGATTCTTCGACACCACTCCGTAATCTACTTAAGACAGCTTTAACGATCTCATTAGAGACAGGTCAATTGGTCATGCGCTCACTCATTCTTATATCCTGCTTATCCTGCTCAACTAATAGACACATCTGTGCTATAAAGAATCCCTCGGCAGTTCAGCATTAAATCCGATCCTTTGAAAGAAGTCTCTTATGCTTGCCAAGGCTGCATTTATTCAAAAATACAGTAAAAACAATAGTATTGTGCAAGACTTTTACAATTTAAAATAACTGTTTTTTTGTTTTAATATATATTTTAAAATGCTATTCATTCCTGTGATGGCAAAGCTGTCTTTATTGCCACATGATCCTTCAAAAATCAGTCTAATTTGGTGCTCAAGAATAATTTCTTCCTCTTATTCTATTAATATTTTTGTTGAAACCATGTTACATTTATCAGGATTCTCTGATGAATAGAACGTTGAAGAAAAGGAGAATTTTAGATTTTTCTTTTTTGTAACAATATAAAAGTCTTTTTACAAGTTATTGCATCCTTGATGAATAATAGTATGTGTGTGTATATATATATATATATATATATATATATATATATATACACACACACACGCACACACTACCATTCAAAAGTTTGGGATCAGTAAGATTTTTAATGTTTTTAAAAGAAGTTTCATCTGCTCACCATGGCTGCATTTATTTAAATAAAAAATACAGTAAAAACAGTAATATTGTGAAATAATATTACAATTTAAAATAACTGTTTTCTATTTGAAAATATTTTAAAATTTCATTTATTCTTGTGTTGGCAAAGCTGAATTTTCAGCATCATTTTTCCAGTCTTCAGTGTCACGATCCTTAAGAAATCATTCTAATATGCTGATTTGCTGCTCGAGAAACATTTATTGTGTAAAATTGTACAAAATATTTGTGTACAATATTTTATATATTTTATTTTCTATTCATCAAAATATTTAAAGAACAGCGTTTATTTGAAATATAATTTTTTGTAACATTATAAATGTCTTTACTGTCACTTTTGATCAATTTAATGCATCCTTGCTGAATAAAAGTATTAATTTCTTTAATTTCTTTTAAAAAAATAAAAATTCTTACTGAAACTTTTGAACGGTAGTGTATAATATTACAAAAGGTTTGTATTTCAGATAAATGCTGTTCTTTTGAACATTCTATTCATCAAGGAATCCTGAAAAAAAAGTACACAACTGTTTTCAACATTGATAATAATAAGAAATGTTTCTTGAGCAGCAAATCAGCATATCAGAGTGATTTCTGAAGGATCATGTGACACTGAAGACTGGAGTAATGATGCTGAAAACAATACCAGGTGTGCATTGCAGGCAGACAGAGAGACAAAGACTTAGAATGATAAAATTCCAATATGAAGTTTAATCCAAACAGGCAATAATCCAAAACAGGGCAGAGAAACACACTTAACATGAACGTGACCGGACAAACACTAAGTGAACAAGAGGAACTTTAATACACAATGGTGATGAACTAAAAGACAAACAGCTGTGATGATTGAGTTAGTGTCCATAGTAACAGATGAGTGGTGGGAAAATCAAACAAAGGAACACAGGAACTGAAGAAATACAAACTAATTGTCCATGAACTAAACTAAACCAAACATAACGGTGACAGAACGCCCCCCTCCGGCAAGGCGCAACATCGTGCCGTAACTGAGAGAAAACAGAGAAGGGATGGAGGGGGTTTAGGAGGTGGGTGAAGGAGTGGCGCAGGGATAGTAACAGGGACAGCTAAGGGATGGTGGTCAGTGGCGACGGAGGAGGGGACACCTAGAAACAGAGTGCCCGTGAACTGAGGCGATGCCGGTGTAACAGAGGCGAAGCAGAAGGGAAGAAGGAACCCGCTGCAGCCGAAGGGGTGGAGTAAGTCTGTGGTAGAAGTGATGTGATGACTGACCAAGGGGGAGCCGGTGGTACGAGGGAACCTAGTGGAGCCGCAATGCCGAGGGTCTCTGGCGGAGCTGAAGGTGGGAGGAGCCAAGACGGAGCCGACAGGCCAAGATGGAGTAAAGGGATCAGAGGCCAGAGACGGAGCCGCAGGATCCTCTTGCATAGGCACTGCTGGTGGTAGCAGGACCTGCGGCCCGACGTCATAGCAGGGCTTCCTCTGAGACGGCGCAGGGCTGCAAGCATCCAGTAGCGATGGGGCTGGAGAACTGGCTGAGCTCTGTGGTGGTGGTGACACGAAGCTTGATAAGATCACAGTCAGAATGACACAGTCAATGCAGGTCAATGAAAAGAATAAATCCCAGTCCATAAACAGCAGTAATTCTGAACAAACTGACAGATCATAGTCCAAACAGTTCTCATTGTGCAATAAAGATTCAGATACCAGGTGGGATAGGGTGCGAGTCGACAAGTTCTCATTAAAGTCCTTCAGTCAGTCCTCAGTCTTCGTTTCCCTCGGGCGCTGGTGTCGCGGGCTCACTCCCCTGGTCAGATCCACATTGGGGCTCCACTTCCGGGGAGATGGCAAGCTCTGTCCTCTTGTCCACGGGCTGTGGCTCATTCGTCGTGGTGGGTAGTGCCACTCAATCTGTGGGGGGCTCATGTGACTTCTCCGCGGTCGTACTGATGAAACAGGCTCTGGGTCTGGCTGTGCTCCAAATCGGGATGCAACGCTCTCCAGATACCTAATGATGATTTCCCTTCAGTCCAGTCCTGTGGTGTCTGGGAGGTCGATAGGGTGGTTGAAGGTAGCCCCGATCAGAAACAAGGTCTTCGGGGTCTCGTCGTCGAGGGGGCTGGTGATGGCCAGGCAACAAAAGTCCTTAACAAACAAATTATTATGATTATTATCATTTTTTAATTTTTGTGGTAAAAAATAATTTGAACTGAGAAAAAGAACCAACATTAATTAATTGGCTGATTAATTAAATAACAGTTATTGTTGACATTAATCTGTGATTAAACTGTTAGTGTTCTAATCTGTAAAGTGTTTTACAAAACATTGACCAGTGTTCTGTAACCAATACATAGCAAGTTTAATCTTAATATGTGAAGGAAATGCTGCAGTTGTATGGTCACATCATCTGAGAGGAAATATTACATTTAGTTTCTATATAGGCCTTTTGTTCAGAAGCTATTAGATAAAATATATTTTGTCTAAAGACGCTAAAGATGGATTTGTGGAATTGGCACCGTGACCAGGGATATTGCAATCCACCCTACTCTGCCAGAGCATTTTCACAGCTGCCACAGACTCCAGTCAGAACACATATAATAAAAAGAAAACCAACAAATATGGTCCTTGGCCCCTAAAAATAACCTTGTGTCTCAAGATTTGGTAGGAATACATGCTTCTTACAATTAAACTATTGGGAAGATTTTATTACATAAGATGATTGTGTTCCTTGAGGCAATGTACAACCAGAAAATGGTGTAAAAATCTTAGAGATTTATGTCATATCTATTTCATTCCTCCCTGATAGTTGGAAGACTGTTTATATTCGATTGATTGGCGCTGGATGTATTAAGACGTTTCACAGCAGAAACAAAAGAAATTAGGCAAAAAGTTTCCTCCATAGATAACCCTGTGATCACCTTTTCTCATTACCGGTAGGCCTAAATGTTCCTCTGTGACTTGGGAATAATCCACAGCTCAATCTATATGGGCATTTACTCTAAAGCTTTCACAAAGCTAGATCAAATATGAGACACTAAACAGCTCTGTCGAAAATCTTTGCAGAGTAGAGAGGACTAAATGGGTTGAAATGGAATCAGATTGTGCTGTGCTTGTACAGGTACCAGTAAGTGCCGCTAAGTGGCTCTTTCATCCAGTGAACAGTCCAAAAATTGGACTCCTGCAGGAATCAGCATTTCATATGAGATATTCCATTAGGTTACATCTGATGGACCTCACTTAGACTGCACAGGAACTTTAATGCTTTCATATTGAGAGCCTCTGAAGCAACGTGGTGATTCTAAGGTCATCATCAGTATTGTAGGCAGAAGAAATCATTATCTTCTGAAGTATAAACTCTGTATCCAAATAGATACTGGAAAGTTTACAGTAAATGGGAAAGTGTGATAGGAAAGAGAGAAAAAAGCGTAATGTTGATTTTTGTATGTCTGTGTCTATATGAGAGCTGCTTTCTGTACAGGGAAGTGTTCAAGGAACAGATGGGATCGGTGATTTGAAAGTAGTGAAACAGAAATAGAAGGAAGAAAAAGCATGGAACAAATCAGAAGGTTGACTGATCGGACAAGGTTATTTTCCTGGGGGCTGGGAAACACGTTACATAACTTGACATATAGAAATATGTTAGTCCTCAGCCTGCAGTAATTGAAGGGCAGAAAGACACTCACTCATAGCGCATTCACGTTTACATAGGACATGAAAAATAAAAAGCATATAAAAGCAAAAACTTACAAATGTTTCCCATGATACCGCAATCTGTTCTCTCTTTCAAGGTGTCAAAAACATGGTTAAGCACCTATAGCATCACTATATTCATGAACTAGGAACTCCACTGCTTTTAATGAGAAACCTTTGTCATCACTACACAAACGCGAAGAGCATGGGAATTTTATCGTCATGAAATTATACAATGGGTATATTTTTTTTAGAATGACATATGTTGGGGTATGTTTTTCAATTTAAACAGCCACAATAATTTTATATATAAATTACAACATTTAGACTTTTTTTTTGAGCACCTAACCCTAACCATTTGTCAATATAAAACAATATAAAACACAGGATATAGCAAGCAGATGCAATGTCACAATTTATTCAAAAATAACACATTTTCCAAGACTTCCAAAGCTAAATAAATACTTTGTTTGAGGAACAGAAAAAAAGTGATCACTGTCTCCATCCGCCAGTTTTTGATGCAATGGCTTTTTGGGAGTTTTTGAGAATGATTTGCGTACCGTTGTGTTCCCATAACCTCTTCAGTTATCCAGTCTCTGGTGCATATACCCCTATGTGTGTTATAGCTTGATATGGGTGGTTTTGTATTAATCTTGTCACTTTAATATTTTAAAAGAGCATGAAAACAGTGAATCATGTTCACTGAATAATACATGAAGCTGGTTTGTCCCCTTCAGCTAGGTAAGGATGAATTCTTCCTCTAAAATACTTCAAAGGTGTTGCACTGTACAGTCTAATTCACATGATCTACTATCATGTGGCAATGTCCTCCAAGAGCGTAGGAGATGCTGTTTCCACAGCAGAGGTACCATACCATGTTTGTCATTCAGACATGCTTAACTATTCAAATTATTTTGTCTTTAAATTTATAGACTCTAAACTTCTATTTTGTCTATCCCCAAACTTTCTGTCATCTACAATTTATTATTATTATTTTGTTGTTAATAACATTTTATGAAAAATATCTTAATTTGTGTTCTGAAGATGAACGAAGGTCTTACGGGCGTGGAACGACATGAGGGTGAGTAATAAATGACAGAATTTTTATTTTTGAGTGAACTAACCCTTTAAGATAAAATATAATAATAATAATAATAATAAAATGTATTTAAAATATGAATGAATGAATAAAAATATTAAATTAATAACAAAAATAAATGTTTACATTTGTTCAAATAAATTAAAATTAGAATTTGATAATATTACTGTTTCAATTTGCTTTATAAAGACTGGTTGGAAATAATGATATCATGAAGCTATCAGCTATAGTTTTTTTTTTTTTCCTCTCTCTTCAAGTTTGTACATTTTATATTTATTTTAATATAATATTTGGTATCAGCTGAAGTAAATATTTCCCAGATTTTATTTTAATCACTTCTTTTGGGTTTATATAATCACAGTATAAAAGCCAATTATTTAATTTTGGAACAAACATGTTGTCCTTCTAATATTATGCTTACTATTTTTATCATACAGTATAAATAGGTTCTATAAACTATATATAGCTGACTTCATATTTTAGAAATGAGGGTAACTTTGAAAGTGATCATTACATTATGGGTCTTTGGCATCAAACAGTTCGAAACCCTTTGGTCTAAAATACCTGAGTGTAGATTTCTAGTATTAGACGGAGTCTATTTTCTGAATTTGCCACTGGCCACTGAAGCTTGAGTCCTTTGAAGAGTCTGTAACACTAGGACTTCCATTCATATTCATTAGATTCAGCCACTGAGGTGAATAATAACAGCGCAATATGATTGAATGACTGTGTTTGGGCAGCCAAATGACTCATTAATGATGACCGCACCGCACAGTGGTTAGCTCAAGTGCAAGAATAAATGATAGACAAAATAAAAGGAGGGTGAGTTGAGAAGGTGGAAAGGAAATGAAGAGGACGGCAAGAACAGCAAAATGGCTTATTAACAAAATAAGAAGAATAGATGATTTCAGGGAGTAGAGGACAGGAACATGAGATGATATAAGGAGGATAAGAGGAGAATTTCCAACGAGGAGAAGGAGAGGGAGTGAACGAAGGGAGATAAGTGGTATAAAGGAAGCAGAGAAGCAGGAGATATGGTTGAGAGGTTTAAGTATCTGGGTGTAAGGTGGAGAGTGATATTGGAAAGACGAGTGGTAATTGACAGAGCTAGAGGAATGGAATGGAATGTGTTTCACAAAGGAATGTGATAGACGGATGTGAATGGAATCAGAATCTAATAGGCTATAATCTTGCAGAAAGAAAGGAATAAGAGAGAGGTGGGTAAACAGATTGAGGAGGAATGGTTGGCACTGATGATCTGTCATGCTCAGAACCCACAGCACATAAGGGTGATAATCACCCATGTATATGTATGTATGTCAGCCCACATGTGTGTGAGGGGCTGCAGATTGATTTATTTTTTCTGCTTAAACAGTAATGAGTGGAGGACAGATTAATTCACATTCTCTCTCTCCAGAAGAGTCAAGCCAAGATATGTTTTTAATCCTATTATTGATCGAATAAAGAAAGAAGTACTACTTTGTATACTTATTGCCCTTAACGGAGTGTCTATTTACACTAAGTGCAAATAGCGTCCCTTGTTGGCAAACGCTATCTACACTAGCTCCGCCCACCAATGTCTGGTTGGGCCACTCAAGTTTTAAAAAAGACCTGCTGAATTCAACATCTTCAGTGGCGCACCAGTAGCGAATAAGGCCAAAGTCCCTTTAAGACAAGTCATTTCACTCTGCGACCATCTTTGAAACGCCTCTTGGGCATCCAAGTGCAGCTCCTATCTGTTTGAATGGGGAAACATCAAATTCTCCAAAGCTGTTTGCCAAGCTTTCGATTAAATTTCATTTTTGTAATCACCAATGAAATCTGACAACAATTGTCTCATATTTTGTTTCTAAACGCTCGAATCATAACAAAAAAATTTATTTTTCAGGCTGGATCAAGCTAATGCGCATGTGCGCGTCTCTTGGGTCTCATTTCGGAGACGCGCCTCTGACTGTTTCTATAGGAACCAGAGGTTCTAATGGCTGCTGCAGTGACACGATGACTTTCCCAATCGTCGATTGGCTCTTATTTAGAAGGCGGGATTTAGTCCGCCATATAACATGTTGTGCTTTCTCCCATTCAAAACAATACGAGTGACGGGTCTTGTGTTATTCTATAGTCTTTGATAAGGCTCGCAGACCTGGCTTTTAATGCAATTGACGTTGGTCGAATCTGCCTTTTGCTGAGCTCGCATTTATTTTCAATAAAAATTTAAATAATGTTCTAAAAGTGGAAATAAACTGTGAACGAGTGTTTAATAATATTAAAAGTGATACTTTTACTTGGTGTAAATAGAATCTAGCTATTTTCACCTAGTGTAATTAGCATATCGCTAAGAAAATGCTGCTATTGTCACTTAGTGTAAATAGAATATATTGCTATTTTCATTTAGTGTAAATAGCATCTATCGCTAAGAAAATATGTTATTTTCACTTAGTGCAAATAGCCGCTGCCTTAAATGAATTTTTAAAATATATATGAAATAAAAAATAAATATTATTTATTAATAAATTATATTATACTTTATATATTTGATCATATTTTTATTATTTTATATTTTATACCGTTTTATCCTCTGCAGGGTAATGAGGATGCTGTAGCTGTCACAATTCTGTGTCTCTGTCTCATGGACTCTTATTTTGATGTTCTTTTGTCTTGATGTGCCTGCAGTTCCTGTGGTTTAGTTCCTGTTTCCTTTGTTTCTATTTCCATCTTGTTAGTTTCCATAGATACCCTTGTTTGTTACCATCACCTACACCTGTCCTTTATTTAGCCTCTTGTCATCTTCTTCATTTAGCCTCTTGTCAAACCCTCAGTTATCTTCTGTTCTTCACCTTGTGTTAACGTGTTGTGCTTCTTGTGATGGTTCCTCGTGTTTATTAAATTCCATAGTTCATCTACGTAAAGCATCTTTGATCTGGATTATCAAGTCAAGCCAGTATGTGACAATGCATATATATATGTATATGTTTATATATGTTTATGTATGTGAATCTAGGTGATATAGGTCACCTAGATCATCAAGTGACCCAGGACTGTCACTGACTGATTTTCCTTATAGAAAACAGATTCATGACTCCCCTGCTCCAACCAACTTATTTTCATATGAATTCTTCATTTGTGCATGCTTTTAAACACTTTACTTTGAGCCATTATAGGGATGGTAAACAATTGGATTTTCCTCCAATTTCCTAAATGTAATTCTGACATGTCAAAGACTCACACATGGCTGGCAGCTGATAAGGGCTGGGAGAGGGGGTGGGGGGTTTGCTGGGGAATCACTCTTTGCCGAGGTGCATCCCACGCTAATAGAACATTCTGTTTACCAAACGATGTTAATTACCCTTGTCCTGATGTGCGATCCGCTTCTCTCTCAGTTCTATTAATTAACTTAATCGGCAAGCTGAGACTTCACACCTCCAGCTACACTGTTTTTTGAAACAGGAGGTGGAAAATAGCACTTTTCCATGTTATTTCCGTGTTATCATAATAAATATTATCCTCTCTCACTTTTTCATCGTGTATGCTCAGGATTATTATTCATTATTAATCACAGTGGCATGTCAGAATATATTAGATTAGCGCTTTCTTCTGACAGGGAAACACAGAGTACTTTGAAGGCCTTTTTATATTTTGGCAGGCTGAGTGAGGCTGGAGATTTCCTAGCCTTAAATATCCTTATATATGACAGAATGTCATAAAATTTGTGTAACAGAGGGGAATCTGCCTTCATCTGAATCAGAATTTTACATTTTAAAGAATTTTAAATCAGAATTTGTAAAGTAAATAAGTTTATCACTTGTTTATACTGTTGAATATTTCAGGAAATGTAGAATTGTGCAGTTAAAGGCACAATATGTAATTTTTCGCCACTAGAGGTCGCCTATTCAAAACAAAGGCGTAGCTTGATGACGCCAAGATTGAGCGGAAAAAACGGAAATCAAGGGTAACTCAGGTATGACATCATTGACAGCCGGCACAATGATACGGACCGTTACACTGGTTAAAACTGCTGATTTCTCTGCATTTGAACATTCTTGGAAACATCTGGGATAATGTAAGTACACAAGTCAACAAAATATATAACACTGTTCCAGTGGTTTTTGAATATTTTAATACAAAAATCTTACGTAGTATGCCTTTAAGGAGCTATTTTAACTTCATCTGACCCTTACAAATGACTTTTCTTGGGATTTTGTTAGTTGATTCATATTAACCCTTAATTTTTTATTATTCATATTTTAACAGACATTTAAGAGGCTATAGGGAGGGATAGTGCATGAAGGGCACTGCTCATTTTTGAGGAATGTATTGAAAATGTGGTCAAGTAACTTGGTATTAAAACTCTGGCATCAGCTTAATCTAAGTGACATAAGGATACAGTTTTGAAGAAAAATGTGAAATTTTAACTTTTTAACTTTTTTCCCCTGTTCTATTAAGGGCTAAATAACATTTTTGACCAGTTGTTTAGATGTTATGCACATTTTTAACACCTTTCATCTGGATTCTCCCACTGCAGCAGCTGAATGTGAGAGATTCTTTGTTGCTTTTAGGTTGGTCTACTGTATTTTTGCATGCATGCGCTTTTCTTTCAAACCATGCATTTAGAATCAAAGAGACTCATTCAGGTGCATAAATAAGCAAGTATAGCATTTACTATTATACCCGGTTTGCCTGTTATACTGTAATTCAGCAGTTCAAAATGAATGCTCCTTAAGCACTGCCTGGTGCACATTTGAATATGTAAATGATAGTAGGACTAAACGGAGACTGTTGCACAGTGATGTAAGAGTGATGAGTCATGCCTCAGGGTCGAGTGAGCAGTTGTTGCGGTGATGGCCTCTGATTTGGGTGGGAGGCTGCACTGTGGCTGCTCACGCCTCTTCTATTAGATGAGTAACACACCCCACTGGGTGAATAGTACTGATGCTCAGTAGGACTGCTACAGTGAATGCCAAGAAGCTCTGCTGACGTAAACATACAGTCATCAGTATTGTAGTCCAGTTAAAATCCAAAACAGAGAAAATGTAATAAAAAGACACTGAAGGTCACCTAACAGCATTACGTTGACATGTGTGGGTCATTTGTTGCTGATGTTGCGGGGACCAAATGCCAATGGATTCTAGTTTATAAAGTTATAAATATGGATATTTTTCTTACAAAAATACATCGCTTCGCTTCACAAGGCCTTTACTAACCCCCTGGAGCTGTATGGATTACTTTTATGATGGATGGATGGATGTGCTTTTTTGGGCTTCAAAATCTCCAGTACTATTCACTTCCATTATAAAGCTTAGAAGAGCCAGAATATTTTTTAATATAACTCTGATTGTGTTTGACTGAAAGAAGAAAGTCATATAAACCTAGGATGGCTTGAGGGTGAGTAAATTATGGGATAATTCTCATTTTTGGGTGAACTAATCCGTTAAATCTGACAACTAAACAAACGTAGGCTCATTAGAAAAATATGCCTCTATGTACATTTATGTGCTGGTATGATATTTTCAACGGGATAGAGCATTACCTTTAAAGTTGGCATTAAACGGAAATTGTGATAGCCTTTTCTTCCATATTACAACTAATGCTGCTTTCATGTGCTAACTGAATTATCGTAAATACAAGTTTCCTAGTTAAAAATTGGACATGAACGCTCTCTCAAGTTGTATTTACCACTGGGAATCTCTGGGATAATTTTGATAGTTCCAAGTTCATAAACTTTAAACATGGCGGAGGGGAGAATGAATGCTGCAGTGACTGGTATTCTTTATTAGTTTTTTCCACAACAGCTACATCGCCTTGTTTTGTCATTAAAGTAGTGCATATTTACATATATGAATAACCAATTAATTATTGTATGTTTTACACACAGCAAAAATAGCCTGTAGCAAGCTGACGATCTAGATATAGCGGTAGATGTTTATATGATTGTCAATGAATGGGACGCCAAATATCATTTTGGCTTTAATAAGATTTTCCTAATAAATAAGCAGGAACAAACCTAGTGTCCTCCATGATTCTTGTTCTTTCTGACAACAAATCACTTGAATGCTACAAGCTCGTAATCATGACTTCAGAAGTGGGAAGTAGGAAATTTCTGATAGCATGTGAAGGCAGCAAATATCTGAATGAAACAGCTTCTCGAACAAGAAGAAATGTAGGGCAGGACTTAATCTTGTCTATCAGGAATTGATTAGATCATTGGATTGTTGTGGTTTCCTATTACTGTAACAGGTTGTCCCACCATGTGTCAATAAACAAATCATCAGAGAAGAGACGAGGTGTAACTGGTCTCTTATCCTCTTTGCGTTGTATTGTGTCAATAAAGCTTGTGCTTCAAGAAATCGTCTCCCACTAATTTATTGATATATAAGTTGATGAGTTGATACATTCCAGCATATTCGACACTCCTTGTGCTGGCGAAAATTTAAAAATATAACCCATGGTTCAAAATAATGCATTGTCACAAAATCAGAACATAACAATATCTAACACTTTTCTTGATATCGAATATATATATATATAATAATTATAAATAATTATAACAGAGTTATATATATATATATATATATATATAAAACTCTGTTACACATGGATAAATCATTCATAATCACTGCAGTTATATAAAATCATTTTTGATTTCATGGTGACTTTAACTGCCACTCACTGGAACTTCTGTGATACTTATAACAACCAGTATAATAAAATGTTGTCACATTCTGGTTCATCTGTTTTGAATAAAATGCTCCTTTAGCTCCACTCACTGGACATTTCACTTTATGAACGTGCAAGAAGCAACATATTATTTTGTTATTTTATTTATTTTTATTATTTACAATGAGCCTGGTTTGGACTAAACTTTGTGTGGGGACATCCTTATTTGTAAAAATGGTTGTAAAATAAAGTTTTTTGGGTTAGGGTTATGTGGGTTAGGTTGTGGTATTGACAACTAGCTGTATATAAAAATGAGAATCAATGGAATCTCCCAATTTAGCCAATGTGCCAGTGTTTCAGTGCAGTTTTCGTCACTTCTAGACAGAAATTTTGTTTCCTGAAAAAGTATTGTCCTTTTTTACTTTTCATAAAAGTTTTGAGAAATACATCAGTATTTTCCTGTGGCCTTTGTTCTACTGCTATTACAGTGAAATCTGTAAACACATGTAAAAAAAAACATCTTGATTTCTAATCTAAACAAGGCCTCTGTGGGGGTCATTAATCGCTAGGCTAATTGCTGGGTGGTTACTAATGAGAAGACAGTGCTGGTGTTACAGTGTGTGTAATTGTGTCCTCAGGGACCTCGATATCCTCCTGCTCTGTCTAGAGTTAATGTGATGTGTCTGAGCAATCGAATGCTGTCTAATTTGTCAAGCTCTATCTGTCTACAATGTCAGTGTGCCACAGGGTGAGAAGATTTCTGAATATATGTTCTAATCCAAAAAATATTTAGAAGGCACTTTTTAAGTGGACTAGAGGTTTGATGGACAATACACAAGCATAACATTAGTAGTATCCATTAATCATTTTTCTCATTGCCACTAGAATAGATGCTTCAGTAAAATGTGGGCCATAAATATTTAAGCGTGAAGGCTTGACCATTTAAATATCTGTGTACGGGTTTTGTCATGAGTTTTGAATGAATATGCGCATGAGAGAGAGTGTGTGCATGTGAAAAAGCTCCTGTCATTCTGACACAGGACAGCAGATGGTCTTATTTCTTAATCACGGTCATGGTGCTTAAGCACTAAATCCTCACTGGAACAATACAACCAGGCTTTAGCTTTAGTCTTTGCCTGACCACCTCAAACACCCGCCTTTACTGGCACACACTGGCCTTGTCCCAATTCCCTGAGTAGGCACGCTAGCCTCATCTTCTTCAGTCGTTATTAGGGATTTTCAGCCATTAGTAGTCCAAGAGTCTAATCAGTGCTTTATTACCAAGTGGAGTAACTCCAAAGCTGATTATGAAAATGATCAGTGAAAAAATTTCATTAAGGTTCATAAAAATGTTTTAACCACCTTGCAATGACTGTGTGCTTTTAGTGTCTGGAATATTCTGTAGTGTTTTGTCTGCCAAATTAAACACTCATGAATGAAACTCTAATGCATAACCTTGCATAATTGTATAACTAAACTCATAATCATGTGGATCATTCAGCTGTTCATTTTATCAGCAGCTTTGAATACTGTCCAGATTTTTTAAATCTGTAGCAGCATATTTTAGAAATTCAAATCCATCTAATAATTTGACATTGCATGGTGTATAGTTCAAGATGACTTCGAATAATTGGACATGCACAGGCTAAAGAATTCAAACTTAATAGTAATGTATCGGCCAACATTTCCCATATGTGTGAAAACAACAATGAATTGTTAATTTGTAGCATAAATGGTGATGTACAATATAATGACAATAATAAGACAGCTGAACGGAATTTAAACAAGTAACAGTGATGATTAATATAATCAATTCTGCCTTTGTAAAAATTAAAAGATGTCATGATAACACCTGTCCTCCTTCCCACACTCTGGACTCCATTTCCCAGCATCCCTCCTAGTTCTAACCTGTGTAACCCCTCTTGTTCGAACTGTCCGCTCTAAGCGGGATTAGAACCCGGGTCCCGGGCATGGGAGACGGGCGCTCTAACAAGGAGGCTAAAGACCTCAGTCTCTACCATCAGTTGCTAGAGCGCCCCTTGAGATCAGGGGAGTGAGGTTTACACGCACAGCTCTTCATTCCTTCATACCTGCTATAAGGACAAAGAGACTTTCAATTCCCAGTTAAGTGGTGCATCAGTGGCTTTCTCTGATACAGTTGGCTTACCGGATTCATTCCTTGTGTTACATGTTTCAATAAAAAAACTGTATCTGTGAGTCTCCTCTTCTGACCCTGATGGTACTGGTGTGGCAATGAGGATCCCCAATTTGTGCCTTTCAAAATGACAAGTATCTTTCCTTTTTTTTTATTTTTTATACAGTATTTTACGACTAGACATTGTAGTATTTTATGATGTCCAGTGCAGCTGGAACCATCAGATCTTTGCTCACAGTGTGCTGTATGAAAACTGGCACATCCTCTTCATATCATGTGGTGCATTGTTCTCTTTTTAACCACTGTGTGCGTGTGAGTATATTCAACACTGTCCATGTCTGCAAAGTTGATTTATACAAGCCCTTGGAAATGCTGCGTCAAGACCAGCACTGCTCGTCACCTGATTTTATAGTGTGTGAGCAGGGCTAGTTGTCAAATGGGGGAAATGTGTCACAAAGTCTGTCTCAGCTGTCTCAGCAACTATTGGTTTTAAATGTCAGTTTCAAAACCAAAATATGTTTTTCTTTGTTTTGTTTTTGTCACACCCTGGCATACATTCAATGGTCATCTATATAAAGAAGGTAGATTTTTAACCAAAAAGCTGAACCATACTCTCAAGACATGTATTTTAAGTTGTCACAGACTGTACAATATATCACAGACAAGGCTTAAGACATTTTTTTTGCAGGCAAGGCTTAAATGTATGCACATGTAATAAAACTGACTTTCAGAAACAGCCCACCCCTAAAAACATTAACTGTCGTAAAAAGTGACAGTATCCCCAGCCTCAACCATGGCTTTGGTCAGGCTAGTGACTCGTGCAGGACAAATATTCTATTTGAACCAATGCCTGGAGACGAACATAAAATAAATGCAGTAAATTGAGCATTCATCCCCCCATCCAGTGACTTAATCACACGCATCCCACGTCTCAGTGTATATAAGCGCTCTTGTATTGGAGATCCTCCTCTGCTTTTGACAGGCACAGTGCACGCTCAGCCTCTAGAACGAAAGCGCAAGCCTGGTGCGCGTGAAAAACGCCTGCTTCTTGCCAAAGCGACACAAAAAAACGAATACCAGCATCTTTTTAATTGTAGTTGGAGTGTTCGTTTCTTCTGTACGTACCCCGTGTATCAGTTCAGACTGTCTGCGATTAGCAGTGCTGAAGGACACAAGCGGAGCGGGTTTCGATACCGGGACAGAAGATGCTGGTTCTTCTTCATTGACGGTTCTGGTCCACCTCATGGGTTATACACACAAAAACACAACGGCGCAGCACTCGTGTTATTGATCACGAGTTTAAAACGGGATCATTTTGTGCCTCTTTTGTCTCCCACGTGCAAGAAAGTGGATCCGTATTTGAGGTGAGAATGTTATGCTCAGATGCTTGTTCCTGCTTTTGTTCTATTGTTTACACTGTTGCCTTTATTTTTGATATTAGAGCGTTGTATTTTGAAAATGGAGTGTTTTTTCATCTCAGGATTCTCAGTTGGGATGCTGAGGGCTGTTCATTAGGATTATTCAGTAATGTCTGATTAAGTTGCTCTGCTGGATTTAATACCAACGCTCATAACAGCGTTTTTTTGTTTTTGTTTTTTTGTTACAAGACGAAGTATTATAGATGATATGGGTACTTTTTGAGTGCTGTTCTTCTAAATATATCATTCTATCTCCGTTTGTACAGTAGCATTACAATGTAGTCTTTTGTAGCCAAGTGTTAGCTCGGAATCAAAAGAGTTAATTCCTACTATATAGAATAGAAAGGCAGCCAGCGATGACGCGGGAATTAAAAACAACTCCACAGCTGACAAAAATATGTTACAAAAACGTTTTGTTAACGTTCCCATTAAGAAATGAAAACGTTATTTCTGAATGTTCAAAACGTTCCATGATTGATGTGTAAATAACATTTTGTGCTAATGGTTTGATAACGTTAATAAAGACCAGATAACTTACATAAGCCATAAACAAACATTCTGTTAACATTACTGGAACGCTTGCTCATAACTTTGAGAGAACCTTGACAGAATGTTAACCAAAGTTCTGAGAACGTTCCCTGTTAGCTGGGACAGCCATTATTAAAATAACGATTTTAAACGAATGCAGCAGCCATTTCTGTGTTTTTTCCCCTTGAAAACGGAAGCAAAGTTGTTGATTTTCCTGTCGCAAGGAGCAGGTTTTAGTTGGAGCATCTGTTTGTTAATAGAGAGGTTTTCAGTCTGTGCGTGGTTTGTTGACACATGACATACACCACACTATTTTAAAGCATTTCAACATCTTCACTGTGATTTACTATAGCCTACTTTATTATGAACTATAGGCTTTTTTTGCGCAAGTAAAGGGCATGTTTGAGCTAAGTGGAAGTTTGTTACAGTAAAACGCACATTACATACAAATGTATCTAATTCTAGTATGAAAATACATATAGTTTCCCAATTAATCTGATGCACCAGAAATGTTATATGTTAGATTTAGCTTAATCTGTTGCAAGCACTTTCAGTTTGACTTATCCATGCAAAATGATTGTTTGCAGGGTTTGTTAAACCCTGTTTTTTGTTTGAAGTCACCATTCAGCCAACAACAGCAGACTGAAGTGCTGTCAGCTGGCAAGGCAGTGAGCCCTGGGAAAACCCCCCCATCTCCACACAACCACATTATATTGCCATCTTTGTTTTTTCTGTAGAAAATTTGTGTGTGGTTTCCTACTATGACCATTAGACTTTTTTGTTTTGAATAATTCTCCTTTCTCCCTTCAATCCTATCACATGTATGTCACACATGATCTGCACCATGTATTTTTGTCAATATAAATACACATTTTTTCCAACTCGGCAAGCAAGAAGATTTGTATTGATGACATATAAAATATTTACATATCTGCTGCTCGTATGTAATAAAAAGCCTTTCAGTTTAGCAGTATTAAGGCAATTTCTTAAACAGAATTGAAGCAGAATTAGCAAACAAGTCTGAAAAACTCTTATTATGGCATCTCTTTATGGTGTTCCCTGTAACAGCTCCAATTTAGTTCTGGGTAGATTCTTTCACCAGCTTAAGTTCCTTTTGTAGTTAATCCTGATGAAATAATAACATTACATAAAAATTATTATCACTGTTCACATGAGTCCAGAGGCTCCTTGTTAATTTGATGCATATTATTTTCTAGGCCCCTATCAGCATAACTATAGCAGTTTTGTTCTAGAGTATCAGAAAAAATGGAAGATAGATTTAGGTAATGCTTACAAAAAGATCAGTTAATCAAATTACTTGACAATTCTTTAATCATTTTTGACATCTCTTATTATTCATAATATTGCTCTAAGGATTTTATAAAAGTGACTATTTTTTGGCAGAATATACCACATACTGGAAACCATTGATGCAAAAGATTAAAAATCTCACAAAAGTCCAGAGATTGAGAGTGTATATGAGAAAGATCATATGTGATTTAGTTTGCCCTCCTAATGCTACTTGGCTTTTCTCCTATTCTGAGGCTTTCCTCATAATTACTTGCCCTGTTGAGCCAAGCATGTTTGCTGCCATCATCTCATGGACAATCAATCAGACCTTGGTTGAACAGATGGACCCTCAGTAACACAGGATAAAGGGTTTGCTTGATATATTTCATACCAGAATAACACATTCAATGCTTGGCTTGCAAGAAAGTCTGTATTTTAAAGTGTGAGTGCGGGGAATTGCCCTCCCACTCAACTGAATGTGCGATGTGAGTTTATGCATCTATGTTACAAGGTCTTTGTAACAGGCTGGGTTAGTTTGAATATATTGCTTTACTGAGCAGAGACCCAGATAAGTTTTTAATTGAAGTTTGTACTGTGTGCTATGACTTCTCATGTATAATTGTTTGTGCAGAACCTCAGCCACATAGTACCTCATCTGTTAGACCTTAGCACACGGCAGTTGTCATCAATCTCCCTGATTGTTCGTTTACTTTGGCTAATGAAAACCATACATTTCATTACTTCAGTCCATTGTTATAAAAATTATCTAGATTACTGAATAAACCTCTCTTTTATTCAAATATGGATTAGTTTCTTGTATATTGTTTGGCAGGGATTGAAGACGGACACAGTTTCATGCTTCAGAAAGTCTTTCATTTGGTCAGAAATACAAATATAAAGGAAGAAAGTCTTCAGAGGGTGGCTATAAAGGCTTAAACAAAAGTCATGCATGGTGACCTCCAATGCTCAAGACAGAAGGGATAGGTTGTTGAGCCAGAAGAGTAGGTGGTCATTCATTAAGTAGCCTCCCAGTTAGGTTTTGCCGTTTTGGACCTCAAGGAGAAGCTCCTCATGCACAGTCAGTATTGGCATGATATACACACCTCCTTGTGCCCGACACGCTGATCAGCCTTACAGGCTCAAGTAGTTCAGGCTCAATTAGTTTAGCGTAGGTTTAGGGCCATGTCAGCTTGTCAGCTCAGGACACCTTGCACCAGTGGGCCAGAACTGGTGCAGAGATTGAGGTAGAGGGGTTTTGGCAGTGGTGACAAGGTGCAATAAGCAGCAGGTGCGTCTCATTGTACTCTGCCAGCAGCACTCATGCACCTCCTCATTGCCATGCACTCCTATTGTGAGCCTGGCCATGGGCCAGTGAGAGGAGGGTCAATGTGACATTAATTATAGGGCTTGATTCTGTGTCTGTTTGCATATGCATGAAGATGAGATAAAGTGTGTCCTCAAATTTCCCAGGATCAGGATCTCAGTGGTTCCCAACCATGTTCCTGGAGCCCCCCAACAATGCACATTTTGCATGTCTCCTTTGACACACCCATTTCAGGTCTTGAAGCAAAGCCACTGGAAGGCAAGCCTGCAACCTTTAGCCAAAAAATCATAATGGCTAATGCTAACGCTCCGGCTCTGGCGGTACGCAGGGAAGGAGTTTTGAACGGCGGACACTGCCATTACACAATAGGCTGAGAGGTGCCGCACATGATTAAGTTAGCCGTTACGCTTTCTCCAATGGTAAGAGATACAGACCCTCTCATCTCCCTATAATATACAATCTCTCGGCGTTTCTCAATACCAAGTACACGAAGTTCGGACTTGCGTCCTTGGTAGTTCGGACTTGGCAAGTTCGACTCAGGAGAACGGCAAATGGTACAGCAGCGTACTTGATTGCGTCAATCAGCTCGCTCTGGCTACTCCGGTTATCTCTGTATGTATATTTTAGGCAACAATAAAACGAAATAAGTGATAAAACACCACTCTGCCTCTTTTCGTTTTCATTTAAAAAATCTTGAACATATTTATAGCCTCACAAATGTGGTTTAGGCAACGCGTTCATGATTATCTTCACTGCATGTAGTATTTATAACAAAACGAAATATAAAACACTGCAACCCTGTTTACATTTTAAAAAAATATGAAACATATTAATATGTGGTTCACTGTTATAAAATGAAATGTAACATAAAACACAACCCTGTCTCTTTTTGTTAAATGTCAGTTTTAATGATAATGGCCATTATAAAAGTATAAGTAAAAGGTATAAGAAGCAAAAAAAGCAAACAATTCAATCAAACGTACAAGTCAGCGCTTTAGTAGGTTAACGGTACATTTAAATAGAATTTAACTTAAATAGAATTATAGATTCATGAGACCAAAGATCACCCGTTAGATATACACAAGATGAATTTTGTCATGTTTAACCACTACAGAGACATTAGAACCAGCGGCAAATATCAGAAGGATTAGCCAAGGTAAAGCTGTTCTCGGCGGGGTATATGAGCGCTGAGCACCGGTGATCGCCTGGATGTCACAACTCCGAAAACGTTAGATCAAATTTTCAAATAGGCGCTATCTTTATCAATAAACCACAGATTTGAGCTTTAAACCAGTACATCACCTGAAAAACTTTTAAAACTACATATCATGACATAAAAACAGTAGTATGTTTAAATTACGTGGGTTTTCTCCTTTACTATTGATGCTTGCTGGTTAGTGCGAGATGCATTCTGGGATACCTGGCTGTCTCAAGTCCGCACAAGTCACCTCTCGATACATCCTCAATAAAAGGGGCGGATCAAGAACACATCCTGGGATTTTAACTGTACTTAGTTAGATGCGAACTTTGAATTGGAACAGTACTTAGGTAGCGACTGATGACGTTTCACAAGTGCACAAGAACACAAGTACAGACAAGAACGCATATTGAGAAACGGCTTCTGTCTTGAAGTCTCGACTAATGAGCTGATGATCTGAATCAGGTGTGTTTGATCAAGGAGACATCGAAAACATGCAGTGTTGGGTGGGGGGGAATCGTGGTTGGGAATCACTGTCCTATCTCTATATTCACATTTAACATATTAGGGCTGCATCTAACATAAATTGTTGTAACATCCATCAGTTTAAAACAATGAGAGTCTGATAAAATGATTAATTAAATGTATTATTATCCTTCCTTTTAAAACTTAAAACTGCTTTAGCTTCAGTTTTAGCAAGATATAAATGCATGACTGAAATTTAGAGGACCTGTAAAATTAAAGTTTTGTGATTAATTGCAGTTATTTATAATATTCAATCTGGCTGTAACCTTAAAGGTGTCATGACATGAGAAAACTAATTTTCCATTAAAACATTACCGTTAATGCATCCTGCAAGTTTCATAGCTTAAATTGTCCTCCTCAGTACAAAAAGAGGATTTAAAAAAAACAAGCTCCAAAAATGGCACATTTAGATGTTGTGGGATTTGCGAATTTAGAGGTGACTTTACATTTGCACATGACTGCCTCTAGAGCAAGACATTGATGAATACTTTTACATCATTGCACCGTTGGCCCCCCCCCAATTTCTGAACTACTCCATCCATTCACTTGAGCTGCTCCTGCCAACAGAACAATTGAGAGAATAAAAGAACGTTTGCTTTGATGCGGGGGGTTGATACTTTTTCCTATGCAATGACATTAGCCAGTCATAACAGTGATATTTACTGACAAGCCTTAAGGGTGATGCCCTCTTAAAACGATGAGTCATAATGAGACTTGAAAATAATAATTTGTGCGAATATATGACTTTTTTTTTTTTTTTGGCAAAAAATTTATTAACATAGTAAGTGAACCTCAAGAGACAACGCTGCTGTTTCTGAAAAAATTCATAGATGCATCCTTAATATCAGGCTTTTTAGAGAAGCTCTTGCTTTTTGTAGATGTTATTCTTATTTTTTTTCTTAATATTCTTTTTTTTTTTTACTTTGTGACCATGAGGTTAAAAGTTATGAAACTTTGTATGCCTGTTATTTCTGTAGCACAGGTTTTAAATGTGAAAAAATGCACCAAATATGGCATTTCCTTCTATTGAAGAATGAACTTGCCAACAGTATGTCCATGTTCTGCTTTTTTGGTTTATGAGTAACACGCTAAAATTGGTTGTCTTGAACCACTGAACTGTTTGCTGGAATAACTGAAAGGGTAAACAATGACAGAGATATTACAAAATGAATGTTTCAGTCAATGAGTTTTCATGCAAAATTTAGATTGCAAATGAAATGGAGTCAAACAGCCTGACAAGCCTCTAGGAAGGAAGAGCTCACGAACTGCTGATGTTGTGCAAACTTTCATGGTTGTGGTTGCACTGGTGTTGTTTTAGCAAACTGATATGGGTATGACAACATTTTTTTTTTTTGTTCTGCTTATGTTATTTGCATATTACCAATGACAAAATAGACATTTCCTCTCACAAGCCATTATCACTTATCTAAACACAGTTAGAGTAACAAAGTTTTCTATGCATGTTCTCTGTAGATTGGAGCTGTTTGCATCTATACAAACATACTTAATGGTCTTTAACAAGACATAACAGTATCCAGTTTCCATTATGTGGCCTTTAGGTGTTTGTTTGAGAAAAGACCATGAGAACATTGTCTCATGATGTCATGTCTTTGCAATTGCTTGTTTTATTTAGCCTATTTTTCTAGATGTGCCAAACCAAGTGTGTCTTTTGCATGAAACCTTGGGAAAACAGCATATTAGCCAGGAGATATTTGTCAGCATTGGCCCCAGTCCACTCAGTTTTATGTAACACAGTTCAATAAATCTATAATGGCAACACAGGCTGAGTTTTATTCACTTTTGATGAGATAAGTAGATGCATTTTGTCAACTGTGAATTTGCCCCTGTTTGAGTGTCATTTTCATTAGTCTACTCTAGACAGAATGATTGGATCATTCTTCACGTCAAGATTAATCTATTTTATTTGCCTACTGAAGCTCTTATACAATCCTATCTTTAGGGCAATATGCAACTCATTAAATATACAGTTTTGACTGGTAATATTATAAATGCAGTAGTAAGTGATGTTTACATACAGTATGGATACTATGTATTTTTTAACGCATTTTTAAGCTTGTATTGAAGAGAATGTTTTGCATGTCTCAACTGACATTTATGTGTTATGTGAATTTCTATCTGAGATTAATTACACATTTTAAGTGATTTAATTAAAGATATTTTTATAGCTTTTAATGAACTACCATAAATCATTCCTGTAAGTCCTGTAAATTAAAAACTTAATAAAAATAATGTGGTTCATTGCTATTGATTAAAGTGGTTTTTAGAGAGTAACTGAGCTTAGTGTCTGTGTTGAATGTACATGACATTTATATTTGATCAATTGCTGATTTCTTTTGTATAAGCACAGTGCACAGTGCCAGCTTGACCTGATTCAACATGGCATTAACAGTGGCAGTGATTTGAAAAGCTGCTGTTGATATGATCTGTGGTTATCGCAGCTTCAGATCCCATGGAGAGTCAGATTATCTCTTTAGATTTTAATGCATGGAAGTATTTTAACAAGTATATTCACTATGGTTTCGCAGTCTCAGAATTAGGGCACCAATTATTCAGATTTAAAATTAAAATAAAATCCTAGGTTTGCATTTTGGCTTAAATCATCTTTGTTAGAAAATTATAAATGCAGAGGGAAGCAGAGACTGGATGTCTTGAATTAAGCTAAAGCTTAAGAAAATATAATCCGTGGCCCTGAGAATATTATGAAACCAAAAGAACCAAGGTGGATGTTAAAGAAAAAATTCACAGTCAAATGGCAGCAGTGATTGGATTCTAAAACACGCTTTGTTTTCAATGAAGGTCTATGGTTAAATCAATCAGGTCTTTAGCAGACAGCAGGATGTAAATAGTAAACAGTATTCCATTAAAGCTTCAGATCCTGTATATGTGGATAATTAACTGAATCCAAAATCCATCCACTTAGCTTTTTAATCAGAGAGAAAATGGAGGAGGGCACATAATGTGGTGGATCGCGGCTGTGTCATGTTTTACTCTGTGGTGACTTATAGGCTCGTTGTGTGTGTGTGTGTGTGTGTGTGTGTGTGTAGAGAGAGGAAACCTGTTTTTTCCACAGGGTGTCTGGAAGGAGCTAATACATCATGATGAGGCTGGCCAAGCTGCTCCATTTGATGCCTGCATGTGTAGCCTTTGAGAATTTATATGGTTTCAGCTCTGCTATTATAACCTTTAATAGATTATTGAATTAGAAATCTCCTAGATGGTTTATTTGGGAATTGTGATTGTACAGATTTTATAAAAGTACCATTTCCCTTAGTTATACATGGGCTCTGAATAGCCGCAGTCACTAAGTATACTATAGTCACTAAGTATAAATAAATACATAAACACACACACTAACATTCAAAAGATTGGGATTGATAATATTTTTTAAAGTCTCTTATGCTCAACAAGGCTGCATTTATTTGAAAAAGAAATAAATCCTGTCACATTTCATCAATTTAATACAACCTTGCTGAATAAATGAACTTACATTTATAAGAGACATAAAAAATATACTGGTGCAGTATATGACACTTAGGTATTTTAGTCCTCATATTTAGGACTAAAAGCACCTCTACCTTTTTTGAGCTGATAATTGTATAAGAGTGCAAACACTATGTATCTCTATATACAATTTTGTCTAGGATAGTAAAAATGTGCCAACTACTGTATGCAGTACAACCCAAACCTAAACTGACAAACTAATTCTGCATTTAATGCCATCCAATAAAATTTGTAGGAAAAACAGTTAAAGCCTTTTTGACCCTCATGCTTATTCTTTTGTGACAGCATATTTGATCTGAACTGTGTCTGAACTAGGATTTGTTACACAGCCTTCATTTTTTTATGAATACACATAGTGCTGTTGGCTGATGTGAGAATGGTTTTTCATTTAAATTTCTTGGGAGTGTTTGAATGTGTGTCTGAACCCAAAGCATATGTTCCTGTGAGACTGTGCCCAAAACCAAGCCAATGCTGCTCAGGTTCTGCTGAGCCAGATGTTGAATGTTTCTCCGCCAGCCATTTCACTATATCACAATGACAGTTGCTGGTAAGAGCCAACAGCTTGGCATGCTGTTCCCAGGTATACCTAGTGTGTCATTTGGAGCTGTCTATGGAAATCGTGCCCTAGTTTTGTTGAATATTTCATGTTGTTGTCAGGCCATTGTTTTGGGTTCATCATATAGTGGTGTGAATGTCTGTGTGTGTGAGTGTGTTTTATAAAGCTTTACAAAAACCAAAAACTTGGTCAATATAAGACAGAGCATGGATACCCTCTTACATAAAATACAACCCGAATTCCGGAAATGTTGGGACGTTTTTTAAATTTGAATAAAATGAAAACTAAAAGACTTTCAAATCACATGAGCCAACATTCTACTCACAATAGAACATAGATAACATAACAAATGTTTAAACTGAGAAATGTTACAATTTTATGCACAAAATGAGCTCATTTCAAATTTGATGCCTGCTACAGGTCTCAAAATAGTTGGGACGGGGGCATGTTTACCATGGTGTAGCATCTCCTCTTCTTTTCAAAACAGTTTGAAGATGTCTGGGCATCGGGGTTATGAGTTTCTGGAGTTTTGGTGTTGGAATTTGGTCCCAATCTTGCCTGAAATGGGACCAAATGAAATGGGCCTGAAGCTGCTGAAGAGTTTGTGGTCGTCTTTCAGTTTTATGATGCACCAAATGTTCTCTATAGGTGAAAGATCTGGACTGCAGGCAGGCCAATTCAGCACCCGGACTCTTCTACGACGAAGCCATGCTGTTGTAATAGCTGCAGTATGTGGTTTTGCATTGTACTTCTGAAATACACAAGGCCTCCCTGAAATGGAAGTCGTCTGGAGGGGAGCATATGTTGCTCTAAAACCTTTATATACCTTTCAGCATTCATAGTGCCTTCCAAAACATGCAAGCTGCCCATACTGTATGCACTTATACACCCCCATACCATCAGAGATGCTGGCTTTTGAACTGAATGCTGATAACACGCTGGAAGGTCTCTCTTCTCGGCGTCCGTGATTTCCACCAAGAATGTCAAATTTGGACTCGTCTGACCATAGAACACTTTTCCACTTTGAAACAGTCCATTTTAAATGAGCCTTGGCCCACAGGGCATGACGGCGCTTCTGGACCATGTTCACATATGGCTTCCTTTTTGCAAGATAGAGCTTTAGTTGGCATCTGCAGATGGCACAGCGGATTGTGTTTACCAATAGTGGTTTCTGGAAGTATTCCTGGGCCCATTTAGTAATGTCATTGACACAATCATGCCGATGAGTGATGCAGTGTCGTCTGAGGGCCCGAAGACCACGGGCATCCAATAAAGGTCTTCGGCCTTGTCCCTTACGCACAGAAATTTCTCCTGTTTCTCTGAATCTTTTGATGATGTTATGCACTGTAGATGATGAGATTTGCAAAGCCTTTGCAATTTGATGTTGAGGAACATTGTTTTTAAAGTATTCCACAATCTTTTTACGCACTCTTTCACAGATTGGAGAGCCTCTGCCCATCTTTACTTGTGAGAGACTCTGCCTCTCTAAGACATCCCTTTTATAGCTAATCATGTTACAGATCTGATATCAGTTAACTAAATTAGTTGCTAGATGTTCTCCCAGCTGAATCTTTTAAAAATGTCTTGCTTTTTCAGCCATTTGTTGCCCCCCGTGCCAACTTTTTTGAGACCTGTAGCAGGCATCAAATTTGAAATGAGCTCATTTAGTGGATAAAAGTGTAAAAATTTCTCAGTTTAAACATTTTTTATGTTATCTGTGTTCTACTGTGAATAAAATATTGGCTCATGTGATTTGACAGTCTTATAGTTTTCATTTTATTCAAATTTAAAAAACGTCCCAACATTTCCAGAATTCGGGTTGTATATAATATAATATAATATACAACAGTTCGTTCTGCTCCTCGAATCTGATTGGCTGAGAGCCTTTTCCAGCCATGGTATTTTATTATTTTTTAAATTTTATTAGTAAAATTGTATTATTTTACTATTTGTATCACTCTGCTTGTCTCTGCCGGATCTATACTGGCAGCATTTCTCACAGTGAGCTTCAGAGGAGCAAACCCACTATAATTTTACAAATACTACTTATATTGTGTCACGGAATGTAGTTTTAAGAGTTTTTTTAGGTGAGAATGTAGTTGTTTAGACCTCAAATATGCAATTTATATATAAACATAGCCCCTGTATGAAAATTGATTTAGGCGTTTTCAGAGATGTGAGTTCCAGGCCGTCAGCGGCTGTTCAGCACCCATGTACCCGCTGAGAAGAGCTTTATATGGGCCAGTCCTTCAGGAATTTGCTGCTTATGTAGATAGTGGTTAAACATGAGATATAATTTGTTTTTGGGTATGTCAAACAGTCAATCTTTGGTCTTATTAATCTATTACTTGCCTATGGCCTAATCACAGCAGTGCTGATATAGAGCCATATCACACTCCTACTCGTGTGATATATATATATATATATATATATATATATATAATAATACAATAATAATAATAATACAGTAATTATTATTGATGTACAGATGTGCATTACATTTCAGTTTTACTTGATATTGGCAGGACAACAAAACTGTTGAACTTAATCATGTGGTTGAAGTTAACTTTATATTATATTAAATTACAACTGCATTTCCAGAAAAGTTGGGACATTTTGTAAAATGCAATAAAATCAAGAGTATGTGATTTGTTATTTCTCTTTAACCTTTATTTAACTGACAAAAGTAACTTTTCTAAAAAAGTGGGGTTGTATTTTTTTAAACGCATATTATTATTATTATTATTATTTTTGTGCAAAAAATAGTATAATATTAATGAATAATTGGCAGACCCCTTGCAGTACCACTCGCAGACCCCCTGTTGAAGACCCCTGGTATGATGGAACAAGAATTTCCAAGTGTTGTATTAAATTTGTTTGTTTTCATACTGTCAGATATGCCAACTTGCACCATCTGGTGTTCACCAGTACATGAGATGAAACGTCAGTAAGTTTAATAGAAAACAGGATTAGAAAAGCGCATGTGATGAAAGGGACAGAAATACTTGGATTTGAAAGAGCAGGTGGGAGGCAGTAAAATGGATGGATGATAGACAATCCCACTTGGGAGGATTCTCAGAAAACACCTTGTAATTAGTTGAAAAGCGTAGTTTCAGATCACCTTGTCCTCTTCCTAGCCACCGGTGACTTCAAATTGGTAGAGCAGCTGGCTCAAAGGTAATGATCTCAGAATATTTGTTGCAGAACAAGCGCTGCTCCAGGGACCTTCTGTTTGCAGTGTCTCTGCTTTTACGTTTCTCCATGCACTTTCTCAGTAAATAATGAGAGAAGGTGACGGATGGAAACGGGAGAGTAGGAGGATAAGAGAGGGAAATTGGGCTGGAAACAATGGATGCAAGTGGGAGAGATTGCATGAAATGGCTGGACAAAAAGATAACTGGTTGTGTTTTTCACAGAAACGTAAGAAGATAGAAGTGACAGAAGTTGGCAGAGAATGAAAAAGAGAATCAAATCACTGACAGAAAGGCTTCCACAGTGGTGTATAAACCCCAGAAATGGTCTCCTCTGGGATATTGTCTGGCTATTTTCTTTCCATTACACACAGAGGCAGCAGAATGCTTGTCTGTGGTCTTCTTTCTTTGTGCTATATATGGTACATAGTGCTGAGCAAGATTTGAATATTCACGGTATACAGTACACAATAATTTTGCAGCTATATAAAATTAAATAATATAAATATAAATAGTTTTTTTTTTTTTTTTAGTTGACAATTAAAGGGATAATTTACCCATAAATAAAAAAAAAAGTCTGTGATTATTTACTCACTGTTATGTCCTTCTAAACCTGTATGACTTTCTTTACTGATTGCTCACTAAAAACCCTGAAAAAGACCGTAATTGTGAATTACGGTCTGCCATATTCTTCCGTTCATCTTCATCTTAATAATCCTCAGAGTTTTTTTTTCTTTTTTCCTTGTGAGAAACCCATTTTAATGCTGTTGAATCCTCTAATACTCATCCATGAATCTTCAGTTTGTGTTGATTTATTACCACTGACCAGCTAAGCCTCATTATTGAATGGGAAAATTTTATGTAGACAACATTGGCGACTCAACATTATTTTCACTAATTGACAGCAGAACACAGATGGCTTCGATAGAGCTTGACTTGTGTTTAACACTTTATGTTCCTTTAGGATTTTTTTCAGTCTAAATTGGGATTTATTTTCATTGTATTTATTTCAGTGGAAGCCATTCTGTCACACCATATGCTCACAATGATGCTCATTTTAAAATTCTGGACATTTAAATAATCGTTTCCTGTCAACCACCCACAAACACATGCCTACACAAACACATAAACACACATAAATACTGTATATGCACACACAAAGAAAAGTATTTATACTTTTGACTTCATGTAATCTTTTTTTGATAGATGTGGATGAGGTGGCATTGGTCTTTTTGAAATGAGATTATGACAGCAGCCATAATTCTTCCATTCAGTTCATCAGCTTGTTACATTTCAACTCATAAAAGCTAACTAATGCTTTGTTGGTAATGCTTTAGATTAGGGAATACATATTAACTATCTTTTATTAACTAGGAGTTTTCCCTCAATAAACTGCTAATTACTGCTTATTAGAAGTTAGTAAGGTTGCTTAGGTATGCGGAGGGATCAAGAATATGGTCATGCAGAATTAGGCCTTAATATGTGCACTATAAGTACTAATAAACAGCCAATATGCTAGTAATATGCATGCTAATAAGCAACTAGTGAATAGTGTTCCCTAATCTAAAGTGTTACCACTTTGTCCTTTGAAATCAGCCTTCCCTTCAGCTGCATCCGCTGAACATTCCAGAGTGATTTTACCAGCTCTTTTACTCACTCTGGATGAGTACAGTTCTTGGAGAGTGGGAAGGGGTGTACTGATGATTCTCCCAGCAGTCTGGACTATCCGCTGTACTCTTCTGAGGTCTGATTTGGTAGCCGAGTTGAACCAGACAGTTACAGAAGTGCAGAGGACAGACTCTATGACTGCAGAAGCAGCTCCTGTGGCAGGTTGAACTTCCTCAGCAGGTGAAGGAAATATAACTTCTGCTGGGCCTTTTTCAACAATGGAGCCTAATATGTGAGTGTCCCATTTCAGGTCCTGAGAGATGATAGTGCCCAGGAACCTGAATGACTCCACTGTTGCCACAGTGCTGTTCATTATGGTGAGTTGGGGGAGTGCTGGGGGGTTTCTCCTAAAGACCACAATCATCTCCTTTGTTTTGAGCATGTTCAGCTCCAGGTTGTTGTGACTGCACCAGACAGACAGCTCTTTAACCTCCTGTCTGTAAGCATACTCGTCACTGTCCTAGATGAGGGCAATGAGTGTAGTGTCGTCCGCAAACTTCAGGAGCTTGACAGAGGGGTCTTTTACTGTGCAGTCGTTGGTGTAGATCAGTGGAGCAGTGTCATGATAACTACTTTTTGTTGTGCGATATATTGTTCCAGAAATAATTGCGATAAACGATATTATTGTCATTTTAAGACCATTTTATGCCACTGAATATATAATCATAATATAACAGCATAATAATGCAAGTAGGCCTACACACTTTCAAATGACAAAAACCATTTAATTCTTTAGATCATGGAAATGAAGGATCAAAAACTTTAATATCCTAAATAAAAAACTTGAATAAATGGTAAATATTTTCTACAAAAGTGCACAAGTAAAAGTAAAAAAAAACTGAAAATGCACAAAAGGCACTATGGAGATTTTCCATTTACAGATTTTTATGGCCTTCTTTTCTCAGTAAAGTAAGGGTGCACTATTGCTGAAAACACAAACCCTACTTAGCAGTCAGATGTCCGTATGAACAAAGAATTTATATTTGCACCGGAAGAGTGAATTGCAATCAAGAGCATTCGGACTTGTTCTTCCAAACTGTATGTAGTTGTCAGGAAAACACTATAACGCCTCAAATAATGCCTTTTTTCACCGGTCGTATGTAGGAACTGCAGATGATTGGCAAAATGTTGGTGACATTCGTTATCGTGTAAACATAATAGGCAATATATATTGCGTCACCAAAATTGATTGAGGTCATGCACATACATTGCGTGATAAGTCGATATATTGATTATTGCGACAGGCCTAATTTCAATTACTGACAGGGATTTAAAAATCAGTTGTTAAGCTTTTAATAAATGCAACAACAGCAGAAACATTAAAATGATAGCATTAAGCCAGCCTTTAAACCAGTTTTAAGAAACAGGATGAGTCAAAATGATTATACGTATTTTTATCAGCTCAATAAATAATTCTAGATACCTTATTATCCAAGTTGTTTAGATTTTTAGAATGCACATTAGCTTATTTTCTATTAACTGGTTAAAACTTACAACAATGCATGTGGTCTGAGTTTCACAAACAAAAACCGCAGACAGGCTGAATGAAAATGTAAATCCACTCTTTGTCGGTAGGTGGTGCTTATGGAACAGCAGAAATAGAGCTGTTTCCCAGGTAACCTCTGTAAACAAAGTAGCGCTGTGCTTAAAAACACTACGCGTTACACGGAGTCAGTTCCCTTCAGAGATACATTCATAGAATCTATTCACACTTCAGTTCATCAGCACTCGGTTGTAAAATCACTTCTTTCCACCATTTTTCAAACTGGTAAACGTTTCATCCCTAGTCCCTCAAACTAGAGTGAGCTTGGCGACCCTTCGTAAATCTTTAGCGGTGGTCGTGACCCCCAGGTTAGGAAACACTGGTGTAGAGGGAGAAGAGTGTGCTGATTGTACAGGTGTTGGATGTGAAATTTCCCAGTTAAACTAGCTGTTGTCTAGGTGTCAGAAAGCTGGTGATTCACTGACAGATGGAGCTAGGAACAGAGAGCTGGGTTAGTTTGGTCTGGAGGAGTGTTGGGATGATCGTGTTGAAAGCTGAGCTGAAGTCCACAAACAGGATCCTCACATAAGTCACAGGTCTGTCGAGATGTTGCAGGATGTAGTGCAGTTCCATTTTGACTGCATTATCTACAGACCTGTTTGCCCGATAAGCAAACTGCAAGGTGTCCAGCAAGGGTCCAGTCAGGGGTTCAGTATTGTGATTTTTGGGGAATGATGGTGGAGCATTTGAAGCAGGAAAGGACTTTGCATAGCTCCAGTGATCTGTTGAAGATCTTTGTGAAGATAGGGGCCAGCTGGTCAGCGCAGGATTTCACATCCTCTTCACAGATCGTAAGAGCGGGACTTGAGGAAGAGGGGGGTTGCTGGAGGTGTTGATGAATGCATGGAAAGAAGGTCAGAACGGGTGCGGGGTACTTGAAAGTACAACTAAAGAATGGAAGCAAGATATGGAAAGGCAAACACTTTAATTAGATTTTTTTTTTTATCATGTCCAAAGTGCTTTATATTTATATTTTTGTTTAGCACACATACTTCCAAGTTACAATTTTTAGTTAAATTGGTCACCAAAAGAAACAAACCTTGTACAATTCGTTGATGGACAGCAGCACTCAATGACTTTTGTCAGACTATTGTTATGGTAACTCCTTTTAGTTTGTTTTCATTTCCATCATGTGTTCCTTTGTTCAGTTTTCCCGTTCCTCATTTGTGTTCTTGGTTTCAGATGTGTTCACTATTTATGTTGTTCCTTCTCCTGCACTCCTGGTCCGATCTCAGTTGTGTTTAGATGTGTTTGCACTGCCTTTCTGCCTGCCTTTTGGATTTACTATTAAACTTTGTCGTTTGGGACTATCTTCATCTGCCTTTGTCTGTTTAACACCCGTGACAATAATGATAACTCAGATATTTGTATGTGTTCCTCAGGCAGCAAGCATTTTTAGCATTAAGGTTGTTATGAGCAAGTTTTACACAATTATTCCAATGTTCGTTTGACCTTTCATCTGCTGCAACAAATACATGTAGCTGCTAATGACAGATGCAATATGCAGAGAAACTATGGTTTAGAAATGCAATTAAATACAGCCCTAAAGGCATTACTTGCATGACTAGATGTCAATAAACAAGTTGGTGTCATTTGGGGCAAAGACTACATCAGCTTTGCACATACTGTAGATCTTTGGCCTCTGGATGTTTAATCATAGGATCAGAAAGGGCTCTATGGACTTAGCTCAAAGTCATTCTTCTTAATGCCTGGTTTTCCACTAAGTAATCCGCACTTCAGATTTTTGACACTTCTCAGTGCACCATGGGAGGCATATTCAAGTTCATCATTAACCCTCAAAGACCAAATTGTGCAGTGATTAAATGTTATTCTTAAATTATAAAATATAGAAATATAGAAATAATTAAAAAAATATATTAAATAACAGCTCACGCACACATTAAATGTATCATAACATCAGTTTTGGCAGGAGAATATTTACAATTTCTATCGCCCACACAATGTGGTCTCTGCCAAGCAGTGGTCAATTCCAGTGGACATCTTTGCTAACTGTTATGCATCAAATTTGCAGTAAAATTCCAAGTGATAAATATTTCACCTTTTTAGAAAATGGGTAACATCCCTAAACAAATTAAATATTTAATTTAATTTAATTTAATTTAATTTAATTTGCCTAATCAAACTATAGAGAGAGGTTTGCTCTGAACTGTCAACTTATTGGAAAAGCTATTTATAAAGGTCCAAACAACTGCATTGTACAATTCTAAATATACTTTTCAATTCAAGTCAGTGAGGTGTAGAAATGTCCAAGGATCTGGAAACCATAGAGTATTGGTGGGCTGGGGTGAGTTCAACTCACTGAACTTGTAGCCTTCTAGGTCAAAGCATCTGCTGTAGGCCTTTGTCTAAATATGCATTTTCAGTTTATTTTACAGCAGGGTCAGAAATCTGTAAGAATATTTGAGTGTCATAAAAATATCCAAATTTAAGCCTTCCAGCTAGCTGGAAAATCGTCTCAGGAATGAGAAAGCATTTGTATTTGTATATTTCAACTGAAAGATGAAAGTTTTCATGTCATTGTTTACTGGACATTGTAATGGTCTTCAAGGTACATCACAGAACCTGACCTGATTCAAGTTTGACTGCATTCAACATCCTGCATTCATGCTTAAATAATTTATTATATCAACATGTAGTTGTGAATGCTGTAAGCTCAATGGTTTGAAATTAAGCATACTGCAAATGCTTTCCTTTTTAGAATTCATTATGAAGGCCATGCTTCACAGCTTCCAATTAATAGATACAATACATGTCAGAATTTCTTCATTTTAAAGCAAAAAAAAAAAAATGTGTAAAGCAGAAACACAGATAATACGTAAGCAATAAGGTACGAGAGGCTGTGCTGTTCAGCCGTGACTTATTCACGATACAGCACTAGCCTCGAGTACTATATTGCTTTTATAAAATGGTTACCACACAATACAAATATTAAAGCCAAAAAATATGTATCAATGCAACTTTCATGAAGTAAAATCACTAAAAGGCTTCCTTCCACTGGAAAAAATAGTCCCTGACCGTGAACATCAACAGAAGTTACATTATTACACCATTAGATGGCGGCAAAGACTGTCTTTATGAGTGAGTCACTCAGTAGCAATAGCTTTATATTGAAAAGACTGAATTGTTGTGAACACGGAGCAAGACACAACCAACAAATGCATTGACTAGCGCTGTCAGTGACAGGAAAACCCCTTAAATGTTAAAAGGACAAGATATTGCAGCGGACATTTAAACAGATTTTTTACTCGATCTCTTTCTCACGATACTCTTCTACATAATACAGTAAGCTTCAATGAACAATATAAATTGAGAACAAACCGTTTACATTGCTAAGAGTGGTTGCTAAGGGTGTTATACAGAACCGTTGGCTGAAGCGGTCATAGCCAATCAGAATCAAGGACAGGAACTAACCGTTTTATAAAGGAACAGTAAAGTCTGTTTTTTTTTTATCATTAACATTTATTATCAACATTTACAGAACATGATAAACCATTTAATAACTTTTAAATTAAACATCACTAAATGTGCTTCATTCTCTATCATGATCTCTGGCAAGCATGATTCTCTCTGTATAAATGAGCACTGTCTGTCTGTGACTACTTGCAGTATTCAGCATTTCTGCTTATGTTCAGATGAAAGGAAAATTATTTCCTATTTTCCATGCCTAACGCTGTTTATTTTCACTTTTAAGTTTATAATACAGAATTTTCAGGTTAAATAAATATATAATAAAAATACTAATACAATTTTTAAGTCAAGATAATATCGACTGGTCTGCCCGTCTGTAGGAAGTAGAGACTTGGCTACATAGATGACAAAAGGAATTCGATTTAGTCTCATTGCACAGTTATCAGGCTCAGTTCTGTTGACCCTCTTTTTTATGCAGGGTTATGTTACAGTGAAACTAATTAAGTAAAGTGTCAAATATTCAGTCCTTCAGCAGTATCGGTAATTAACCTAATTACACATTAGGTTAACTACCAGTCTTCACTCTGTTATATGAGCCAAAAATAGGAGGTTAGTATCTAGAATAATAATTAAGGGGTGAGTAACTTCCCAACCTGCGTAAATCACATTAGTCCGCTGGGCATGGAGAAAAGGCACAGCTGCATACAAGAAGAAAATTGATACAGACACCAATATAATTTAGAGATATTCTAATAGAATGAGAGGATTTGGTTAAAACAGCATGTATTCAGTAGTTCAGTCCTGAGCTGTGACAGAAAATTTTCAAATTCTAAAAACCCTCCATACAAATAGTGTAGTATCTATATTACTAAATGAAATATCATTACTAGAGATGTCCATTTTCAGTTTTCAGGAATATTAATAATCAATTTCCATTCAAAATGAACGATCATTAAAGTTTTTTTCTATGTTAAAAAACATTTTCACACACTTAACCCATGCAGTTTATTGTTTATTGTCTACTACTAGTATGCCATTCATGGGTTTGTCTCCCCCAAATGTATAAACATTAAGCCTCCTCAGGTACCATCAAAACATTGAGAGCGGCCCGCTCAGATCCGTCAATCTCTTTCCAGCTGGGCATGGCTACTGTAGCAGGCTGAGCCAGAGGGCGTTTAACCGGGCCATGGTTGATGTGTTACCTGGGAAAACACATTCAGCTTTGGTTATAGAAGTGCCAGCCAAAATTTGCTGCATTTAGACCTTTTATTAAACAAGTCATGAGCACGTCAACGTGAACTGGGGATTGTGATGCAACGCGCTACAACGGACACTTCAGTACCATATACAGCATCATGATGCATCCATTCAGAAAGACAAATGTATAGTTTATAATATTTACTTTGATGTGTCTAGTGTAGACCATCTCAAACAGTTGTGGCTTATTATAAGCAAGATGCTCGTGTTCGCTCTAGAGGTCGCGTTAACTGAAAATTTTCCATCATTGACTGAATTTTTTTTAGCAGTGACGGAAAAATCTGAAAGCCGTCCGTCATTTTGACAGATTACACTGAGGGTCTATTGTAACTTGTAACTGTAATTCTCACCCCTGTCCACTTGGTGGCGAGTGCACTCTTGCTTGAATGGTCAACGAATGGCTTTTCTGAGTTAAGTGACAGTGTTTACAAGCTGTTTTATTGACGTCTTTCCGCGGGTGAAACTCTGATTTAGCGATTAAATGAGACATGATACGGATTTCGGTAAGTTTTACTGTATCTTTCAACATATTTTCTGATGTTCATTCATGTTTATTTTGTTCTGTAACGTAGTAAAGAGGAAGGTCGCGTTCACTTTCGCTCTGCTGCTTGAGCTGAGGCACTACAGTGATCTCTCGCGCCACATAAAAAGCGACAAAAGGGTATTTATTGTTTGAATTTTGTGATACAATGGACAAAATTTGAAAGCTGAGAGTGTGTTTCATATCAAAAGTAACAAAGCACAAAGCTTATTGCGATGTATTAGACAATTTCATGATAAAACTTGAAAAGTGACCCACAGTCTCTGTTCAACTTTCTCTTCATAAATGTGCATAATCTAGCCTAAATACTTGTCCTGTAAATTCGTGAATAAAAATGAATATGTGAACAAAAACAGAGCATATTAAATAGCTTATTATCATTAAAATATAAAAATTAAAATGATGGATAATAATAGATTATGAGAGAATTTTTACGACCCTGTCCTCTGCTCTAGACAGTGTTAGCTTACTCATGACACATAGCAACACAGCTAAAAGTATTCCTAATATGTTGGACCTTTCATTCAAATTAACTTACTTTTACCTGTTGAGACAAACCTTCATAAGCACCTGTAAGAGATGTCTTTGTGATGTTTGAGTTGGGGGAGGCATGACGCATGAAAGGGCGTGTAAGGGGCATTTGAAAGGTTGTTTGATTAATGAAAATATGCTTTATTTTTGTAATTTTGCAAGGTCCCATTAGTGTTGTAGAAACTTCATACATCCCCTTTAACTTGGTTAAAGAAGTCACTGCTGCTCACCACTGAAACACATGATGTTGCACCAATTTTCTCCACTTCTCATCTCTCATAAGTGCCGTGGTGTCTATTAACAGACACTGGAGCCACACAAATAGTGCTCCTCACATGAAGTGCACCAGACTATCAAGTATGATGTCACACATCAATGTTTCTGAGCCCATGCACTCGTGTCAGACCCCAAAAGCAAACTGTGAAAATATACACTCACTATGTGCTGTAAAACTGAAATAGGCCTATATCCTAACTTTTATCTCCATACCAAACTCTCTGTTGGCCAGATAGTGATTCATCTTTTCTCAGTCGTCAAAATATCAGGATGCCGTGATCACAGAGACTGTAGTGTACACAGTGGGTTTTTAAATTCTTAGCTTAAATGAATGCTATAAATAAATAGTGCCCATAAACGGCTGTTAAGAACGTATTTTCAGTTGAAACGAAGTGGAAAGCTTGGACCCGGAAACGGTAATGTCACCACTTAACAAGCAGATTTCTCCTTCTGCTCATCTGAACACAAGCAAAGATGCGTAAAGACACACAGACAGCGGTGACCTCTGACATCTCACTCATAGTGCACATTTAAACAGAGAAGTGCATATTAGAAATGACAGAGGCAGAATAACATTATCACTGTAAATAATGCTAAAGTGCTTGTTGTCATGTTGTACTTTAGACATGATCACAGTGTTTGTTGTGCCCATAATTTTTGTTGCAGATTTTATAATTTTTTTTCAATCAAGGAAGGATGCGCGTTTGACATGAATACATTCAGTGCAGGGTCTAGTGCGCACACTAATGTTGGATGATTTTATAGACCGTGTTTTCGCCATTTGCTTGTATGATTACTGAACGCAGTTGTGCTGTAATTTATTAATGAACAATCTGTAAACTAGATTAAATCATTAATGCAGATAAATTGATCAAAAATCAATCATTAACATTAGCATTATATTATATAGCTATAACTAACTAGCTATATATTGTGCCCTTCAAGTGAAGTCGGAAATATCGCAATTAGTTCTGAACATGAATGATCAAAATGAAGTTGTATTTAAGTGGGAAACTCTAGATGTCAATTTATATATATATATATATATATATATATATATATATATATATATATAAAAGTACAATCTATATAGAGAGATCAGTATGCAGAAAGCAAATCAGTAGTGAATTATAATTAATTAGTTTTTGCAAGTTGTTTTAATTTTATATGCTGTATTTCAGTCATTTTAAGGTTTTGATGAAGGAAACATCTGTAAAGTTAGTCATTCAAGGTCAGTTTGCTTTATGTAAATTTTTTTTAGTTTTGTTAATGTATGAATAAGTGATATTAATTTATCACTTACAAATTTATATCACCAATTTTCATCATTTTAAGTTCAGATGTAGTTATTTGTGTTCATTGTTAGTTTGACTACTTCCATGTTATGTATCCAACTTGAATGCGTGATATAATGAATGCTTGACTCTCACGGGAAAACATAACTATGTTACGAGGTGGCAATTGACCCTTCGCCGAGGATTTGACTGACAGGCGATCTAACCAGTCATAACGCCGAATCTGCCATTTTGTCCGACAAAGAAGTCAGGGAGTTAGTAGATTAACGTTGGTGGACTTGAACTTGAAAAACTGTGTGTACTGACATCTTTCCGTGGTTAAAACAACATTCCTTATGATGTTCATTCATGTTTATTTGATGCTATAAATGAACTAATAGGAAGAGATATTCGGTTCACAAGCCGCTTGAACTGAGGCACTACAGCGATCTGTCACGGCACATTAAAGAGCCACAAAATGGTATTTATTGTTTAAATTTCTTTAAAATGACAAAATTTGTCATTTTAAAATTAACAAAAAATGACTTTGTTTCATATCAAAAGTAACCTGCTCTGTCTTGTCTGTCGACGCGTTGTCAGTGTCCTCTTTGCTCCGCAATGTATTTTTCACTGCGTGAGAGCATGGTGTGTGGTGTGAGAGCGGCATGGCTTGTCAGACGTAGCAACACTAACTAAAGGGGGCAGATCTTTGCGAACAGTCAAATTCTTATTTGTTCGATGTGAATCGTACAAAAATGTATGATTATTAGAAAAAAGTAAGCATGAAGGTTCACCCCTAAACATAGCAGTCATTGGGACATAAGCAGATTATATGAAAATGTACATCAGATCATAAGAATACATACGAATTACCCATCAATTCACCATAACGTAACGAATACCATGAGATTGTGTTGGGGTAATGGTATCATGCTAATAAGCCAAACCTTGACCCCTTAGAAAAACTCAGAATTAATAGTCAATAGTTTTGATTTTATTTTCTTTTAATCAGAAAGCATGCATCTAACTAATAAAAAATCTAAATGCATCAAAAACTATATTGCCTGATGCAGTTAACTAAATTCTTGGTATTGGTTCCCCAGATAGCTTTTCTGAACTGCTGTACTCAGAACTCCAGTTTGGAGAAGCAAAAGAGGTGTTTATTCACCCATGTCCCATCTGAGAACAGAATGCCAGTGTGACTGGTATCTGGTGGTGACATTACATCAGCAGGGAATAGCACGCAACAGATCAGATACAGCAAACAGGAAAATTTCCATGACACCTTCATATGCATTGATTCCTGTGTTCTTCTGACATCCAGGAACTTGTTTCTGCCCTCTAGGGAAGACTTTAAAAAACACAGTTCTACTGTCACCAGACCCACTGGGTGCAATAAGTCTCTCATTCATTTTTTTTTTTAACAGATCGGATGATGACACCATAAAAATTAGATAAGCTGTATGATATGCTCAGGGACTGCTTTAACAAACTTATTTCCTCCTGAGTCCTGGAGTCCTTGTTTGTGTGTTTAACAAGCTACTTTGCTGTTGCATTGTTGTTGCTGGTGCTCGGTAATTGATGTCTGTGCCTCCTCCTGTCTTCAGGTATTGAGTTTGCAGAAACGATGACAGCTACTGCTGAAAAAGTTCTGCCTTTCCAATCCTTGTCACTTACTTTTAAAAAGTCTTTACTTTTCTAATGATACGTTTTGCCCATATAACAGTACAGCATCTGTTCCTCGCTGTTGCTTGTTTGTTCCTGTTCTTTGATTTGATGTTTGCACACCGCTCACACTGTGCGATGTAAAAGCATTCGCCACAAGCATAACTTGCAGAGTCTCTGATGTCAGGCTTCCTTTGAGGGATGTTATCTGGGCTTGGTTAAAGCAAACTGTTGTTCATGGCTGACCATCAACCACACTTTAAAAGTTAAATAACTGCAAAGCAAAATAGCATCTTTGACCAAAAGTGAATTTCTAATCAAGAAGTTAGGGGGCTTCAATTACCTGATTTAACTGCTTGGAGGAATGTAATGGCATTGTAAACAGCTTGATAAAACTGTTATTTTCAATTTCAGCAAATAATATTCTCATTTTACTCTCTTTGAAAGAACTAAAAGTCTGCCAAAAATAGAAAAGAAGTGCAGAACTGTGCAAATGTTGCTGTAGATGAGGATATATTTTAAAAATAATGCCATGAATAATATTTATCATTGAACTTCTTCTATTAGCTAAATCCAAATCATATTTGGTGTCTTCAAAGCAGTACACTTTCAAGGTAATAGGTTTTTGGAGCTGAGCATTTTGGAAACTTTTCCACAGTTCATCTATGGATTTTGCCTGCCTTTTTTCTCTCTCACTTTCTTCAGTTTCTTCATGTAATTCCATGCTGACTTGATGAGGTTGAGATCAGGGCACTGTGTGGGTCATACCATCTGTTGCAGGACTTGTTCATGCAAAAATCTTACTGGATTATGACAGTATTTGGAAAAGGAAGGTTTGAATTCTGTACTGAAACACTAAAGCTGAATGTTTTTTAATGAAGCATCTAATATTAATAAGCTGTGGTTCATGGTCATTGCCACTCATGTTCTTAGCACCCAGGTCTAATGAACCTAATTATACTGTACTTCATCAAACCTGTGTGATACCCTGTCAAAGCTTTGTGTATCTTTTACCAGTTCAGATGAGCTTTGCAAGGTTTTAATGGAGGAACATTAAGGATTGTAGGGAGAAGATGTCCTTTCATCACCTGTTTGCTTCTCCCTGGAGATATTCTGCTCTCTTTGCCACCTGTCTAGTGTTGCCTCTTTTTTGAGCAACTTGGGCTTATTTTCCTTAAACTCACTTTTAATTTCGGAAGTCATGGCTTTTGGGACTTATTTCCATAAAAGTCACATTTTAGGCTTTCTTAGCACAATTAAATGTGTTCTACTATTCATGCTACATTCTATATTATGGCATTATTAATCACTGTGGTTTGCTTGGCCTTTTTTTGTAGTTTGTTTCTCCCATTCTGCCTTTCCAAGTTCCTCCCTCACCTCAATGATGAGTACTCATTTATTCTTTCTCAGCTTTGTGTCTGAATATTTTTGGATTTAATTAAGGGATGCACATAATTCATTGGTAAACTGTTAACTGACAGAATTTTGACTGATTAATACTCTTAGGCCATGTGCACACACTGCAAATAAATGTGGTTGTCATTTCACATTTTTGTGCTTAATACCGTTCTGTACACAGATCAGTAATTTATGGGAATGACAATTGCAGGTATTGACAATCGGATTTACTCAAAATCTATGCAGTGTGTTTGTAACCAAATTGTCAATTCGTCTGTCCGTCCGTCCATCCATCTATCCAACTCACTCTACCCTGTCTGTGTTCCCTCTTAGTTATAAAGCTCAACAGAAATGCTGATAATCCCTGATACATGTAAGCCATTTCCCCTCTTGCACTCTGGATTATTGCTTTACTGAAGAAATCCCCTGCTACAGACACAGGTTATTAAGGAAACCTAAATTGCCTCACTGGAGGGGAGAGCAGCTCAGTGACTAGGAAGTCATTTTCATTGAGTCTGGATCATTAGGACAGATTAAACATTAAAGACCTTTTATCCAACCGTAATCATTATCTGTTTGGTTTGATGTTCAAATGGGTGAGTGTGACTCTCACTAAACATTTTACATGGGAATTATCCCTATGATACAAAATACACAAATCAACAAGGTAGTATAGCATAAGCAACAAAATATTTCTGTAAGTTTGTTACTTTACCTTGATACGAGGATTTCTGCTTTAGTAGTTTTTCATTATTTGTCCGAAGCTGTATATCATCAATTCCCTTACTTAACTCCAAATATTTTAACCCTCATCTGGTCTGGGAAGTATATTTAGGATTCCTCAATGAACTTTGACACAGATTGGCCAGCAGTTAATGACTGTTTAGAAACAGCCCCAGCTTAGCAGTGTCCCCAAAACTAATATTTTGTATAAAGAACATCATGCTGGCATTTTATGGTTTTAATTGAGTTGTAAGTACCTCCACAAAACAACAATTCGAGCACAGTATAAATGCCAAACTCAACTAGGATGTACCTAGTGTTGTCAAAAGTACCGGTACTTCGGTACCAAGTCGGTACTGAAAATTTGAAAATGTGACGATACCAGCATTTCTGTAGTACCGAGAGTACCGAGTATCCGGGTATATTCGGTACCCACTGATAGGGCTGTGCCAGTATTTACGTGAATATGAAACAAGTGAAGCACAAAGCTTTGTTCATGAAGAAATAATAGGTTAGCAATTAAATGTGACATCGCAGCCATGGAAACATTTTGGTTCATGCTGAATGAGGGAGGTACGCGAGTCAATATTTAAGCTTTGTCAGCTTTGTGTTCTATTTTGCGAATCACGATCTGGTCACCTGATTAGCAGAGAATTTAACAATATTCCGTTAGTTATTCCACTGAACATGGAATCTCCATTTCTTTTCCCAAATCTCACGCAGGGGATTATAATCGTTTCTTCCTTTCGTTCGCTTCAGGCCTATTATATTCGCATTCTTTACTGTGGTAAAGTAGAAAAAACACTGTAGGACAGAAACCTTTTTGCTTGCACGTCAATTTCTGATAAGGCTCGTCAAGTTTATTTGTATAGCGCGTTTCACACACGGCAATTTTTAGTTTCGCTGTAATGATGGGCCAACTGCGTGAGGATCCATTTGCAGTTTCTTTATTGCAAGAACAAAGCACAAAGCAGACAAGGGCAAGACAGTATCGTAAACAGGGACAGGCTTAGGTCGAGACAGGCGGTAGAGATTCAGGGTCTTACAACAGGCAGAGTTCAGGGCAGGCGGCAGGCAAACACAGTCCAGGAAGCAAGCAAGGTTCAGGGCAGGTGGCAGAGGTTCACAGGAGATAAGCAGTCCAAACAATAACAGAGTAACAGTCCACAGGAAAACACTCAGTAATGATCACCGGGGCAAATCAAGACTTTGCAGTGGATGGATGCGTGTGTACGTCTTAAATAGTGTGAGTGTGATGCAGTGCAGGTGTGCGCAATCAGTCCTTAGGAATGAGGGCCTATGGGTAATGTAGTCCAGAGGGAAGTAGCTCAAAACTCAGGTGACGGCTCCCTCCGGCGGCCGGGAGGA